>NC_064854.1:70185737-70496154 GCF_024139225.1 Suncus etruscus | reverse complement strand
TTATGTATAGTACAAATTAGGACACAGAAAAATAAACTCAGCTTAAAAATAAACTGATGGGGCCAGAACCATAGTACAACGGTAGGGTATTTATTTTGCATGAGACCAACCAAGGATCAACCGTAGGCATCCTATGTGGTCCCCTGAGCACCATTGGGATTAATTCCACAGCCAGGAGTAATCTCTGATAATCAACAGGTGTGACCGAACCCAGCCCCCCAAACACTGAACTTTATTATGAAATTATATAGTAATGTTAATATTTTAAAAAAAAAAGGCACCCGATAACAAGGCGCAAGGGGCCTGAGTGATAACACAGCGGATGGGGTGTTTGTCCAGCGGTTGATATGCATTCACTCCGCCGAAGCATTCCATATAGTCCGCCAGCCTGCCAGGAATAATTTCTGAGCGCAGAGCGAGGAGTACCCCTGAGCTCGGTCGCAGCTGTGTGTACCCCCACAAAAAAATTAAGCACAAACAAGCCTCTGATCCTAAAGGAATTAGAAACAAATTTTAGTTTCACAAACATTCCTCTGATTGTTTAACTAAACTAAACATAGTTTTTCAAACTTTTTGGCAGGAAATGGGTATCCTAATTACTCAGAGATACAGTGTTATTCTGATACATGCAACAGATGGGGCAGTTTAGAGGGAAGGAGGCTGGGGGAGGGGGATTGATGTGCTGCTCAGGCCCAAAGGTTCTGGAGCCACAAATGCAACAAAGGGAGGTGCGCAAGAGCAAGTATGCTGGGGACAGAACGCACGTTCAAGCAAAGGCTAGGCAAATGCTCAGACCTTCCTGCTATCTCCACAGGCCTTCGAATATTTTTTTAATGAAAACCATGAACTATTTATTTCTCACAAAGAGACAAGCCACAACCAGTAGTTTAAATTTTTATTATTATTTGTTTGTCTTTTAAAGATACCGACATTAAAAGCAACACAACATACTGCTTTATAATTCAAAATGTGCTGTTTGGAACATGCCACACAAAGCTACAGAAAAAAAAAAGGCTCAGCACCTCGTCCCACTTGACAGGTATGACTAAATATTCTAAGGTCAAATCTAATGAATATTGAGAATTAAATGGTAGACTCCTAAAATAAACCAAACAATGGGATCTTAATTCAATATGCTGAATATGGTATTAAAGCTTATCATTCTGCCTCCCTCTTGAGATCATGTTGTAGTCCTAGCCTCAATAACTAGCACAGACCCTAGAATATAATAACCCTAACAATATGTTCATCGAATCCCATAAAGCTGAGCATCATCTGCCTAGAATCCTTTTTTCTCTGTCTTTACTTTCCTGGTTCACTTACCTCCCCCTCAGGATTTCACTTTTTGTTTTCTCTCTCACCTGGGCTTAAATAGCTTTTATTCACAGCTATCTGTGATGCCCTATTCAACAGCTTTTCATGACAGACTTTGTAAAACTCATGATAATTGTAGTATTATTTCTCATCTTTAGGCAGTAAAAACAAGCAAGAATTTTTACATGAGCAGTATAGTTCAATAATAATTGGAGCTTTTTCAAGACATTCTTTAAAAAATTACTTTAATTTTAACATTTAATATATAGATCAATTTGGGAAATAAGAGATAAGCTTAAAATTATTTATTATTGGAGACCTAGAGGTTTGATAAATTTTACTAAACTTTTAAAGAGGCATATCCATAAGCTATTGAGCTGAATTGAAAAATAGGGGAAAAGGCCAGCTAGCTATTCACTCCTGAAAATAGGATTATAATGGAAAGTTGACAGATGCTGAAACATGGCAAGAAAAATAGTAGAAAGAGAAAACAGAAAAGGAAATAAAGATTAATGGCAAGAACAAAAGAAGATTAAAAATCAATACAGAAAGAAAAGCAACCAAGAATCTTGGGGGAAAAATACAAATTTGCCTTCTTGTGCCATATATGAAAAACTCGGTTAAGGAATCAGACAGATGATTATATCAAATTGTTGTATTTTATTAGAGATTAAACCAGTTGTGCAGTAACTGTTACGACTCTATTGTCTTCTTAATACTTAAATTTTCTCTTGTTAACACAAGACCATTTTCTATCAATAAGAAGGGTGGGGGAAGGAGGACCTATACAGCAGGTAAAGCAATTTATTTGGCTTACAAGATAGTCCCCAGAGAAAGCACCACCAGAAATAATTCTTGAGCACAGAGCCAGGAATAAGCTCTAAGTATAGCCATGTGTGGCCCAAGAGTAAAAAAAAGTAATAAAAATAGAGTGAAGAAAGGATTGTCTTGTAAACTCTGCCAGCAAACAAGCATCTGTAATTCATCCTATACATTCAAATTTATCTAAAAATTTTTCAAAATACTTTTCTTACTAGGTAAATCACAAAGTTCTCTGTGTTTAAAAATTATGCAAAAAATGTGTTAAAAACTGCTTTTAGGGGCTGGAGCAGTGGCACAGGCAGGAGGGCATTTGTCTTGCAAGTGCTAACCTAGGACAGACCAGACAGCCGGCGTTCTCTATGGTTCTCCAAGCCAGGGGCAATTTCTGAGAGCATAACCAGGAGTAACCCCTGAGCATCACTGAGTGTGGCCCAAAAACAAAACAAAAAAAAAAACTGCTTTTAAAAATCACACTGACAGAATTTTACCTTGATATAGGAGATTCTCACTTCTATCATTTAACATTTACTTACTGGAAATCCACGAGATCCTGGTACACCAGGTTCTCCCTAAAAATAAAAAGAGCTTCACTGTACTTAGCATTCATTAAAATAAACATGTAAACAAGCAAATTATATCTATTTTGAAGTAATTAAAACTTCGTTTTAATTTTAATTTAACTCAATTTCATTAAAGCAGTGGTCCTCAAACTATGGCCTGAGGGCCACATATTGTATTTGTATCTATTTGTATCTGTTTTGTTTCTTCGTTGCAAAATAAGATATATGCAGTATGCATAAGAATTCGTTCATAAGTTTTGTTTTTACTATAGTCAGACCCTCCAATGGTCTGAGGGACAGTGAACTGGCCCCCTGTTAAAAAGTTTGAGGACCCCTGATAAAGTATGATTTTAGTTGAACAAATGTATTTATGCTACATCTCAATTTAATCTGTAAACTTGCAAACACTACAGCAAAATTACACTTCAGCATTTAATTAATACCAGAAATTAGTAGAAGGTGGCTAACTTACTTTCTGTCCTCTTGGTCCAACTGAGCCAGGGGCTCCATCAGGTCCTGTTAATCCCTAACAGAGCAAAATAAAACACATACCCTGCTTATGGATTGGCGGGAATAACATCAATAAAATGGCAATACTCCCCAAAGCATTATATAGATTTAATGTGATCCCTCTAAGATTCCCATTACATTCTTCAAAGAAGTGGATCAAACACTTCTGAAATTCATTTGGAACAATAAAAACCCTCGAATAGCTAAAGTAGTCCTTGGAAAAGGAATATGGGAGGCATTACTATAGCAAAGCAATAGTTATCAAAACAGCATAGTATTGGAATAAAGACAGACCCTCAGATCAGTGGCTTGAGTACTCAGAGAAGGTTCCCCAGACATACAATCTCCTAATTGTTTTTATAAAGGAGCAAGAACTCCTAAATGAAGCAAGGGAAGCCTCTTCAACAAGTGGTTTTGGCACAATTGGTTAGGCACTTGCAAAAATGCGAACTCGGACCCCTAGCTAACACCATGTATGAAGGTAAAAAACAAATAAATTAAAGACCGTGATATCAGACCTGAAACCATAAAGTATATAGAACAACACGTATGTAAAACACTCCATGACATTGAGACTAAAAGCATCTTCTAGGAGGAAACTGCACTCTCCAAACAAGTGGAAGTAGAGATAAACAGATGGGAATATATTAAGCTGAGAAGCTTCTGCACCTCAAACGCAATAATGCCAAGGATACAAGAGCCACCCACTGAGTGGGAGGAACTATTCACCCAATATCCATCAGATAAGAGGCTAATATTCAAAATGTACAAGGCACTGACAGAACTTTACAAAAAAAAAAACTAATCTCATCAAAAAATGGGAAGAAGAAATGAATAGACACTCTGTCATAGAAGAAATACAAATGTTCAAAAGGCACATGAAAAATGCTCCACTTCACTAATCATCAGGGAGATGCAAATCAAAACAACTATGAGGTACCATCTCATACCACAGAGATTGGCACACATCACAAGGAATGAGAACAAGCAGTGCTGGTGGGGATGTGTAGAGAAAGGAACTCTTATTCACTGCTGGTGGGAATGCCGTCTAGTTCAACCTTTATGGAAAGCAATATGGAGATTCCTCAAAAAATTGGAAATTGAGCTCCCATATGATCCAGCTATACCACTTCTAGGGATATACCCTAGGAACACAAAAATACAATACAAAAATCCCTTCCTCACACCTATATTCATTGCAGTGCTATTTACAATCACCAGGCTCTGGAAACAACCAAGATGCCGTTCAACAGATGAATGGCTAAAGAAACTGTGGTACATTTACACAATGGAATATTATGCAGTGTCAGGAGAGATGAAGTCATGAAATTTTTCTATACGTGATGTACATGGAATCTATTATGCTGAGTGAAATAAGCCAGAGGGAGAGAGAGAGATGCAGAACATCTCACTAGTCTATGGGTTTTTGCAATAATTCTCAGAAACAAAAGAGAGGAAGGCTGGAAGGTCCAGCTCATAACATGAAGCTCACCACAAAGAGTGATGAGTGCAATTAGAGAAATAACAATATTGACAACTATCATAACAACGTGAATGAATGAGGGATGTAGAAAGCATGTCTAGAGTATTGGTAAGGGTGGGGTGAGGAGGAAGGAGATTTGGGACATTGATGATGAGAATGTTGCACTGGTGAAGGGAGGTGTTCTTTACATGACTGAAACCCAACTACAATCATATTTGTAATCAAGGTGTTTAAATAATTAAATAATTTAAAACATTAATAATAAAAAATAAGTAATGCTATCTACTATGAATAGTACCGAGACAAACTATGGTAAAGGTATATGCATTTATATATAACTACAATGCAAAACGAATAAACAACATTGAGAAAAATAATTGCATTGTTAGGAAAACCACTAACTGAATAATTTAATTTCCTTAAATATATAATCTGATTAATATTTTATAATGCAAATAGTTTATACTTTTCAAATTTTTAACATAAATTCTGTTTCTTACTTTCTGTTAATAACTTTCTTATGCATATGTTCCTATTTAAATCAGAAAACTAACACAAAGTTCAGTCATTTAGTACATTTTGTCTCTGCTTTAAAAAAAAATTCAATAATTAGACTTTCCTAACAATGAGAATGAAATGGGACAAAATTCCTCCGGTCCCTCATATGCCCAAGATTACCTACCTCCCTTACTTCATTAAAGAATACTAAATGTTGCTATAATATTTGAGAATTAATAAAATGTGTTCAGTAGAAATAATAAGGTTCTTTTTTCTTTTTTAATATAATTTTTATTTTAGTTATAGTGGCTTACATATCATTCACAGTAATATTCCAGGGACATATTTACATTGAATCAGGGGAATTCCCACCACCGAATTGTCCTCCCACTACCACTCCCATCCTGCCTCCATATCCTCCACTCCCCCCCCCCAGGGGCTGCTAGAATGCGTGGTCCCTTCTGTGTCCAGTTTATTACTTAGTGCTCTTATAACTGTTTGGTCTTGGTGACTCCATTACTGCCCCCTCCAATTGGGAGGCGGGACTAGAAAGTTCAAGTTATGTGGTTTTGTTTGAGGAAGAGAAAGGTAATATAATGGGGTAAAAATCGACTACGCCGACTATGAGCACAGTCATTCTAGAGGCTCTCATCCTTGGTTTGAGGGACGATGGGGAAAAGAAGAAGGTGAGACACCACAACAGTTCAAAAAAAGGAATCAAATAAGATATCCAGTGAGCACTGCAGCACTAAAAATATGCACCACATAGTTGCCATGGTCTTGGGATAGGAAATATGACAAGGTGCAAAGAGGAAGAAGAGAAAAGAAAAAAAAAGCAAATATATAATTAAAAAGTGACAACTACTTCAATATCTACCCCAAAACAAAGAAATCGACAAAAACTAGATAAAAAATAATAAAAAATTTTAAAAAATTAAAATTAAAATTAAAAAAAGAAGGATTATTTAGTGTTTTTTGTCTCTTCCCCCCTCCCCGCATAGGCACAGTAAATATTGGGGTCATCCGTACAGGAATCTCCTTGGCCTAAGAGAAACAGGGTTTCTTTACCCTTGGAATATATTGTCATGGGATTATCTATAGACTCCTTTCACGTTCATTTACTCTCCCCTTGGTGTTTTTGTGCTGTATGGAAGACTTCTGCTCCGATCTGGATGATAAAGACAGACCTCTAATCTAGGGGTCTCAGTCTGTGCACAGGTCAAGGAGTGGAACTTATGATGAAGACTTTCTTTGTGATTTTAGAAGTTCTGTTTCCTCGATGTCATTTTAATCTGTCTTCTGTGGTTAGTGGTCTTGGCCCTTGCGCTGAAACTCGGATGGAGCCTGGGATATCGTCTTTCGTTATGTTTCCAGAAGACCCGTTCAGTTGCAATTGCCTCAGTCAGGACTCTGGAATTGGAGGTCATGATTGTTATGCAGGACGTAGACCAAACCCTAGACTAGGGCTTTCTTGTTGGTCCCAGAATACAAACTGCCCGGTCATGGTTCTATCAGCCGGTCATCTGTATATCACGTTCTTGGCTTTTGCACAGTCCATAGTGTGGTAAGTCTTCCGATTTTGTTTTGTCATTAGTTGGTAAGGTAGGATAATCTGTTCTTATGTCCTTTTGTTTCCAATTTCCTCGTTGTCAGGATATCATATTAGAACTGGCACATGTTGGAGATCGAGTAGTATTCAGGATGTCCCAGGTGGGCTTGGTTCCTGTAGCTGTTGTGAAGAACTGTGTAGATTCTATGTCTGGGGTTCAGGATTCAAGTCTGGACGATAGGTGTATAATCTTCTGGCATCTAAGATGGATCCACATGACATATTTTCTAGGTGGGAGATTCCCCTGTATTGTAAATAAGTATGAGTTCTTATCCCTAGTAGATAAGAGCTTGTTTATATATGTGGGATTTTACCTTTTTTAGTGTGCCTTTGCAGAAAGAAATGGTGCTTCATTATATTGCCAGTGCATTTGGGGGTGAAAAGACCCGAGAAAAAAGTCGCGCACTCAAAAAACATAAAAATAGAAATAAAGAAATATATGTTTGCACACATATGTATAGTGAAAATGCTTTTAAGTAAAATGAAATAAAAAATAAAGAGTTAGTGTTATACAGGTCTTATACTTATGATGGAAGTATAGGTTCCCCCATTGCCTTTTGAGATTTTCTTGTGGGGTGTGGGTTCCCAGGCCCCTTTTCATTGCATACCCTGCCCTTCCTGAGATTGGTAAAAGATTTGAGAGGGGGATCTTGTGTAAAGTTCTTGCATTGGGAGTCCTTTTAGGGCTAAGTCCGGTATCCAGCAACAGTCCACGTTAGGATAAGTTGGTAGGGAGAGCCACACAGCATGAGTCAGTAGGGGTGTTGGTTGTCTTTTCCTGCCAGGACGAGGTGTGGGTTTGAGTGGATGTCCCTTCGCTCTGGTGCTGGGTACTGATTCGTTGGGGTAGGAGGTCAGTCTTGATGCCTAATAGATTAAGAACTGAGGGTGAAGAGTTTTAATAAATTGGAAAATCTGGATGGGATTGAGGGGTGAAGGGGTAGTCAAATTCCTGGAAGGGGGATAGGGGAGAGTATTTGGAAGGGGCAGAAAGGAAGAAAGGGGATGTGTTCTTATACTGAGCTATTTAACTGTCTGACAAAAATAAACTTCTAAAATTTAAATGCTTAAAAGCATGCATATTTTTATATCATCTTCTTTAGTATAAACAGGTCAAATTAAATATACATATTAATGTATAATATTCAATGTAAAGAATTTAAACTTTTTTATTATAAGCACAATCATAAATATATTTAATGCTAAAATGCATATGAAAGCATATCTTTTTTTTTTTTTTTTTTTGGTTTTTGGGTCACACCCGGCGTTGCTCAGGGGTTACTCCTGGCTGTCTGCTAGAAATAGCTCCTGGCAGGCACGGGGGACCATATGGAACACCAGGATTCGAACCAACCACCTTTGGTCCTGGATCGGCTGCTTGCAAGGCCAACGCCGCTGTGCTATCTCTCCAGACCCGAAAGCATATCTTTTAAATATTCTCATTTTCCATATTATTACATATTCACAGTGCTTTTATACAATTAATTTCCCTAATTATGCCTAAGAGTAAATCAAAGGAAATACAAAACTTGAGTTTATATGTAGATTACTGAAAATTTACTAAAAGTGAATATTATTAAACACACAAAAGAATTTTTAGAGACTCTTATTTTCAGTATCCCTTATCTCATTACAACACTGTAGTATGGCAAGAACATTTACATAAAGAGGACATTGTTTTTTTATATTTCAACAAACAACCCAGATAGGCAGAGAGCACAAAACAGAAAATACATTTTATATACTTTGGAGCATAGTTGACTAATAAAATGTGTAACTACCATTTTATGCATATATATATACTTCAAGATTATTCTGGGCAAGTCCCATGCATACAACCAACTAGCCATCTTCAATCTGTCATTGGAATAACAAGATTTGAACTAGTCACTGCTGTATTTTAGCAACATTTCCGCTAAGGAAGCAGAACAAACTGGTAATCTGGAGGTTGCTTAATTCCCTTCTTTTTATTTTTGATTTGGGTGGGGGGAATTGGGGTCACACCCAATGGTGTTCATGGTTTATTTTTGGCTGTGGGCTCAAGAAATCATTTTTGGCAATGTTGTAGAGACTACATGTGGTGCCAGATATCAAACTCTGTTCTGCTAAGCACAATTCAAGCATCTACTGGCTATTCAATCTCTCTGGCCCCAATCACATCTTATTTAAAGTATTTTCCATTAGACATGACAAATTATGTTTGCCCCTAGAACTTCTTTAAATTGAAAATAAAGTCTAATTTTAGATTTCACAGTGAACTCTACAAGCTAACTATATAGGCAAGTATAAAGTTCGTGAGAAGAAGGATTACATTATATAACAATTGTAGTATATTTCCCCTGCATTAGCACACACATAATACATCAGTACTAAATAAAATTGATTAGGTTAGCCAATTAAGTGGAAAGCAATATTACATTTGTTTTTCCATATCATCTTTTTTTTCTTTTTTTCTCCCCCCTCTTTCCATATCATCTTTAAAATAGGTTTAAATACCAACTATGCTACATATTAGTTGTACAGCCACAGATACGCTGCTTAACTATACAATGCCTCAATTTTCTTACTCAAATTACTTTAAAATCAATATATACAATATCATAATTTTGTAGATTAAATGAAATCATATAGACTGTACTTTAAATTGGCTGGCAATGTGTATACTGAATAAAATGTTTACTGTTTTTTATCATCATATCTATACAGCCAGCATTATTCTAGATGTGAAAAGTTCATATAAATTATGAAATAAGTGTCCTCTCTAGGAACTTAAAACTTGGTTAGAAAAACATTTTAGAAATGAGAAAATAAAAAAGAACTAGATCTTTACCAACATGCTTTGCTATATTACATTTACTCAATTTTTGATGATTTTCATTTATGAATAGTGTCTTCCTAACTCCATTCCAACATAACATGCCAAGGAAAATAACACGTTTTAACTATAGCTAATAGTTATAGTTTTAACTAATAGAAAGTTTTCACTGACATTTCTTCTCTTTTTCCTCTGCCTATTTCAGACAGTGTAAAAACTAAAAAATACTATTTCACAGTTTTCTAACCATGTTACAACAAATAAATCTAAGAACATATCAGTGTCAAAGCAATAGCACTGCAGGTAGGGCATCTGCCTTGCAATCAGTCAACCTGGGTTCGATCCCTGGCATCCCATATGGTCTCCAGCACCTTCCAGGAGTAATTTCTGAGAGCAGAACCAGAATTAACCCCCGTTTGGCCCAAAAACAAAACATACAAGAGTAAAAATAAAAATAAAACATATTAATTTGGAGGAAGGGGAGCTTTTTCAGGAGCTACCTTGCATGTGACCAATTCTGGTTTGACCCCTAGCACCTTTAGGTGGGTATGAGAACCTCTTTGGCCCACTGCTGAGCACAGAGCCAGCAATAGCCTTTGAGTACCACAAGCTGTGCACTACTCCCTTCCAAAAATGTTTTTGGTGGACTACACCTGGCAATGTTCTCTCCTGACTTACTCCCGACTGTCCCCAGGTCTCACTTCTAGTGGTATTTAATAAACAATATGTCAGGCCAGGGATCAAAATGATCATCTCATCAGTGGAATGCAAGGCAAGAACTTTAAACCCTGTACTATCTCTCTGGCCCAACAAAATTGTTTTACATCTTTATTGATGGTCAAATATGGCTAAACTGCATGCTTAGTTTAGTCCACATGCCCCCTTCCAGCACCACCTGGTGCAGCCCTCATGGCCTCCTCTGAGCCAACCACATAGACCATATTAAAAAAAGAAAGAAAGAAAGAAAGAGCAACTCACTGATACCATTAGTGATAATAATTGTTCTTTGGATGCAAAGTTACAACCAAGCTCTGACTTCTTTAATTTTATACATCTCTAAAGCAAAATTGTTCAATCTAAACAAAAACCTTAGGAATGGAGAGATTATGTAGGATCTAAGTATGCATAATTATTAAGAATATAAATTAAAATAAAAATATATAAAGCATTTTATACTTCAAATATGCCATATGTTTATATTATTCTATATCTTATGAAATTTATGTAAATATTTTATATTTAATTGATAATTAATTTAATACCCAAATTATATAATATCTTTTTGTTATGAAAGATAAATATAATATAAATAATATTGATTGTCTTCTACATGTATGTATTATTCCAATTATTTGTCCAAAAAAATACCAAACAACAGAAGCAAAGGGTAGCTCAAAGGAAAGCACCCATGTCATTTGATTTCAGGGTCTCAGGCTCCAGGTTGCATTAAAGGTACCACATGGTTCCTGAAGAATGCCAAACTGGCACAGGAAGGCTGTTTGCTGCTGAACCTGAGTAGCTCTGGGTCAATTATTACTGGAAATAGCCCTGGTTTCCCTAAATATAACTTGTAAGAATCCACACACCCCCCAAAATAAGAGAAAAATATTACTAATAGCAAAAAATCCAGCTTTCATATGATTGCTCATAAAAATAATATTCAACATGGGATGGTTATTGAAACTGATTGTGTTGGAAACTTTCTCACATTGCATTTTGGCAGAAAATATTTGTCCTCAAAAGTCATTTCCTTCCCGCAGTCAAAGACACAAACCATGCAACTCAAAGTCATATTCCTACAAGCATAGTTGCCACTTTTTTACTTTTAAATTTTTCCTTTTAGATTCTTCCAAGCATCATCTACTTCAACATTCTTTGACATTAATACCGCCATCTTTTCACAAACTGCAGCTTTGCAATGAACCAAGGAACAGTAAACAAAGAAGTAGGAGATGAAGAACCTACTACAAGACTCAGCTCAGGAAAAGATTGTTGGAGCTTCTTACTTTTTTAGTTCCTTATGTTTAGAAACAAAACCCAAGAGTCTGAATTACTCATTTTTTTCATGCATGTTCTCAATGTCTATTCACAATTCAATATAAATTTGTTTAAGGGATCCAAAAGCACAATGCAAAGACGGCATATGCACTCCTATGTTCTTTGCAGTACTATTCACAATAACCAGAACAGGAAACAACCCACATGACCAAGAACAGATGAGTGGATAAGGAAACTATGGTACTTGGGACTGGAATAATATTACAGAAGGTAGGACATTTGCCTTGTACATGTTGATTTCAGGTTAGACCCCCAGCATCCTATATGGTTTTCAAGTCTGCCGGGAGTGATTCCTGAGTGCAGATCCAGTAGTAATCTCTGAGTGCCACCAGGTGTGGCCCAAAAACAAACAAAAAGAAGAGAAAAATAAGAAAGGAAGGAAGGAAGGAAGGAAGGAAGGAAGGAAGGAAGGAAGGAAGGAAGGAAGGAAGGAAGGAAGGAAGGAAGGAAGGAAGGAAGGAAGGAAGGAAGGAGAGAGAGAGAGAGAGAGAAAGAAAGAAAGAAAGAAAGAAAGAAAGAAAGAAAGAAAGAAAGAAAGAAAGAAAGAAAGAAAGAAAGAAAGAAAGAAAGAAAGAAAGAAAGAAAGAAAGAAAGAAAGAAAGAAAGAAAGAAAGAAAAGAAACTATGGTACATCTCCACAAGGGACAGCTGTTAGAATTAAGTCATAAAAATTTACTTAGTCCTGGGAAGGGAACAGGGAGGCTCCAGACCTAATGCTCTCTACAAAGCTTGAACAGGGCCATGAGAATCCCTCTCTCTCCAGCCTCCCCAGAGTAGCCTCCTGGGGTCCAGCCAGGTGGGTGCCAGAGAACATCTTAACCCCTCCCACAGAACGTAAATGGGGCTATCTTTGGATCTTTCCCAGCAGCCTTCCTTCCTATAAATCCTCATTTTCCAAACCATGTGGATGCTAGTTCTTCCACACGAAAATTGTAGGTAGCTTACTATAATACCATAATGCTCATAATTTTAGATTGCTTTTAGTAAAGGAAAAGGGATGTTCAAGACCCACTGGCTAATATTTCATGATATAGACTCCCCATATAGTGTTCAATGCCATATCACTTAGTTTTCTAGACTTGAAAATTATGCATAATCTAATCCATGAAGCAATGGTGAGGGTAAAGTTTACCCTCACCAATTATGATTAGCTTAGAAAATGGAAAACCCTTACATCAGACTTGGAGGCTTTAATTTCTCTCTCTCTCTCTCTCTCTCTCTCTCTCTCTCTCTCTCTCTCTCTCTCTCTCGTATTTTTGGGCCACACCTGGTGACGCTCAGGGGTTACTCCTGGCTATGCACTCAGAAATCGCTCCTGGCCCAGGTGGGTGGGGGCATATGGGACAAGGGGGATCCAACTGTGGTAATAGTTACCTCCTACTTATTTTTGAGAGGAGGAACCAGCAGCACTAGTATTTTCCAGTTGTTCTCTCTATTCTTCTATGCAAAAGCATAGACAAGACAACCTACAAGGATCCTTAGAACAAGGCCAAATCTAGGTGTACAGTTGTATTTTAGGTTGGAAAACAGTGCACCTTTCAAATAAAACACTCTCCCTTTTCTCTCCTGTTTATCTCCCGCAACCCCACTGCATCTTAAATAGTTTCTCTCCTCTCCTTCAGCCCTATCCCAACTCCTTCCCTCTTTACTCTATTTCCTCTCACCCTCTCCCATTTGTCCCGATACCAGAACTAACTCACGTCTGATCCAGGTGTGCCTGGCTTCCCTGGAGCTCCTAGTTTGCCTGGTTCTCCAGCAGGACCCTGAGCAGGAAGAACAGACAGAGAAAGGAAAAGTTGCAAAGTGACACTCTTCCAAACAAAAGGCTGAAAACCACTGAGAAATAAAATAATGGAGAGTAAAAGGACTGATCAACTTACCGGGCCACCTGGGGAACCCTTTGGACCTCGGTCACCCTGGAGGAATTAGAGAAAATGCAGAAATAGTCCATGAGTAAGTCTCTGAGTACCCCCTCAGAGAATCTTAAGATTGTGGGGCAGGGGCAGCAGAGTGAGGGCTGAATAGTGAAGGTTTACCTTCCTCCACCCCAAACTAAGCCCACGCTGCTAGGAGCTTCCCCCAAGTCCAGGAATCCATCATAGCTGCTAGACAAAGAAGGAAGATAAGACTGCAGGAACTAAGGGCATGGAGAAACTTACATCTATGCCATCGATGCCTGGAACACCAGGGGGGCCCGGAGGCCCAGGAGGGCCCTGTGCACCTGGGGGACCTCTCTGGCAAAAACAAAAACAGCACATAAAGTTAAGTGAAGCAAATTGGCTACAATGAGAACCAAATAGGAAATCCAGAAAATCCCAACTCCTAGATATCTCCATTGGAGCCAAGTTTTTAAACTTGTGAATCTCACTCAAACTTCTAAGTGAGAACAGGCACCTTAGGCAGGACCATTTTCTAAATGAAGCTAAAAAAAAACAAACAAAAAAAAAAAAAACAGGTAAGAGAGGCTGTACAAACTTACTTAGTGGGGAGAGGGTTCTCTTTATATAAGAATATAAAGAAAGTTGCTAAGGTCTTTTTGAAAAAAAAAAATAACAGAAAATGCAAACTACATAGTCTGCACCCATTTCATCAGAAACTGAAGGTCAGTATTTGTTTGGATCAAACTGGAACAGCTAAGTACTCAAGTTCCACAACAGATGAAAAAAAGACAATGAGAAAAGAAAGAAAGAAAGAAAGAAAGAAAGAAAGAAAGAAAGAAAGAAAGAAAGAAAGAAAGAAAGAAAGAAAGAAAGAAAGAAAGAAAGAAGAGAGAGAGAGGGAGGGAGGGAGGAAGGAAGGAAGGAAGGAAGGAAGGAAGGAAGGAAGGAAGGAAGGAAGGAAGGAAGGAAGAAGAAAGAAAAAGAAAGAAAAAAGAAAGAACGAGAAAGAAGAAACAAAAAGAAAGAAGAGAAAGAAAGAAAGAAAGAAAGAAAGAAAGAAAGAAAGAAAGAAAGAAAGAAAGAAAGAGAGAGAGGGAGAGAGGGAGGGAGGGAGGGAGGGAGGAAGGAAGGAAGGAAGGAAGAAGAAAGAGAAAGAAAGAAAGAAAGAAAGAAAGAAAGAAAGAAAGAAAGAAAGAAAGAAAGAAAGAAAGAAAGAAAGAAAGAAAGAAGGGAGGGAGGGAGGGAGGGAGGGAGGGAGAGAGAGAGAGAGAGAGAGAGAAAGAAAGAAGAAAGAAAGAAAGAAAGAAAGAAAGAAAGAAAGAAAGAAAGAAAGAAAGAAAGAAAGAAAGAAAGAAAGAAAGAAAGAAAGAAAGAAAGAAAGAAAGAAAGAGATGTAAAAACAATAAAGACTTTTTTTTCATCGAAGAAAACTGGATTTTAAACTCCAATGACCAGACAGGTTACAATGGGGTCTTTGTAAGTGAAACCTCAAACCAAGGTTGGTCTCCCCCGCCCTCTCCGAGTCCAGCGGAGGTGGCGGGACCGAGGCGAGCCTTAGGCCTGTGCTGCAAGTTTACTGGCAAGCCTAGGCCTGGAGGTCTAAGCCCCGAATACTGACCCGCGGGGCATCACTGGTCGGATACCGCCTTCTCAGACAAGGCTTGTTCCAGGAGAGGAAGGCAGGTGTGAAGGAACCAGGTGAACAATGAAATCGTTCGCTAATCACAGCCTTGCGTGTGCAGCCCTAAGTCTGAAGTCTGAGGGTTCTCCTGGAAAGAGGAGGAGCACTTTCCGGGACACAAGTTCTGTAGGCTCCTCCACCCCTGACAGATGCTCCCAGACCAAGTGCTCGCAGCAGGTGCTCCGGGGCTGAAGGAAAGCGGCCTTCCCCAAAGCTCCCCTCGACGGCTGGGCCCTCACCTTTCCCTTCTGGAAAACCCTTCTGAAACTTCACTTACCGGTTCAGCGGTCTGGCTGGGCTGGAGGAGAAAAGATGGGGAGAAAATAAGAAGGTGCCCCCCTTCCCTCAAACGCACCACTTACTTGAGCTGAGCACAAGCAGAGCCCCGAGAGCAGCAACCGCAGTCCCAGCGCCCCGAGGGCCCGCGCCGACCAAGCCATGCCTGCCACACCGGGCTAAGGCTGGGGCTCCCCTGCACTTGCTGTCCCTCTTGTCTCCCAGGAGCATAAAGGGGTTCCTCTCCCCTTCACAAAGTGCGTAGGGGCGGTAGTAGTAAACTGTGCCCTAGCAGGCTTGCTTCCCAGCGGCCCTTTATGAATGGCCCTGGAGAGGGTCCTGGGGATTGGTGGAGGATCTGAGGGCTGGAGGACGGATAGAATGACAACAGTCCCCCTTAACCCTTTCCCTGGCCTCACACCACAAAAGTGGCTGCTGGCTCTTCCCAGGCACCTGCTCCCTGGGGTTCCTGAGCTCCAGATAGACACCCCGAGTTCTCGGTGATTGTTTCAAGGAGAATAGAGAGGGTCTTAAGCCACCAAATGTTGAACTAGATGCTGAGGTAGTTTCTACCTGGCAGCCCAGAGCTCGGAGGCTGCAGGTGATCTTTACAGGTAAGCCAGAAACTCACTATTACTCACTCTGGTTGGCAGTTCATGACAAGTTTCTCTCCTGGGTCGCAGTGGGTCACAATGAATCAGCATCCATTGAAGTTCAAACTAGAAAAAGAAAGTTTTGGTATTTTCAGAGCACAGAAAGAGGTCAATCACTCGGATGGGCAACGCTTTCCAAGGAACTCTGATCCTTGGCTGTAAATATTCTGGTTCTGCATTATTCCAGCATAACCTGAGAAGCAGTAAAATTTATATACAATGTATAAAGATCCTAAAATATGTCTTCACTTGACTGCTGGCTTTCTCTTTATACCACTGAATTTCTATTTCTGTCCTTATCACAACCATATGAAGTAAATTCTACTCAAAGCAAGTTCAGAGAGAACAGGAACTATCCCAGTCACCAGCTATTAAATAACAGTCTAGATTAGAACCAGGCCTATTTAGTGAACTCCACAGAGAACATGTGTCCTAAAAGCTTACATGGAAGAAGATTAAAATCAGAGGCAGCGGACCAGGTGGTGCCTAACAAGAAAGAGAAGAAAGAAAATCTGGACCTGAAAGAAATATGCATGCTACAGAAGACACATTGTGGGGTAGCCAGAGTTTACTAAGGAAATAAGATTCAAGAGAAAAAATAAAATCATTTATCCCTATTTTGGGGGGGGGGAGTATTTTTGTTTTGTTTTGTTTTGGAGGGGTCACACCCAGCAGCACTCAGGGGTTACTCCTGACTCTACGCTCAGAAATCGCTCCTGGCAGTCTCGGGGACCATATGGGATGCCAGGATTCCAACCACTGTCCTTCTGCATGCAAGGCAAATACCTTACCTCCATGCTATCTCTCCAGCCCCTTATCCCTATTTTTTGTTAAGGCACTGTGGTCTACACTAGTGTACATGTCAGGGTTTTACGTATATGATGTTCAAAAACCAACTCACCACCTGCTTCTCTCCACTAGTGTCCCAAGGTATCATCCCATTTACTCACTCCCTCATATTTAATACCTCCCTGTAGGCTATGTTCTATAGATCCATTCTTGGGTTTTATTGTCTTTGATTTTTTATTCTCTTTCATTATATCCTATGTATGAGAGAGACCACTTTTTGTGTGCTCCTCTTCTTATGACTGACCTCCCTCAGCATGACACTCTCTAGTTCCAAGCACTAGTGACAATTACATGAGTTCATTTTTTCTTACAGTTGCAAAGTATTTCATTATGTATATAAAACATTATTTTCTGTCTGCTCATGTTTCTTGGACAATTGGGTGTTTTCCATAATAAGGCCTCAAAAAACATAGGGAAACAAAATTTTTTTCAAAATAGTGTTTTGGGACCCTTGGAGGTGAGTGCTAAGAAGTTGAATTGCTATTGTGTATGAAAATTCAATTCTTAGTATTTTAAAAAGTGACATATTGTTTTCCAAAGAAACTAAACCACTCAATAAATATTTACATTTTGTATAATTTTATTCTTTGGTTGAAAAGATATAAAATTACTTGACATTTAAAATCCAAATGCTTCCTGAAAACTTCACCAGGTGTTAAAAGAAACAGGAAGGTTTGGAGGACTGGAGTGGTGGCACAAGCGGTAGGGAGTTTGCCTTGCATGAGATAACCTGGGATGGGCCAGGGTTGGTTGAAAGGCCCCCGCATCACATATGGTCCCCCATGCCATGGGCAACTTCTGAGCGCATAGCCAGAAGTAGGTGTGGCCAAAAAAGCAAAAGAAAAAAAGAGGTTTGGGACCAAAGAAATGGCTTGATGGTTGAAGCAAATGTTTTGTATGTGGATGACCTAGTTCCAATTCCTAGGACTATAAGTTCCCTGAGCACCACTCCAGGAGCAGTTCCTGAGCACTCTTTTGGGAATAGCCTCTGAGCACCAATGTTGTGGCCTAAACAACATCAATAAAACAAAGAATGATTAGGCGTGAATCTGAAAACTGGCCACACATATAAAGAAAATGTGCCACACCAGGCACAGCTGGTTTCTCTTAAACTGAGAAAACTCTTCAGCAGGCACTTCAATGAAGAGATATTTTATTGTCAAATAATTCTCCTACAAGTGTGGAAAAGTCCTAACTTTATGGAAAATTTGAAGAAGTATTCAAATTCCAAATCTAAACAGCACCTCTTCTCTTTTATTCAATATTGATTGGCATTCCATTCATCCCACCTGCAAAGCAGTCTCTAAATCTGCTGAATCTAGAATTAAATTAGATATATTTTTTCCAATAAACTTTCCTGCTGTGGTTAACAAAGGTTGAAATTTGAGAAAAACAAAGTCTTCCCCTTCTTTCCACTAAGGAAAGAAAATTAAGTAAATGAAGTTATCCATATTATAAAGAGGTAAAAATAAAACATTAAGCTTTCATGATAAACCAATACAGCAAAATGGCCAACTACAAAGCCAATATACAAAAGACAGTTGCGGGGCCAGAGAGATAGCACAGCAGTAAGGCATTTGCCTTGCATGCGGAAGGATGGTGGTTTGAATCCCGGCATCCCATATGGTCCCCTGAGCCTGCCAGGGGCGATTTCTGAGCATAGAGCCAGAAGTAGCCCCTGAGCGCTGCCGGGTGTGACCCAAAAATAAATAAATAAATAAATAAATAAATAAATAAATAAATAAATAAAGACAGTTGCATTGCTTTATACAAATAATGCCTTTAAAGAAAAAGAGATCAAAAAGTCTATCTCATTTAAAACAGTGTCAAAAATCAGTAAGCACCTAGGAATCAACAAAAGTGGTGAGAGTTGTAAACCACAAAATTTTAAAAAAGAAAGAAATTGAAGAAGACCTTAGGAAATGAAAAACATTGCATCTCATAGATTAGAAGAATCAATGTTACCAAAATAGCAATCTTACCTAAACTATTATATAGATTCAAAGTGATCATTATCCAAATTTGGACAACATTCTTCAATACCTTAAAACAATCAATTATAAGGTTTATGTGGAACCATAAAAGACCTAGGATAGCCAAACCCATACTAAAAAGAAAAAAGAAATTAGGAGGCATCACATTACCTAACTTGAAGCTCTACTACAAATTCAAAGTGATCAAAAAAAAAACATGGTATTGGAACAAAGACAGACTTTCAGACCAATGGGTCAGAATAGAATATCCAGTGACAAACCCCCAAGGATATGGTAAATGAGTGTATATTAGTATACAAGTATATTGTAAATCTTTTTGACCAAAGAGCGAAGAACTTGACAAAAAATAAAGATAGCATCTTCAACAAATGGTGTTAGAGCAATTGGATAAACACATGTAAGAAATTAAAGATTGATCCATATCTCATACCTTACACAAGTCAATTCAAAGTGAATCAAAGGACTTAAAATTATACCTGAATTCATAAAGTTCATTGAGATAAACATGGGCAGGACACTCCAATTCTTAGACCTCAAAGAAATCTGGAATAATAGGATGCCAATGGCAAGAGATATAGAATCAAGACTGAGTAAATGGGACTACAAACTAAAAAGTTTCTGTATGGCAAAAGAAACACTAACTAAATTTAAAAGACAGCTGAGTGGGAGACAATATTTTCACTCGACATATCAGATAAAGGTTTGATATCTCAGATATGCAAAGTACTCACAAAGGTTAACTCCACAAAACTTCAAAACCCCATCAAAAATTGAGTAGAAGAAATGAACAGAAACTTCTTTGAGAAAGAACAACAGATGGCCAACAGACACATGAAAAAATGCTCATCATCACTTTTCATTAGGGAAATCTAAATCAAGTCAGCAATGAGATATCATCTTACACCAGTGAGATGTAACAAAAATAACAAAAAATTGGGAACAATTTGTGTTGGTAGGGATGTGTGAGAAAGGAACCCTCATCCACTCCTTATGGGAATGCAGCTGGTTTCAACCCTATTGGTAAACAGTAGAGAATTCTCAGTAAACAAAGAATAGATTTGCCATATATACCCAAAAGCAGCAATCCCACTTTGGGGGATATATCCCCAGGACACAAAAACGCTCATCCAAAAGGATGTGTGCACACTGCTATTTATTGCAGCAATCAGTACAATAGCTAAGAGTTGAATCACCCTAGAAATCCAACAAAAGATGAGTGAATCATGAAAATGTAATACATATATACAAAAAAATTATTCATAGCTGAAAGGAATGATGCAATCATGCAATTTACTGCAACATAGATGGAACTGGAAGCTATTCTGTTAAATAAAGTAAGTCAGAAGAAGGAAAGATACAGAATGATCATTTGTATATGGTATTTATAATAACTACATGAATACATTTAATAGTTTAAAAGAAAGTTGTCTTGAACACTCTTGGCCCCAAAGCATAGCAAGAAGGAAATAAATTGAGTGAAGAAGGAGAAACACAAATATGAAAGGATAGGGGTTAGGGGCCAAAAATGCCTACCTGCCTACTTCAATATCCTTGACTTTTTATAACACACTGGTAGTGTTATAAAAAAAAAAGTACAGAACTAAATAGCCAAGCCAGAAATAAAATAATGGAATTATGAGACACAACTTTAATAATCTAAACTTAAATTTGGCCTGTATACTTACAGGCTGGGGACATGGGGTGGCAGCATAAGATACAATGACAGAACATTTGTGGAGGGAAATAGACACTGGTGATGGGAGTGACCCTGAAACTTTGTATGTCTAAAATAAAATTATGAAGAATTTTGTAAATCACAATGGTTTCAATAAATACATATAAAAATATGAATCTTTACCATATCTACATGAGTGTTCTGATACAATTCTACCTGTACTGATATTCTCTATTTTTTTGCTACAATAACTTTTCTCCAAAAATGTGGACATCTAAATTAGTGAAGTGAGTGATATAAAAATAAATTGATAGTTATATTTTATAATGGAAGTTTTCTTATTATATAAAAATATAAATTATTCGTGTATCTACAATATAAATTATTTAACTCTAACATTTGACAAAAGAACTACTAACAAAATCACCCAATATCTTTCAATTAAGATAGTCTTTTGGGGGGAGTATTGCCATTTTAATGATGTTAATCCTCCCAATCCATCAACAGGGTATGTGTCTCCATTTCCTAGTATCCTATTTTATTTCTTGAAGAAGTGTTTTGGATGTCATTGTATAGGTCCTTCACCTCTTTAGTTAAGTTGACTACAAGGTATTTGAGTTTGTGTGGCACTAATAAAAATTGGATTGTTTTTTAATGTCTATTTCTTCTCTATCATTATTGGTATATAAGAATAATATTGATTTTTTCATGTTAATTTTATAGCCTGAACTTTTATATATAAATTTATTATTTCTGGAAGCCTTTTTGGTAGAGGTTTTAGGGTTTTCTAAATATAGTATCATATATGTCATCTACAAACAGTGAAAGCTTGAATCTTCCTTTCCTATCTAGATGCCCTTGACATCTTTTTCTTGCCTAATCACTATGGCAAGTACTTCTAGCATTGTGTTGAATAGAAGTGGTGAGAGGGGTAGGCCTTTTTGTTTACCAGATTTCAGAGAAAAAGCTTTAAGTTTATTTTCATTGATAATAATATTTGCCATTATCTTGACTATATTGAGAAAAGTTCCTTCCATTCCCATCTTGTTCAGAGTTTTTGTCATGAACGGGTGTTGGACCTTATCGAATGCTTTCTCAACATCTACTTATATGATCATATAGTTTTTATTTTTTCTTTTGTTGATATGGTGTATTATGCTGATTGATTTATGTATGATAAACCATCCTTGCATTCCTGGAATGAAACCTACTTGGTCATGGTATATGACCTTCTTGATGAGGTATTGGATTCTGTTTGCCAGAATAAAGTTGAGGATCTTTGCATCTGTGTTTATCAGAGATATTGGTCTATAGATTTCTTTTTTGCAGCATCTCTATTTGGTTTTGGTATCTGGGTGGTGTTGGCTTCATAAAAACTTTTTGGGAGTATTTCTCTTTCTTCAATTTCCTGAAACAACCTGAAAAGGATTGGTAGTAGTTCTTCTTAAAAGGTTTGAAAGATTTGTTAGTGAATCCATCTGGGCTGGGCTTTTATTTTTGAGAAGACATTTGATTACCATTTTCATTTCCTAAATAGTGATGGGTCTGTTTAGACGTAATGATTATAAGATTATAAGTAGATGATTATAAGAGTCCAAGAATTAATCTATTTCTTCCAGATTCACATGGTTTGTGGCATAGTTTATCAAAGTAGTCTCTGATTACCCCTTGAATCTCTGTACTATCTTTAGTGATCTCCCCTTTTCATTTATAATTAGTTTATTAAGTTTTTCTCTCTCCCTTTGTGAGTTTTGCTAGTGGTTTATCAATCTTGTTTATTTTTTCAACGAACCAATTTTTGCTTTTGTTGATTTTTTTATTGTTCTTTGGACTTCCCTTAATTGACTTCTGCTCTAAGCTTTGTTGTTTCCTTCTGCCTACCTATTTTTGGTTAATTTTGTTGATCATTTTCTAATTTTATAAGCTGTGTCATTAAATTATTTATGTAGGCCCTTTTTCCCTTCCTGCTGTGTTTAACATTGCAATTCCTCTAAGGATACCAATGACATTAATCAAGGATCAAACACTCCTGAAATTTATTTGGAAAAATAAACACACGTGAATAGCTAAAGCAACCCTAACATAAAAGAAGATGGGAGGCATCACTTTCCCCAACTTTAAATTGCACTATAAAGTAATAGTCATTAAAACAACATGGCATTGGAATAAAGACAATCTCTCAGATCAGTGAAATAGACATGAGTATGTTGCCCAGAAATACAATCAATTAATCTTTGTAAAGGGGCAAAAAAACAAAATAGAACAAGTAAAGCATCTTTAACAAGTGGTGCTGGTACAACTGGTCAGCAACATGCAAAAAAAGCATACTCAAACCTCCATCTAACATCATTCACAAAGGTCAAATTCAAATGAACTAAAGACCTTGATAAAAGACCCAGATCCATAGAAGAACTCATAGGTAAAACACTCTATGACATTGAGACGAAAGGCATCTTCAAAGAGGAAATAGCACTGTCCAAACAATTGGAAGAAGAAATAAACATATGGGACTATATTAAGCTGAAAAGCTTCTGCACCTCAAAGGAAATAGTGACTATAACACAAAAACCACCTACAAAATGCAAGAAACAATTCACCCAGTACTCATCAGATAAGGGATAACATCTAAGATATACAAGGTACTGACAGAACTTCATAAGAAAAAAATCATCTAACCCCATCAAAAAATGGGGAGAAGTAATGAACAGACAATTTTTAAAGAAGAAATACAAATGGCTAAAGGTCACATAAAAAAATGTTCCAAGTCACTAATCATCAGGGAGGTGCAAATCAAAATAACAATGAGGTACCATCTCTATTAAGAGAAGAATATGTGGTTCTGACATAGTATTAAAAATACAATGTAAAATACAGTTGAATTTGAATAGGTGATACTTATCAATATATTAACCAAGAGTGGAAACATAGTGATGGGAGGAAATATAATAGACTAGGAATTAGTAAACTTGAAATGTTCTCACTTTCAAAATTTTCTTTTGGTTCAACATATTACACAATCAAATGTTTTGAGATAGATGTTATTTCTATCTAGGAGTTACAAATATACTTAGTATATAGGAGAGTATAAATTCCATCACAGTTTAGATAAAAATGATATATTTTAAGGTCAACAATAGATCAATAACCATTAACATGAGAAGTTCACAAGAATTAACTAGGATTTGTATGAGTTGAAATACAAAAGGAAGGTTAGGATTCTGAAGTGAGGAGGTAACAATAATAGGACACAAAAAAGGGAAATGAGCTATAAGAAGAGACCAGATTGACAGTGCAAAAATTTTAAGCAAAGGAATTTTAATATTAAAATACTAGTGAACCATTGTATTGTCATCAAAGCTTTGTCTGCAATAGAGATAGGGGTGAGGAAAGGCATAAAGTAAAAGGATATTTCAGGAATCCCTGGAGGCCAAAGGAGAATATTGTTGTGCAGCATCAAGAAATGTTAAACCCACAACAATGACAAGCATTCTGAGCTATTTCTTGAGGTTGGAGGGAAGGTATACCTACCCACCGTTATTCAAGGCTAACTCCTGGCTCTGAACTCAAGGATCACTCCTAGTGGTGTTTTGGGAAACTTAAGGGGTTCCAAGGATTGAACAATGAATTAGTAGTTCAAAGCAAGCAGCGTTCCTGCTGTACTATCTCTAGCCCTTATATGTCACTGTTTTTAAGATGGTACCCTTATACTTCACCCCTCTTTCACTCCCAATATGTTCTCTGCTTTCTACAAAACTCCAAAAAGTTGTCATCACTTTTTATTTTCTGTTAACCTTTTTCAGCATGGCTTGTATTTCAAATACTCAAATGAGTCTCTTCTGTAGATGACCCCCACTTTTTATAAATACAATAGCCAGCTCTAATTCCTACCTTACTGATCTATGTATAACATTTGAATGAGCTGTTTGGTTCATATTATTTTTAAATATTTTTTTCTTTATTTAAACATCTTGATTAAAAATATGATTGTGATTAGGTTTAAGTCATGTAAAGAACACCCCCCATTCACCAGTGCAACATTCCCACCACCAATGTCCCAAATCTCCCTTCATCCAACCCCACCCTACCTGTACTCTAGACAGGCTTTCCAGTTCTCTCATTCATTCACATGATTATGATAGTTCTCAGTGCAGTTATTTCTATAACTGAACTCACCACTCTTTGTGGTGAGCTTCATGAAGTGAGCTTGAAGTTCCAGCCTTCCTCTCATTGTCTCTGAGGGTTGTTGCAAAAAATGACTTTTATTTTTCTTAAAACCCATAGATGAGTGAGAATATTCTGAGTCTCTCTCTCCCTCTGACTTATTTCACTCAGCATGATAGATACCATATACATCCATGTATAGAAAAATTTCATGACTTCATCTCTCCTGATGGCTGCATTATATTCCATTCTGTATATGTACCACAGATTCTTTAGCCATTCCTCTGTTAAAGGACATGTTAGTTGTTTCCAGAGCCTGGCTATTGTGAATAGTGCTGCAATAAAAATAGGTGTGAGAAAGGGTTTTTTGTATTGTATTCTTGTGTATATCTAGGGTATATTCCTAGGAGTGAAATAGCTGGGTTAAATGGGAGCTCAATTTCCAGATTTTGGAGGAATCTCCATATCGTTTTTTATAGAGGTTGGACTAAATGGCATGTCCACCAGCAGTGGATAAAAGTTCCTTTCTCTCCACATCCCCACCAGAACTGATTGTTCTCATTCGTTGTGATGTGTGCCAATCTCTGTGATGTGAGATGGTATCTCATCGTTGTTTTGATTTGTATCTCCCTGATGATTAGTGATAAGGAGCATTTTTTCATGTGCCTTTTGGCCGTTTGTATTTCATTTTTATCAAAGTGTCTTTTATTTCTTCTCCCCATTTTTGATGGTATTAGATGTTTTTTTCTTGTAAAGTTCTGTCAGTGCATTGTATATTTTGGATATTAGCCCCTTATTTGATGGGCATTGGGTAATAGTTTCTCCCACAAGGTGGGTGGCTCTGGGCACAATTTCTTTTGAGGTGCATAACCTTCTCAGCTTAATATAGTCCCATCTGTTGATCTCTGCTTCCACTTGTTTGGAAAGTGCAGTTTCCTCTTTGAAGATGACTTTAGTCTCAATGTCATGGAGTATTTTACCTACGTGTTGTTCTAATACCTTATGGTATCAGGTCTGATACCAAGGTCTTTAATCCATTTGGATTTTAATTTGTACATGATGTTAACTGGGGGTCTATTTTCACTTTTTTGCAAGTGGCTAACCAGTTCTGCCAGCACCACTTGTTGAAGAGATTTTCCTTGCTCCACTTAGGATTTCTTGCTCCTTTGTCAAAAATTAGGTGACTGTATTCTGGGGAACATTGTCTGAGAACTCAAGCCTATTCCACTGATCTGAGGGTCTGTCTTTATTCCAATACCATGCTGTTTTGATAACTATTGCTTTGTAGTACAGTTTAAAGTTGGGGAAAGTAATGCCTCCCATTTTCCTTTTCCCTAGGAGTGCTTTAGCTATTCGAGGGTGTTCATTGTTCCAGATGAACTACATAAGTGTTTGATCCCCTTCTTTGAAGAATGCCATCAGTATCTTTAGAGGGACCGCATTAAATCATTAAATCTGTATAATGCTTTGGGGAGTATTGCCATTTTAATGATGTTATTCCTGCCAATCCATGAGCAGGGTATGTGTTTCCATTTCTGTGTGTCCTCTCTTATTTCTGGAGCAGGGCTTTATAGTTTTGTTTGTATAGATCCTTCACGTCTTTGGTCAAGTTGACTCCAAGATATTTGGGTTTGTGTGGCACTAATGTGAATGGGATTGCCTTCTTGACGTCCATATCTTCCCTTTCATCATTGGTGTAAAAAGAGGCCATTGATTTCTGTGTGTTAATTTTGTATCCTGCCACCTTGCTATATGAGTCTATTGTTTCTAGAAGCTTTTTGTTAGAGGCTTTAGGGTTTTCTAAGTAGACTATCATGTCATCTGCAAACAGTGAGATCTTGACTTCTTCCTTACCTATCTGGATTCCCTTGATATCCTTTTCTTGCCTGATCGCTATAGCAAGAACTTCCAGTACTATGTTGAATAGAAGTGGTGAGAGCGGACAGCCTTGTCTTGTACCAGAATTTAGAGGAAAGGCTTTTAGTTTTTCTCCATTGAGATAATATTTGCCATTGGCTTGTGGTAGATGGCTTCAACTAGATTGAGAAAGGTTCCTTCCATTCCCATCTTGCTGAGAGTTTTGATCAAGAATGGGCATTGGATCTTATCAAATGCTTTCTCTGCATCTATTGGTATGATCGTGTGATTTTTATTTTTCTTCTTGTTGATGGTGTGTATGATGTTGATAGATTTACGGATGTTAAACCATCCTTGCATTCCTGGGATGAAACATACTTGGTCGTGGTGCATGATCTTCTTGATAATCCTATTTGCTAGGATTTTGTTGAAGATCTTTGCATCAGCATTCATCAGGGATATTGGTCTGCAATTTTCTTTTTTTGGCAGCATCTCTGTCTGGTTTTGGTACCAAGTTGATGTTGGCTTCATAAAAGCTGTTTGGGAGTGTTCCCGTTTTTTAAATTTCATGGAAGAGTCTGGCTAGGATTGGTAGTAGCTCCTCTTGAAAGGTTTGAGAGAATTCATTAGTAAATCCATCTGGGCCTGGCTTTTCTTTTTGGGCAGATGTTTGATTACAGTTTCAATTTCCTCAATAGTTATGGGGGTGTTAAGATATGCTACATCCTCCCTACTTAACTGTGGAAGATTATGTGTCCAGGAATTTTTCCATTTCTTCTAGGTTCTCATATTTAGTAGCATAAAGTTTCTCAAAGTAGTCTCTGAGTCTTTGGATCTCTGTGATATCTGTCGTGATCTCCCCCTTTTCATTTTTAATACGGGTTATCAAGTTTCTCTCTCTTTGTGAGTTTTGCCAATGGTCTATCAATCTTGTTTATTTTTTTCAAAGAACCAACTTCTGCTTTCATTGATCTTTTGGATTGTTTTTTGGTTTCCACTTCATTGAGTTCTGCTTTCAGCTTTGTTATTTCCTTCTGTCTCCCTATTTTTGGTTCCTTTTGTTGGTCATTTTCTAATTTTATGAGCTGCGTTATTAACTTATTCAGGTATGTCCCTTCTTCCTTTCTGGTGTGTGCTTGTAAAGCTATAAATTTTCCTCTCAGGACCACTTTTGCTGTGTCCCATAGATTCTGGCAGTTTGTGTCTTTATTATCATTTGTCTCCAGGATAGATTTCCTCTTTGATTTCATCTCGGACCCACTGGTTGTTCAGTAGCAGGGTGTTTAATTTTCAATTGTTAAAGTTTTTCTTCTGTGTGGCTTTGTAGTTCACATCTAATTTCAGAGCCTTGTGGTCTGCAAAGGTAGCCTGCAAGATTTCTATCCTCTTGATTTTATGAAGGTATGTTTTATGTATCAGCATGTATTCTATCCTGGAGAATGACCCATTTACATTGGAGAAGAATGTGTATCCAGGATTTTGGGGGTGGAGTGTCCTATATATATATATATATATATACTAGTCCTCTTTCTTCCATTACTCTTTTCAGGGCTAGTATGTTTTTGTTGGGTTTCAGTCTGGTTGACCTATCAAGTGTTGACAGGGCTGTGTTGAGGTCTCCCACAATTATTGTATTGTTATTGATGTCTTCTTTCAGATTTGTCAGTACTTGTATTAGATAATTTGCTGGTCTCTCATTGGGTGCATATATGTTTAATAGTTTGATTTCTTCCTGTTGCATATATCCCTTGATTAGTAGATAGTGTCCATCTTTTTCTTTTCTTTTCTTTCTGAGTATAAAGTTGGTGTCATGAGATATTAGTATCGCCACCCTAGCTTTTTTAAGGGTGTTGTTTGCTTGGATAATTTTTCTCTAGTCTTTGATTTTGAGTTTGTTCTGGCTATTCAGGTGTATTTCTTGTAGGCAGCAGAAGATTGGATTCATCTTTTTGACCCATTTTGCCACTCTGTATCTTTTAATTGGTGAATTTAGTCCATTGACATTGAGGGAGATGATTGTCATAGGATTTAATGTCATCTTTGTAGATAGGTTTGTTGTGTATGTTAATGTAGACCTGTCAGTTTTTCCTTTAAGGCTGGTTTTTCATCTGTGAAGTTTCTGAGCTGTTGTTTATCCTTGAAGTTATGTATCCTTCCTTCAAACCTGAATGTGATTCGGGCTGGGTGCAGTATTCTCGGTGAGGCATTCATTTCATTCAGTCTTGTCACAATATCCCACCACTGTCTTCTGCCTTGAGAGTTTCTTGTGACATGTCTGCTGTAAGTCTTAAGGATACTCTTTTGAATGTAATTTCCCTTTTAGATCTTGCTGCTTTCAGTATTCTATCTCTACCTGTGGGATTTGTCATTGTAACAAGGATATGTCTTGGGGTGTTTTTCTTTGGGTCTCTTTTAGCTGGTATTCTTCGGGCTTGCAGGATTTGATTGCATGTAGTCTTTAACTCTGGGAATATCTCTTTGATGATATCTTTGACAGTTGATTCTTCCTGGGTATCTTCTACCTGGGCTTCTGGGACTCCAATGATTCTTATGTTGTTTCTGTTGAGTTTATCAAAGACTTCTATTTTCATCTGTCCGCATTCCTTGAGTACTTTTTCCATTGTCTGGTTGTTTGTCTTAAGGTTCTTTTCCAATTTCTTTTTCTGTGTTGAGTTTTTCTGCATCTCATCTTCCAGCATGCCGATTCTGTCCTCCACTGCTGATACCCTTCTGGAGAGGTCATCCACTGAGGTTTTCAGTTCACCTACCCTGTTTTTCAGATCTGTTATTTTAGTTTGGAGTTTTCTGATTTCTGTCTTTGTGTTCTATTCAGATCGATCTATGCTTTCTCTGAGTTCTACAAACATCTTCCATATTTCTATTCTAAATTCCTTATCCGTGAGGTTAATCAGATAGTTGGAATTTATTAGGTCATCCGAGCTATCGTCTTCATTCTCTGTGCATGGTGTTTGCCTGCGAGGTTTCCCCATTGTCACACTTGTAGTGTGAGTTTTTCTGCATGTTGTGGTGGGGCTCATTGGTTAGAAAGAGTGCACAGCGGTGAAGCAAAGCAGAGCACTCTTCTGCGGCCTTTAGGTGACAGTTTTTTGGAGGGTGCACTCCCTAGGCCTCTGAGGAGAGCTTCAGGTATTCATGAAATACAGACAAGCAGAGCAAAGATTTCCCTTGAAGTCCTCTGAGTCCTTGGTTCATATTCTTGAAACACCATTTCCCTTGAATTTGTCCCTTGTACATTCACTCCCCCACTTCTCTTTTATATCCCAGGTAATTTTTTTGTTTTCTTTAGCTAAAAGTTCCTCATATTTAGCAAGTGGATTTAGTTCTAAGATGTTTCTATTACACTTCTCTCTCAGTGATTTAATCTCGTTAAACTATAATGCCATATGTTGTACTATATAATATATTTAAATCATATGGTATAGTTTTCAAATACTAGATTTTTCTATTTTCAGCTACACCTGCTTCCAGAATATTCTTTACTCTGCTAAGTAAACATCTTCACAATTTCTATTGATACCTGCTCTCCCCACAATCCTTTCTTTTCAGTAAATGACAGCATGTATTTCCAAAGACACATATGAAAAATGATGGTGTTATGTTTCTCTATTCTTTGATTTATTCTCACAAAAATATTTTGGTTTTTGGACCACACCCAGCAGTGCTCAGGGCTCTCTTTGCACTCAGGAATCATTCTTAGCATTGTTTGGGATACCATATGAGGTGCCAGGGATTGAACCAGGGTGGGTGCATTATGCATACTAGTCATTATATGTTTCTTAAACTCTAAACCCACAATTTTCTTATAGTATCTCTAAACTACATAAGGTAATATTCATCACAACTTCAGCATTAATTTTTCATCATATCGTTCATGACTTTCATTTTTTACACTTGAAAATTTATGTTTCATAATATAGGGTAGAAGAAGACAAAGAACTCTATCAATAGTTTTGCCATTCTGTCAGTTGCTCTCATTTTTTCCTGTCTATTTATTATAGAGCTCTACATTTAAAAGAAACTTTTTAAAGCTATATAGAGCTGGCTGAATAGTCATGTTCCACATTGGTTTGTTTTGGATTATGTATTTTTAAAAAAGAAAAAGTGTTAAATCATGTATTTGTAAAGTCATATAAACTTTTATCCTTTCTCAAACAAACCCAACCTCCCAGTATATATATCTAAAATGAAAGACAAGCTAACTTTGTTTTCTAATAGAGCTGTACCAAATAACTCTCTCAGGCAATCTTGCTGACAGCAAACAATAAAGAATCTGTCATGGGGCCGGGAAGGTGGCGCTAGAGGTAAGGTGTCTGCCTTACAAGCGCTAGCCAAGGAACGGACCGCGGTTCGATCCCCCGGCGTCCCATATGGTCCCCCCAAGCCAGGGGCGATTTCTGAGCACATAGCCAGGAGTAACCCCTGAGCGTCAAACGGGTGTGGCCCAAAAACCAAAAAAAAAAAAAGAATCTGTCATAAAATAACATGCTTATACAGAATGCTGCCAGGAAACCAAGCTTTGCAGGGGAATAAATTGCACCATATTAAAATATGGGCACAAAGGAAAATAGAAAATTTGGAATTTATTGCTTTAAAATCAAACTAACAATGTTTATAGAAGTACATTGGAAAAAATACAAAATACTCTTAGCACACTAAATAACCATGAATGATGAGGTATTTTGAGTTCTAGACCACATGAGAAGCTATATTGAAAGCCAATGAAAACCTTTTGAAAATGCTTTCCTTTTCCAATTTAGAAAAGGTAAGGAGACAAAAAGACAGGATAGGTCAAAGAAAAGCACAAGAAATATGATATAAATTAGTCTTTCAGTATTAGTGTTCCATCAAATGTTGTGTTTGAGTACATTTTTTAATCATACAAGTCCTTAGTCTTCTTTTTGTTAGCTTAAAAGAAATATTTTCTTTTTGATTTCTTTACTAAAGGAAAACAAATGTTGATCTCAAAGAAAAAGTATTCAACTGATATAAATGCCACAGATTAGAATGAATCTAATTTAAAAATATTTGTTTTGGGGCCACCCAGTGGTGCTCAGGACTTTTCTCCTGGTTCTGTGCTCAGAAATTGCTCCTGGCAGACTCAGAGGACCTTTTGGGATGCCAGGGATCAAATCAGGTCCATCCCAAGTCGGCTGCGTGCAAGGCAAATGCCCAACCACTGTGCTACCACTCCAGTCTCTAATTTTTTTTGTCTTGTATGCAGCTAAACCTATTTTTTTCTTTTTTTTTATAATAGCTTATTTTTATTGAAGATCAGAAGTTAATATACGGTTAACATTATTTCTGCACACATCTTTCCAACAGTACCCCCATGGCCTGAGCGCTTCTAACCTTCACAGAACCCAAGGGCCCCTTTCATAATAGCTCAATCCAGGGCCTATTTTAGTAACATAGGATTGAAACATAAACCAATCAGATTTGTACAAGTACAACAATTTTAACCAATGGGAGCATAAACACATTTTGATGGCGAGAAGGATAAAAAGGAACCTGGCAGGATGGGGGGAGGGGAAGCAAATTCTTAAACAAATAGCTAAATGATATTTATGCAAATACAATTATTTGTTTAGCCTATTTTCCATTTAGATCTATCTTTTGTGCAAGCAATAAGGATCATAATTTAAACTTTACAAAAACATATCAATAACTACATGCTTGAGAGCAGTTACAAAAACAGGTTCCATGGAAAGGTTAAGGCATCTTGTTAAGCCAGATTCTTTGTGCTGAGCTAAATTTATTTGCAGAGTTTTCTGTTGGTTCGGGGCTATGCAAACTTTTGTGGCTTGAATCAGACAGGCGGTGGAAAATTCATTCAGAGTTCCTTTGATATGTGGGGTGCTCGATCTCCCACATCTCCCCCTGTTTAGTATACAATATAGAAGGGACAGACGTGCCTCGGTGGACTGGCCACACTGGGTGAAGAGGTGTGGGGCTTCCAGTCACCGCATCTGCTACCCTTGATTCAGTCGTTTCCAAAGCTTGGCAAGGCACAGATTGAGGTCTATGCGCCAGCTCCTCGATAACTTCAAACTTAAGTGGCAGAGAGTTGGCAGGAGGGGAGATGTCAGGTGTCAGCTGGTCTTCTGAGGTGCATAGTTGTTGGTACAGAACCTTTGAGTCCTTTCTGGTTGCTTCATCCACTTGATTCTTTACGAAGGTGGTGAGTTTGCGAAAAGCCCAAGGACCAAAGGAAACTAGCAACATAAAGCCAATGAAGGGCCCCAAAAAGGCTGGGAGCACTGTTGTTATCCATGGAGTGGTAGAAAACCAATTTTTGTACCAGCTCTCACTCTGCTCTATATCTTTTTGTCTATTTACTAAATTATCCTCTATGTGTTGAATGCTATCTCTAGCTAAGCCGAATTTATTTTAAAAAGCAACATTTTACTCTAAGGATGACACAAATTCCCCCCTCCCTCAAAAAAAATGTTAATTTTGAACCACGGTGGTTATTCTGCACTCTTTGCTAGGAAATCAACAGTAGTGTAAACTTCTTTAAGTTTGTAACCATTTTTAGCCACAGTTATAAGGCATTAGCAGATTCTAGGGTATGAACCAATGAATAAATATTTGTGCTTACACCAATAACACCTAGGCCTTTTAATAAGGCTAGGGTGATGGCAGTGTTTGATTTTTGTACTGCAGCGGGGAGAGACACAAGATTATATTTAAGAGGTAATAAGGCAATTTTTGATCTAACAGTCAATCTAGGCATTAAAACAACCAAAACACAGTGGTACTAGGACTAAAGAAACAAATGTAAAACAATGGGGGAGATAAACTAGTGAAACAGGCAAAAAAAAAAAACGTTAAATTGGGGGCAATCATGAACTGAAAGGAGAAATCAACGACAAGAATTTGATTACAATTTTTTCAGATTATTAAAATTTGCGGCAGGGAGGTCTTGGAAGAGTTCTTGCAATGGGGATACTTTTGGAGCTAGGCCCAGTTTCAAGGAACAGTCCGCATTAAGGAGAGTCTCTAATTTAATTATTTTTTAACTGGCTGATATATTTATCTGGTTGTTTCATATTATTAGCACATTTCATATTATGCATTTATATATTTTCATATGGGAGTAAATCCAGCAATTCTCAAGGGTTACTCATGGTTCTTCATTTAATTATTTTAGCAGTGCTCTAGAAACCCTATGGGATACTGGGTATTAAACCCAGTTCAGTCACCTGCAAGGCAATTACTCTACTCACTGTAGTAGTTCTCCAGCCCCATGCATATTTTATTTTATTCTTACACAGTGCTACTGAATATTTTCTATCTCCAAAGTGATGGAAGAGTGCTCTATAATTATCATTGGCCTCCCAGCATAAGTGGAGGCTATGGCTAGCAACTTTCAAAAAAGATAGGTGAGTATTGGAGGGTGGGAACTGGAGTGACAACACTAATAGCATTTGCCTTGCATGCAGCCAACCTGGGTTCAATCCCCAGCATCCCATATGGTCCCCTGAGCTGCCAGGACTAATTTCTGAACACAGAGTCAAAAGTAATTCTTCTGCACTGCCTGATACGGCTCAAAAACAAAACAAATGAAAAAGATAAGTGAGTATTGTAGGTTTCCATTAATTGATCACAACTTTGTATTTCAGACACATTGGTGAGATGACAGATAATAAAATGGAAATAAGGACAGAGGGACAAGAGTGATCACTAGGACTTGTATGAAAATTTGACTGTTCTTTTATAGACTAAGGCTATAAATTTCATATATAAAGATCTTTTCTTTTCATTTATATTAAATATATTATCTTCATATGTATGGAATATATATTTTTTCATCTGTATGAAAAGAAAAGAGTTGATAAAGATGGGCATACCAAAATTAGGCTCTTGCAGCTTGAATATTGCTCTTTAACTTCTTTTGAATAACACTCACTCATTTCAAAGATTTCTCACAGACATCATTTCTTTAAGAAACACCTGCAAGGGGCCAGAGAGATAGCCTGCCAGGAGCAATTTCTGAGCCTGGAGCCAGGAATAACCCCTGAGCGCTGTCGAGTGTGACCCAAAAACCGGAAGAAGAAGAAGAAGAAGAAGAAGAAGAAGAAGAAGAAGAAGAAGAAGAAGAAGAAGAAGAAGAAGAAGAAGAAGAAGAAGAAGAAGAAGAAGAAGAAGAAGAAGAAGAAGAAGAAGAGAAGAAGGAAGGAAGGAAGGAAGGAAGGAAGGAAGGAAGGAAGGAAGGAAGGAAGGAAGGAAGGAAGGAAGGAAAGAAAGAAAGAAAGAAAGAAAGAAAGAAAGAAAGAAAGAAAGAAAGAAAGAAAGAAAGAAAGAAAGACCTTCAAACTCCACTTTGAAGACTCCCTGCCCTGATCTGAGAATAAATTTTCGCCATGTCCTTCCAGTAACTACCATGGTCCTTATCATAGTCTATTGTCTTTACTGTAACTCTTGGTCTTTAAGAGGCTCAAGAAGATATGTGGATATGTGGTTTCAAACTGCATATCCATTTACCATTTACCATTTACCAGTACACAGGTACATAGTGAAAAGCAATAAATTAAAAAAATAATATCGATGTTTTATAGTTTGATGTCATTCATCTTTAGAATCATTTTGTGATTCCCTACAAAATAAATTCTAAAGATCTGTATATCAGATTGAAAAGACATTCTAAAGAAAGTTATGTGGCTGTAAAATTTTTTTGTGTTCAAGAGATTGGCGAGGTGGTGCTAGAGGTAAGGTGTCTGCCTTGCAAGCGCTAGCCAAGGAATGACCATGGTTCGATCCCCCGGCGTCCCATATGGTCCCCCCAAGCCAAGGGCAATTTTAATTTCTGAGCACTTAGCCAGGAGTAACCCCTGGGCATCAAACGGGCGTGGCCCGAAAAAAAAAAAACAATTGTTTTGTGTTCTCAAAGTAAAAATATCATAATAGAGAAAAAATATGAGTAAATGAGGAACCTCATTCCTAACACTTTTCTACAAGCCAAGATGTATTATTGAGTTCATTATAAAAAGTAATAACTTCTTCCCAATATATACAATCAATTAATCTTTGATAAAGGGGCAGGAAACGCAAAATGGAGCAAGGAAAGCCTCTTCAACAAATGATGTTGGGACAACTGCTCAGCCACATGCAAAAAAGCAAACTCAGATTCCCAGCTAACACCATGCACAAAGGGTCTGATCCAAATGGATTAAAGACCTTAATATCAGTCCTGGAAGGTATGTAGAAGAACATGTAGGCAAAAAACTCCATGACATTGAGGTTAAAGGCATCTTCATAGAGGAAACAGAACTTTCCAAACAAGTGGAAGCAGAGAAAAATAAATGAGACTATATTAAGCAAAGAAGCTTCTGTACCTCAAAGGAAATAGTGACTAGGAAACAAATGGCCAGCCACCCACCAGAGAAAGTATTTACACAATAATCATCAGATAAGGGGCTATCATCTAAGATATACAAGATTCTGACAGAACTTTACAAGAAAAAAATCTAACCTCATCAAAAAGTAGGTAGAAGTTATAAAAAGACACTTCCTCAAAAAAGAAATACATTAAAAAGTGTTCCACATCACTAATCATCAGGGAGGTGAAATCAAAACAACAATGAGGTACAATCTCATGCCACACATCACAAAGAACAAGAACAATCAGTGCTGGTGGGGATGTGAAGAGAAAGGAACTCTCATTCACTGCGGGTTGACTTGCAACACTGGTAGGAATGCTGTCTAGTCCAGCCTTTATGGAAACCAATATGTATATTCCTCAAAAAACTGGAAATTTTATGTTTTGGTGGGCCTATGCAATCAAATGCCACTTTAATATCGTTTTTTACTATGGTCCCTTGACTCCAATCCTTAAGAAAAACAACCCACTAAAACTTTTGAGGTTAATTTAAACTAGTAAGCATGTGCATGGATCTAGATAAATGTACTTTGCCCTCAATGTTTAAAGAGTTACATAAGTCTAATATCTTTAGATTATATGGTGTGCTGCTAAGAAATAATATGTACTACAACGGGGGATTTGAGGGACAAAGTAATTGTATGGTACATGGATTCAGTTTTGTTTTTCTTAATGTTCTTTGGCTGAAAGTATAAGGCTGGGATATCATCGATGGGACTACTGAGAATCCTGTTTATGGGTGATTGGGCTTCCACTGTAACTTTACCCTGTCCTCTTTCTTTGCATCTTTGTTGTCATAATTAAAATAAAATAAATAAATAAAAAAAAAAAAAAAAAAAGAAAAAACTGGAAATTAAGGGCCAGAGAATAGCAGAACAGTAGGGCATTTGTCTTGCATGCAGCCGATACAGGACCCGTGGTGGTTGGATCCTAGCGCATATGATTCTCCAAACCAAGAGCAATTTCTGAGTGCATAGCCAGAAGTAACCCCTGAATGTCACCAGGTGTGGCCAAAATAAAAATAAAGCTAAAAACACACAAACAACCTGAAATTTGAGCTCCCATATGATCCAGCTATACCACTCCTATGGATATAATCCAGGAACACAAAAACAATACAAAAATTCCTTATGCAGGGGTCAAAGTGATGGCACAGGGGTAGGGCATTTGCCTTGTACAAGGCTGACCCAGGATGGACATCATTTCAATCCTCCAGCATTCCATATTTTCCCCCAACCGAGGAGCGATTTCTGAGAGCATAGCCAGGAGTAACCCCTGAGCATCACTGGGTGTGGCCTAAAATAAAAATTTAAAAAAATTCCTTATGCACATCCACATTCATTACAGAGCTATTTACAATAGCCAGAATCTGGAAACAACCCAGATGCCCGACAACAGATGAGTAGCTAAAGAAACTGTGGTACATATACACAATGGAATATTATGCAGCTGTAAGAAAAATTGAATTCATGAAATTTTCCTCTACATCAATGGACATGGAAATGATTATGCTGAGTGAAATAAGTCAGAGGGAAAAAGACAGTCACAGAATAATCTCATTCATCTGTGGAATTTAATAAATTAAAGACAGCATTGTAATGATACCCAGGAACAAATTACAGATGAGGGCTAGAAGGACCAACCCATGATATGAAGCTTACCACAAAGAGTGATAAGTGGTAAGAGAAAGAACTACACTAACAACTATCATGGCAATGGTAGTGAGTGAGGGAAATAGAATACCTGTCTGGATTACAGACAGGGGGTGGAGAGGAGGAATATGGGTGGCATTGTTGATGAAAAGGATGCACTGGTGAAGGGTGGGCTGTTTATTTTATTTTATAACTGATACCCATCTACAAATATGTTTGTTATCATAGTGCTTAAATAAAGATATTATTTAAAAATCTACCTACACTGTTTGTGACGTCAGGCTGGGAAAATCCACGAAACTACGCCTGCCCAGTGGGGCCTGACTGTGAAAAATTGAGAGTGTTGCCTGTGTGTGTCTGTCTACTGTCCTGCTGTGTGAACATCTTGGGAGTGGGCCGAAAAGAGGCTCCAGCAGAGCACTTTGGCTCCGCTTCGCTATGCGGCCGTGACCTCTTTCTAAGAAAAGAACACCATCGCAACAAGAAGAAAAATCACACTAAGAACTATGCTGAATCACTGAAGCAGAGCATTTCTCTTCGGACTGTCTTCTCTGCTGCGTGCTTGGGCCTAAGATTTAATCCTGTGTGAGGCTTCATCCACGGAGGACTCCCCTTCCTTAGAGGCAAGTCGACCCATACAGAAAGGGTGGAGCCAGAGGAGTGTGGCTGCCTGCATCATTTAGCCAATGAATACCACAACACATAGAAAAACCCACAAAACAAGTGTGACAATGGGGAAACAACGCAGGCCAGCATCAGACATAGAGAATGAAGATGAAAATTCTGATGACCAGATTATGACCGAAAAACTAGTCAACCTCTCAGATAAGGACTTTAGACCAGCAATATGGAAGATCCTCAATGAACTCAAAGAAACCATGAATCGAGTTGAACAGAACACTAATAAGAACCAAGAAAATATGAACACAGAAATCACAAAACTCCAAACTGAAATAACATGTCAACTAACAGGCCTGAAAAAGTCAGTAAACGAAGTGAATGACAAAATGGATAAGCTCTGGGACAGGGTATTAGAAGCTGAGAATAGACTTGGTGCTGTGGAAGACGAGATAAATAACAATTCCATACAGCGGGAGAGATTGGAAAAAACTTAAAGCAAATGAACAGACAATGGAAAAATTAGTCAAAGAATGGGAACAGATGAAAATAGAAGTCTATAATAAGCTCAACAGAAACAACTTAAGAACATTGGAGTCCCAGAGACCCAGGAAGAAAATTTCCAGGAAGAATCAACGGTCAAGAACATCATTAAAGAGAAACTTCCAGAGCTAAAGAATATATGTGATCAAATCCTGCATGCCCGAAGAGTACCAACCAAAAGAGAGCCCAGAAAAACAACCCCAAGACACATCCTAGTCACAATGACAAATCCCACAGATAGAGACAGAATTCTGAAAACAGCAAGATCAAAAGGGGAAATTACGTTCAAGCAAGCATCCTTGAGATTTACAGCAGACCTGTCACCAGAAACACTCAATGCCAGAAAGCAGTGGTGGGATATTGTGACAAGATTGAATGAAATGAATGCTTTACCCAGAATACCATACCCAGCAAAACTCACTTTCCGGTTTGACGGAAGAATACATGATTTCATGAATTCTTGACAAAAAGCAGCTCAGAAACTTTACAGACACAAAACCAGTCATAAGAGAAAAACTGAAAGGCCTAACCAAAAGACACACCAAATTTTGATATAAAGATGGCATTAAATCCCAGGACAATTCTTTCTCTCAACGTCAATGGACTAAATACACCGGTCAAGAGACACAGAGTGGCTAAATGGATCAAAAAACTCAATCCAACCTTCTGCTGCCTACAAGAAACGCACCTGAATAGTCAGAACAAACATAGACTCAAAATAAAAGGCTGGAGAAAAATTATCCAAGCAAACAACACCCATAATAAAGCTGGAGTGGCCATACTAATATCAGATAATGCAAACTTTATACTCAGGAAGGTTGTAAGGGACAAAGATGGACATTTTATATTAATCAAGGGGTATGTAGAGCAGGAAGAAATAACTCTCCTAAACATATATGCACCGAATGAGGGGCCAGCAAAATATTTAATACAACTGTTGACAAATCTGAAAAATAATATCAATAACAACACAAAAATAGTGGGGGACCTTAACACGGCTTTGTCAACACTGGATAGGTCAACCAGACTGAAAGCCAACAAGAATATACTAGACCTGAGGAGAGAAATGGAAGAAAGAGGCCTAGTGGATATATATAGGACACTCCATCCCCAGAAACCTGGATACACATTCTTCTCCAATGTACATGGGACAGTCTCCAGGATAGACTACATGCTGCCACATAAAACATACCTCCATAATATCAAGAGGATAGAAATTTTGCAGACTACCTTCGCTGACCACAAGGCTCTGAAATTATTTGTGAATTCCAAAGGGACTCAGAAGAAAAACCTTAACACCTGGAAGTTAAACAGCCTCATGCTCAATAACCAGTGGGTTCGAGATGAAATCAAGAAGGAAATCAAAAGGTTCCTGAAACAAATGACAATAAAGACACAAACTATCAGAACTTATGGGACACAGCAAAAGCAGTACTGAGAGGAAAATTTATAGCTTTGCAAGCACACATCAGAAAGGAAGAAGGAGCTTACCTGCATAGCTTAATGACACAACTAATAGAACTAGAAAGTGCTCAACAAAAGGACCCAAAAATAGGAAGACAGAAGGAAATAACAAAGCTGAGAGCAGAAATCAATAAAGTGGAAACCCAAAAAACAATCCGAAAGATCAACGAAAGCAGAAGTTGGTTCTTTGAAAAAATAAACAAGATTGATAGACCACTGGCAAACCTAACAAAGAAAGAGAGAGAGAGAGAAACTTCATAACTCGTATTAGGAATGAAAAAGGAGAGATCACTACTGATATGACAGAGATTCAAAGGGTAATCAGAAACTACTTTGAGAAACTCTACGCCACTAAAAATGAGAACCTGGAAGAAATGGATAAATTCTTGGACTCTTATAATCTTCCACGGTTGAAGGAAGAGGATGTAGCATATCTAAACACCCCCATCACCATTGATGAAATTAAAACGGTAATCAAATGTCTGTCCAAAAACAAAAGCCCAGGCACAGATGGATTCACTAATGAATTCTTTCAAACTTTTCAAGAGGAACTACGACCAATCCTGGCAAGACTCTTTCATGAAATTGAACAAATGGAAACACTTCAAAATAGCTTTTATGAAGCCAACATCACCTTGATACCTAAACCAGACAAAGATGCTACAAAAAAAGAAAATTACAGACCAATATCGCTGATGAATGCAGATGCAAAGATCCTCAACAAAATCCTGGCAAATAGGATTCAATGCCTCATTAAGAAGATCATCCACTATGATCAAGTAGGTTTCATCCCAGGAATGCAAGGATGGTTTAACATCCGTAAATCTATCAACATAATACACAATATCAACAACAAGAAAAATAAAAACCACATGATCATATCAATAGATGCAGAGAAAGCATTTGATAAGGTCCAACACCCATTCTTGATCAAAACTCTCAGCAAGATGGGAATGGAAGGAACCTTTCTCAATATAGTTAAGGCCATCTACCACAAGCCAGTGATAAATATTATCCTCAATGGAGAAAAACTAAAAGCCTTCTTTCTAAATTCTGGCACAAGACAAAACTGTCCTCTCTCACCACTCCTATTCAACATAGCACTGGAAGTACTTGCTATAGGATTAGGCAAGAAAAAGATATCAAGGGAATCCAGATAGGAAAGGAGGAAGTCAATCTCTCTCTGTTTGCAGATGATATGATACTCTTCTTAGAAAACCCTAAAGACTCTACCAAAAAGCTTCTAGAAACAATAGACTCATATAGCAGGTTGGCAGGCTACAAAATTAACACACAAAAATCAATGGTCTTTCTATACACCAATAGTAATAAGGAAGAAATGGACATTAAGAAAACAACCCCATTCACAATAGTGCCACACAAACTCCAATATCTTGGAATCAACTTGACTAAAAATGTGAAGGACGTATACAAAGAAAACTATAAAACTGTGCTCCAAGAAATAAGAGAGGACACGCGGAAATGGAAACACATACCCTGCTCATGGATTGGCAGGATCAACATCATCAAAATGGCAATACTCCCCAAGGCATTATACAGATTTAATGTGATCCCTCTAAAGATGCCCATGACATTCTTCAAAGAAGTGGATCAGGCACTTTTGAAATTCGTTTGGAACAATAAACACCCTAGAATAGCTAAAGCATTCATTGGGGAAAAGAATATGGGAGGAATTACTTTCCTCAATTTTAAACTTTACTACAAAGCAATAGTTATCAAAACAGCATGGTATTGGAATAAGGACAGGCCCTCAGATCAGTGGAATACTCAGAAAATGTTCTGCAGACATACAATCACCTAGTGTTTGATAAAGGAGCAAGAAATCCTAAATGGAGCAAAGAAAGCCTCTTCAACAAGTGGTGTTGGCACAACTGGATAGCCACTTGCAAAATATTGAACTTAGACCCCCAGCTAACATCATGTACGAAGGTAAAATCCAAATGGATTAAAGACCTCGATATCAGCCCCAAAACCATAAGATATATAGAACAGCACATAGGCAAAACACTCCAGGACATTGAGACAACAGGCATATTCAAGGAGGAAACTGCACTCTCCAAGCAAGTGAAAGCAGAGATTAACAGATGGGAATATATTAAACTGAGAAGCTTCTGCACCTCAAAGGAAATAGTGCCCAGGATACAAGAGCCACCCACTGAGTGGGAGAAACTATTCATCCAATACCCATCAGATAAGGGGCTAATCTCCAAAATATACAAGGCACTGACAGAAATTTACAAGGAAAAAACATCTAATCCCATCAAAAAATGGGGAGAAGAAATGGACAACACTTTGACAAAGAAGAAATACAAATGGCCAAAGACACGTGAAAAAATGCTCCACGTCACTAATCATCAGGGAGATGCAAATCAAAACAACTATGAGGTACCACCTCACACCACAGAGAATGGCACACATCACAAAGAAGGATAATAAACAGTATTGGAGGGGATGTGGAGAGAAAGGAACTCTTATCCACTGCTGGTGGGAATGCCGTCTAGTTCAACCTTTATGGAAAGTGATTTGGAGATTCCTCCAAAACTGGAAATCGAGCTCCCATACAACCTAGCTATACCACTCCTAGGAATATACCTTAGGAACACAAAAATACAATACAAAAATCCCTTCCTTACACCTATATTCATTGCAGCACTATTTACCATAGCAAGACTCTGGAAACAGCCAAGATACCCTTCAACAGACGAATGGCTATAGAAACTGTGGTACATATACACAATGGAATATTATGCAGCTGTCAGGAGAGATGAAGTCATGAAATTTTCCTATACATGGATGGACATGGAATCTATTATGCTGAGTGAAATAAGTCAGAGAGAGAGAGAGAAACGCAGAATGGTCTCACTCATCTATGGGTTTTAAGAAAAATAAAAGACATTTTTGCAATAATAATTTTCAGACACAATAGAGAAAAGAGCTAGAAGTTCCAGCTCACCTCAGGAAGCTCACCACAAAGAGTGATGAGTTTAGTTAGAGAAATAACTACATTTTGAACAGTCCTAATAATGAGAATGTATGAGGGAAATGGAAAGATTACAGGCAGGGGTCGTGTGGGGAGGAGGGAAATTTTGGACATTGGTGATGGTAATGTTGCACTGGTGATGGGCGGTGTTCTTTACATGACTGAAACCCAAACACAATCATGTATGTCATCAAAGTGTTTAAGTAAAATATATATAATTTTTTAAATATTCAACCTAAATAAAGCTTGTAAAAAAATAAGCCTACAAAAATAAAGTATACTAATTTCATTACTATCCTTGAAAATTATTGCAAGGATTAAACAAGTTAATGGAGATTTTAAAAAATCCTGAAAACTTTAAATTGGCATAGTAAAATGTAGGTAGATGCTGAAATAAAATGTAGGTAGGCCTTCTTTTACAAATTATTTTATTTATTTGATCTACACAAAATGAAAACTGAGAAGTACACTTTGATGGCAAGTTTGACAATTATCACTGTCAATCTTGGATATTAGTAGCATTGTTCCATTTTAGTTATTGTCACCACTAGAACATCATCAAATACAGAGTTTTAGTTAGGCTATAGATTCAACTTTCTTTTGCCTTTCTTCTTGTGGGGAGTCAGAATTGTATAGAAAGCATAAAAATATTTATGCCTGTTTTAAAAACTTTTATTTTGTTTTTTTTGGGGCCACATCCAGTGATGCTCAGGGGTTACTCCTGGCTATGTGTTCAGAAATTGCTCCTCACTTGGGGGACCATATGGATGCTGGAGATCAATCAAACCCAGATCCATCCTGGGTGACCCATGTGCAAGGATCACTACCACTACCACTGTGATATTACTCCAGCCCCATGTTTTAAAAACTTTTAACATTGACTACAGTATAATGAATACCATGTTCTTTGGTGGACCAGAAGCAAAATATAACACCTATTATATTTATTTCTGCATGTGACAAAAGATAACTGGTACTAATCGGTCTCCACTGTGATGTAACTACACTTGACTATAACAACAGTGATGATATGATCTGATAAGTTATGGCATTATATAAAAATACAATAAAGTAATGTTGTTAGTAGCTGAATGATCTGGTAATCTATTTACAAGCACCCTAGTAAAAATAATTATAATTATATGGATTTTTTTACAAAACTGATATTTCAATAAATAATTTAAGTACTTAATGGTATTCATCACATTGAGAAAGTCTACTAAGTTTTCCTCCCCTTTAAAGTTGTAGTTTATAACAATAACTTTATGGTTTACCATATATAGTCCATTGTTGTCTGAAAACTATCCCAACACCCTTGACACAGAAATTTTAATATGGCACAATAGTGGCCCCATTTGCTTTCTAACCCAGTCACTTGAAATGTGATAATTCATTAGTTGAATAAGTACTTTCTCAAGTGTCTACATGCTGAAGCAGCAATGTGACAGTTACAAATTGCTTCCTGTCCATCGTGGAATATAGAAATTTCACACTACTCCACACTAATCACAATTCTTCCTTCCCTTGAAAATAAGTTATTTGAACAATTTCATTACTGTGATGATGAATAATCTTTTCTTTCTTTTGGAAAAGTTCACAGAAACTATTCAAAATCATTGTATGAGCATGTGACTAGAATTTAAGAGCACCATACAAGAGAGGGAGGTATGTTGGCATCAATAATTTATTTATTGAGCTCTAAATTTTTTTTTTGGTTTTTGAGTCACACCTGGCTGTGTTCAGGGGTTACTCCTGGCTGTCTGCTCAGAAATAGCTCCTGGCAGGCACAGGGGACCATATGGGACACCGGGATTCGAACCAACCACCTTTGGTCCTGGATTGGCTACTTGCAAGGCAAACGCCACTGTGCTATCTCTCCGGGCCCACTCTAAATTCTTTAGTTTACCCAAAACCCTTTTTTCTTTAAGAAATATATTTTAAATTTGTTCTATAAAATTTTAAAATATATTTAAAATATTGTTCAGTATATAGTTAAGCCATTCAAAATGAGAGAACTCTGTGGCACTGGTTAGTTCAATTATTGTCATTATATAATTTTATAACTTTATATATGTATTTCTAAATATTTGAACATGCCTCTAAAATTTCTTACTTTTTCTATACAAAATATACACATTGCCACATGCATATATCATCATAACCTACCAGTCTATAGGCTTTTGAATGTAGCCTATTTATTCTCTACTTCCTTTCCTTTAATATCTTTTCAGTCAGGCAGAAATTAATTTGTCTATAGAGGTGACAATTCAGTGGGCATAAGCACATGCTTTGTATACCCAATGATCCAAGTGCAATGTCTGGCAACACATTTTCTCATTCCCATCAATGTAAAGCATGGCCCTAGGTTCCTGAGCACCTCTGAAGTTACCCTTATGGGCAAACATTTTTAATATCCTGTCCCCCAATTACATCACCATCTGAGCAGTGAACCTTTTGATACATTTGGTCAACTATCACTAAGAGTGATTTTCAGACCCTCTGGTCACTTTGTTGGAGATTTTCTTTTTTTTTTCTTTTTTTTTTTATAATTATCTTTATTTAAATACCATGATTACAAACATGATTATAGTTGTATGATTACAGTCATGTAAAGAACACCCCCTTCACCAGTGCAACATTCCCACCACCAATTTCCCAGATCTCCCTCCTCCCCACCCCCACCCCCACACACCTGTACTTGAGACAGGCTTTCTACTTCCCTCATTCATTCACATTGTTATGATAGTTTTCAATGTAGTCATCTCTTGTTGGAGATTTTCAAATAAGACACACACATACACACAAGCACACACTTTTGTCAATTGAAGTCCTTCATCTTCAAGGTTAATTACGCTCAGGAAGCATAAAATTCTAAACATGGAATTCATAATTGAATCTTTTACTCAGCTTTATTTTACCTGTAATGTTTTTATTAGTTGTTTGTACTCAATATTAGTACACAAGTATAGGTTTTTATAAATACCTCAGAAGAATTCTAAGTGCTAGAGGTGGGCATTTAGTAACTTCCAAGTATGCTTATACATTCTTCATGATCAGACACCATCTATTTAATTCCTCTAATGCCCCATTCATCTGGTATGACTATGACCAAACTAGACACTGAAGGCTTTTTAAATAACAATAATTGTTGTTTGGGAATCACATTCATTGTTGCCTAAGGTTTACTCCTGGATCTGTACTCAGAGATCATTCTTGATGATGTAGTATTGAGGATCAACTGTGTGCAAGACAAGTGCTTTAACTCCTAAGCTATATATATGGCCCCTGTTTTAATAATTTTAAAGACTGAATAATTATCCATTATTTAATACAATTATATTATAAAAATATATAAGGCATTAATTTTTAGTACTCTTATTTTGTCTTAATCAATGATTAACTATACTTTTATACTTACCAGAACGGAAACCAGAGAATTTTCCACAACTTTTCCAAGCACAGCAAAGCCATCAATATCTATTTTGCCTCTTGGCTTTATAGGCAAGGATTCAATTCTCTTGCAGTCAACAAAAAGAGTAGCACTACTCCTTTCCACGCCAATCATGATCTTATGCCACTGAGAATCAAACAAGGAGGGAAATTTTGAAAAGGTTGTAGTTTGAAGACTTCCATCCAATCCCTTGTAAGAAAATGCAACAGATTTTGTTTGGCCATTTATCTTCACGCCAACTTGCTCCTTCCCTGAGAAATCCTGAATCTGCCAAATGTTCCAGTTCTTTTCAAGTGTGCTTCCCGTCATCCGAAATGTGGTTAAAAAGGAGTATTCTTCAGGCAATCCCCTGGGATATAAATGCCTGAATAAAAATTTTAAAAAGTAAATATAAATCAATGACCATGTTTATTACCATGTTCCCATATTAAGCTATTTAGATTCCAGACCTGCATGAAAGCTACAGTATAAAAACTATGCAGTACTTGTTCTTTCATGGCTATTCATAAAGACCTTCACAATTTAATCATTCATTTACATTAATGATCTATTTTAATACACACTAATTTAAAACCCTCTTTCCAGAGTTGAGGATTTTCATACTACTTAGTCCAACAGTGTTACTATTCATGCTACCTAAAGAACTACTGTTTAGTAATCCCATTCCAGAAAAAAAAAATTCTTGCCAATTTCTTGGCATTACGTCTTCCACAAATGAAAAAGATATGTTTTTGACCTTGGAGCCAGGAGTAATCCCTGAGTGCTGCCAGGTGTGACCCAAAAACAAAAAAACAAAAATAAAATAAAGATTAACAAAATTGTAAAGACTGTTTCTATGAACTGTGCTATTATCTAAAACTTCTTTTAGCCATTATTTTTAATATGACTTTGAGGTTCTTTTTTTAAATTTTCATTTTATTAAAACCATTGTTATTTACAAAGTCCTTCATAGTTGGATTTCAGATATATAGTGAATCAGGGCCATTCCCACCACCAGTGTCAACCTCCCTCCACCAATATTCCCTGAATGCATCCTAATCCACCACCTTTTGTCCCCTGGCCTGCCAGTATAACAGGCCCATTTTAAGTTTAGGTTGAGTCTATTGTTGACTTTGGCTTTTATATTTAGTTCTGTCCTCATTTTTTCTCCACCAATGCACCTGAGACCATTTAGCCCCGACTCCTGTCCTTTATTTTATCTTTTTAATTTTATAGAAAAATGAAGAAATATGAGGTAAAAAAAAGAGTAATTTGTGTCCCAAGGTTCTATGAAAAAGGTGGGAGCCCCTATCTAAAAGATAAAAAAGAGGTCAGTTTTTGCATGGGTGCAGCAAAAGTTGGAGAAAATAGAAAGGAAAAATCTTTGGCCTATAAACAAGAGGTCCCTACCCAGTAAGCATCCTACCATAAGACCAAACATAGGCTCCAACCGTACTAAGTTGTCTAACAGACTTTGGGGATCTTTTACAATAATTGAGTGAATTCTTTTGTCACTGTGCATTTTTAAATGATCACTGGTGATATGTACTATCCTAATTGAAAACTCTCAGTTCACTAATGTATTGTTTCTATAAGGAACATGGCAGTTTTAACTTGTAAATTTTAAAAAAAAATTTTTATTTGAAATGAAGAAGGAAAAAAATACACAGGAAGAAGAATTCTTTTTTCAACCTGAAAATATTTATAACATATATTTTAATATTTACTTTTAATAAAGATTATTTTATCATCTTGACCTTGTATTTTTCAAAATGTATCTATTCCAGAATAAACTCCAGAGATCAAATTAAGGTTTACTAGTGGCCATAGAAGATTTTCTTACTTTATAAAGTGCTTTGTATATCACTCAACTGTTCTTAATTAACTTGCAAAAAAAAAAAGTTTAAAAGCCAAAGAGATAGTAAAGAGTTAAAGCTCTTGCCTTGAACATTGCCAATCCCAATCACTGTATCACATATGGTCTCCAAGAGTTATCCCTGGTATGTCCCCCAAAAAAGGGAAGTTATATTCAATGTTGAAATTCAACATTTATTTCAAGTACAAATACCTTCTTTGGAGACTGGAGCAATAGTACAGTTGATAAGGCACTTGAATTGCACATTACCTAACCCAGGTTTGATTCCTTGAAGCATCCTGAGCCCTACCATGAGTGACTCATGAGTGCAAAGCCAGAGGTCATCCTTGAACACTACCAGGTATGGTCAAAAAGGCAAATATCTAATATTTTCATGTTAATGACCTGAATATATATAGACACTTAAAGATGTTCTATTTATTTAAAATAAGTATTGTTCACTGCAGTGGGACCTTACACCCTAAATAATTGGTATAATGATTTGCCCTAGACTCCAGTTGATTGGACAATGACCACCCACCCCTGAACCATGAATACTACCTACAGAAACAAACATGGCTTTCTACATCAGCACCAGCAACAAATTCTACCAAGGAAGGCCCCATTACTGCCATGTCACTGACTTACTCCAAAGACAGTTCTTATGTCACCCTGACAACTGGGCAACAGCAACTGTCTGCTCTTTGGGCAGGATTCTCTCCAATGCTAACTGATAGTGAGATAGAACCAGAAGACACTACAAGCACCTGGACTTTGACATAACACCTATACAGAAACCAGTATCTATAACTGCAGCTACAACTTCGATGGTGAAAAGCTGACCATCAAGAATGACTATGGGGTTGGACAACCTAATATGTCCGGAGCCTTAAATTGGTCTTATGGCAAAATGCCTCGGGGGTAAGATCTCTCTTTTTTAGGCCAAAGATCTTTCCTTTCCATTTCTTCCATATTTTGCTGTGCCTATGCAAATGACACTTGCCACACACACACACACACACACACACACACACACACATTTTTTAGTGTATCTCCCACCTCTAAATAAGAAAAAGGGGGAGGGAAGTGTACTAAACTTTGGATAATGTATTAACAACTTTATTGGTGATTCAAAATTTTTCACAAATATAACTGCTAATAAACTCTCTCCCCTTCCTTTTCTATCTTTTTCTTTAATTCTCTATTCTTTCTATGTTTAAATAACTTCACTTTCTGTAATCATGAAACAAATGTATTATGATCAATTATGTCAACTATAAAATTTATTTTCTTTTAATAAATTAAAAATAAAATAAGTATTCAGATGTGAGGTTTCTATATGAAGATAAATTCTAAAAACTTCGTCTTCTTGTCTTGTTTAATGTATTATTGTCCTTAAAAAAACCAATTAGTTCTCAGTACATTTGTTTATTTATATACTGAGCATGGCTAAGAATTCTACCAAATATTCTGTGCATAGCAATAAGTAAACTTGACAGCATACATAATTTAAACTAGATCTATAAATGATTTATTTCATTATGTTACAATCTGGAAAGAGTACCTATAAAGAGACCCATAGGGTTTGTCTTTGGACCTTGCAGCATTTGTTTTTATAAATTTAGACCAAAGGAAAGTTAGAGTTTATGTTAAAGAAATAAGCACAAAATTTAAGTATCAGTGGTCTAAAATAAAGAATAGTAGCCATCAAAATGTGTTACAATCATTCTAAAACATATTCAAATGAACAAAAATTATGAATCTAATACATTAGCCATATTTGCCATTTTTTCCCAAGAATAGTTTCTTTTCTCTCTCTCAATACATTTACTTTCCCACACAGAAAATTCCTTTATTCCAAGACATCTACTCCTTGAATGGTCTGGAAGCAATTTTAGTCCCTGACTGTCTTGCCACCTGACTTTTTAATGAGTATGACTTGGAGGACAGCTTAGAAAGAAAGAATCTACTAAAAAGAAAAGACCACTCTGTGAATAGTCTCCTAGCCATCCACTACTTAAACAACACCATTCTTTTCCAATTTCTAGTTTTCTCTACTTCTTAACTCCTCATGACAACTTTATTAGACAGTTATCACTACTACTATAATGTTATTTTATTTTATTTTTGAGTTTTGGGCTACCCCCAGTTGTGCTCAGTGCTTACTCCTGGCTCTGTGCTCAGAGAACACTCCTACAAGACTCAGGGTAAGATATGTGTTCCTGTCATTGTACCCAGGTCAACTGTGTAAAAGGCAAGTCTTACTACAAATTTTTAGTGGAGGGTATTGTCATAATTTGAGTAACATGCTTAAGTGTGTATTTTGCTACCTATTAAAGACTGTATCTCAGACTTCACATTTTCCTCCACTTTCCCAATTTCTCCTAATTATTTTCTCTTTTTTATCTCTTAATAAAATTTATTGATAAAACAATAGAATCTAGTCTTTATGGAGGTAAGGAGTCAGAAAGTATAGAAAATATTGGATATTTTATATATTTTTGTATTTGGAAATTAGTGATAGCTCTAAAAAGAGAAAAACAATAGATTGAGCAGTAGGTAAGTAGAAAATCTCTGAATGAAAGAATAAATGAGAGTCTGTAATAAATATTAAATTACAAACAAGAAAAATTAGCCTGCTACAGAGCTGATGGGCTATTTTGTATATGTTTATTTTATTAAAGAAATAAAATAACCTTTTTAATTCAACAATCACTATAGTGAAAAAAATCCAATGGTTGGGGGCCAGAGTGATAGCACAGCAGTAGGGTATTTGTCTTGCATGCAGATGATTCAGGACAGACCCAGGTTTGATCCCTCGCATCTTATATGGTCCCCCAAGCCTGCTAGCAGCGATTTCTGAACACAGAGCAAGTAGTGACTGCTGAGTGCTGCCGGTGTGGCCCAAAAACCAATAAAAAAAATTCAACTATTGTTATAATGCTTTCCATCTTTCCAAACATGACTAATGTTTCAGAGTCAATATGGAATAGAGGCTTGTATAACAGTCTCTGAAATAATTCAATCTGGGTTTCAAGCTTTTCAGGACTTCTCAAACTATAACCTCACATGATTAACTTAAAATTTTCTGACCTACATTTATTCCTCCAAAAAATACAAATAATAATGTTCTCACCACAGTGTTGTGATGATACGGTATAAGATTTTTTTATGTTATACAATATTACTGCTTTATAAGAACATAATGTGTCAAAATATGAGTTTATATATGTAACTTGGCACTTTATCAGAATATTGTTTGGCCAAATTTTTATTACACAAATAAACATCTAATATCTCCATAATGTATTTTAAATTTTCATTTGTTTAAATCTTTTATTACTCTAATATTTTATTATTTAATTAATCATAGTTTATTTGTATATCTAGTATATAATCTTCCTCTCCATATACCAAAAATATTCTACTTTTGAAGCAAATGAAGCATAAAATCATAACAGCTACATGAAAGTTGTGAAAGCTAAGACCTGTAGCTAATTTGTGACAATGGCATGGCACAACATATGTTATCTAAAGTGCCTTAATTGTAAATAAGTTAAAGAACAAATGGCATATCTGTAAATAAAGAAATAACTGAATTTTAAAGATTTTTGTATATTGCTACCATTGTTTCTATGGTTCCTTCCTGGAGCCAACACTATAAGTGGGAATATATTTCAGCACCATGATGCTTGAACAGCACCTCTGAAAGTCTAACTTCTCTTGGTCCCTAGTAAAATAAATATATACTTATTGTCCGTCATCTCTCACAGGTCTTTCACTCAAAATTAGATAAGTTATAGAAAAATAAATAATATCACATGTTCAATATTAGTGTATAATAGTTTCAGTGATTCTTTTCCTCCTGAAATGGACAATAAATTACATTGTGGAAAATCAAGAATATTCACATATTTGAATACTAAAAATAAATAAAAATAAAAGTGTCTACATTTTTAAATACAATGTGGATCCAAAAAATAAAACATGATAATATTTTCTAATATTATATCCAATGCTTTTTAGGCAGATTATAGTTTTAATATTACCTTGTCGGAATCCTGAAATCCACATTATTTCCCAATTTATAAGCCACTTGTAATGGAGTTGATCCAACTACCCTTTGGATTGCTCTTCTGGATGCTGCCTTATCTACTTGGAACTGTGAAATCAGATCAAACCCTATAGAATGGATATACACACACAATTCCAAATGAGATTTGATTTATTCCTTTCCACAACAACCTAAAATTAAAAATATATATTACTTAGCATGCATTTTCATTGTGGTAAATTTCTACTCACCTGGTAAGTCATCTTGGCCTATCCTGATCTTTGGACAAAGTTCATTTCTGTCATTAGAATTTGAATTGACAGGAAATCCTGCAAAAGGAATATTATGTGATCCGACTAACCCCCATTGGATTGTGGGGTTATAAAAATAATAATAAGAGCTGGGCAATTCTTTATGGTGTAGGGTAAATAATGATAATAATGCATTTAAATAATGTATTTAAATTTAAATAAGGTAAATAAGATAAATAATGTATTTAGCTTTAACTCTATGATACTATAATTACATATTATTTATCTTGTAGTTGATTTGGACCAGAAGCAATGCAAAAAGTTGCTTTAGTAATTTGTGCTAGAAATGTTTTTCTTTTGGGGAAACTAAGACTTTTTCTTTTTGGAAACAGAGCTTCAAAATATTCTGAGTGGCACAGAATAAGAAGCTTGTTTGGAAAGCTTTTTGTGGTGTGTGCTAGAAAATATTCTTTAAGCACCACACATTTTAGAATTCTAAGATATTCCATACCCAGCTGTAAGCCAATTCAATAACATTTCTCAAGGATGCAGTACTTGAGAATTTGTGTTCATTAATCCTAAATGAGATATAGAAGATATATCTAATTTAATAAACACATAACGTATGCCTGACTAGACCATTATTAACATTCCAACTGTGGAAGAGTAATCAGAAGAAAAAAAATCATAAGAATTATTTCTTCTATTTGATGAGAAATCCTAGGATACAATTAAATATTTCTTATACAAATGGAAGGATGCCTCAGAGTCTGCACTTATTTACAACCCAGTCTGTTCATTTCTATGAATAAGTGTTTTTTAAAATCTAGAAACTCTAGTTCTTACTCGGCCAACGCTTGACTGTTACAGAAGCCCATGATCCCAGGAAACTGCATACAAAGAAGAAAACTGGAATTTTCCTGAAAAGGAAAAAAAGGTAAAATAAATTTTAAGAGTAGTTCCTCCAGGTAGGGACTACTTTAGGATTTTTCAGCCTCATTAACATAGTTAATGTAAGTGATAAAATCTCAATATAGTTTTGTTTTTATTTTGATTTTGAAATCTTCATGAAAATTTTAAAATATTCTCAGGGTTTGACTCTTCCTACTCTAAACAATCATGCTGTTATTAATTTTGCTTTCTCACTTTTCCATTTTCTACCTATTTCACTGTTTCTACCTCTATTTCCTTTTTTCTACCTGATTTTCTGCATCTCCAATTTTCTCTATCTCTCATTTCTGACTTTTGCCTGTCACTCTTTTCTGCTCCTTATTTCCTTTCTCACGATCTGTCTCTTTCCATCTCTCCTCTCAACTCACTTTCTGATCCCTATTGATACCAATACAACCCCCAGTTCTAAAGATTTTCAGCTTTAATTATTTCCCACCCCAGCCCAGACATCGTTCAAGGTCTTACCAAAAGTTCGTCATTTTCCCATTCTGTGTTGTTGCTATTTTTCGTATTGTTGTTGTTGTTGTTGTTGTTGTTGCTGCTGCTGCTGCTGCTGCTGCTAATGCTGCTGCTGCTGCTGCTGCTGCTGCTGCTGCTGCTGCTGCTGCTGCTGCTGCTGCTGCTGCTGCTAATGCTGCTGCTGCTAATGCTGCTGCTGCTGCTGCCGCCGCCGCCGCGGCTACAGACCCTACAAGGAAAGGATTGTACAGAAGTACAAGTTCCTCCCAAGATTCCCCTATGTCACCCTAGGACTGATGAGTTATGAACCTAATCTTAGTCCCTCCTGTTTCTGCAAGGCCTAAAAGTAAAGAGAGTAAATAGAGACATTTGGGCAGTGTGGAGGGAAGGCGTAAAAAAAAAGGGCAGTCTTGTTAGCCCAGACTTGACTAGGGATGTGTCTTCAAAGCTAATAAATTATAGTGAAAGAGGGATTAGCTGCGGAAAGTTTACCTGAAAGAAAAATATCAGAATGTGGAGAAATTCACCAAAAGCTTTAAAAAAAAACTGCTATAGGAAACAGTGGAGCTTTTAGAGCAGCTATAGGAGTACAGAGAAGGCTTTTAGAGGACAGAGGTTCCAGTAAAGAGGGCCTCACTGGAAAATACAGATGTGGGAGCCAGTAGGAGCCTTGGTTGCCTGCCAACTAGATTTAAATCCTCTATTGTTCTGAAACTTGCTAATTCTGTGCTCTTAGGCAGTGAGTTCACCTATCTGCATCTAAGTCAGTTGCCTTTACCTGCAAAGTAGTTCAAACAAATGCAATAAAAATTAAACAAAATTGCAGAGATCCTGACTTAGAAAGTAGTTATTCCTTCTCATAATAATTATAGCTAGCACTTGACTATATATTCCTCCTCGTTGAAAGTTCTCACACCTGATGACATTTAATTTCTAACCACACTAAAAGAGAAGTCTAAATTTATTCCTATTCTGTAGCATTAACTTTATTTATAAAACAAATATGAAATAAAACAAATAAGAAATAAAGTAACATATTTTATCCAAAGTTGCAAAACTGACCTCTCTAAACATGTTAGCTCTCTATGTTTTATGGTCTAAAATCTTGATAAAATATAACACCAGGCCCAGATTTATTCTTCAATTAAATCTGAGCAGAATATTCCTAAAAACAAATAGCAAATCATTCTTCTGAAACCAGTTATAAATAATACAGTCCTTGGGCTGGAGAAGTAATATAAGAATTAATATAATTGTCTTGCATATGACTAGTTCTGGTTTTATTTTCCAAGACCCTATCTGGTCCCCTGATCAATATGAGGAGTGATCCTTGAGCACAATGTCAGGAGTAAGCCCTGAGCACAGAGACAGGAGTAACCCTGAGTGCAAGCCAGAGATAAGTCCTAAGCGTTGTCAGATGTAACCCCCAAACAAAAACAGAACATAAACAGGAGGAGAGATTTTACCTTCATCATGTGGCACATATTCACATTCTGGGCATGGCCCAGAACTGTGTGTGGCCCATTGGCCATTTCTGTGACAACAGTGTGAACCTGAGGGCAAAGCTTTAATGCAAGGCCATTTTGGTCAGAAGACTCAATGATCTCAATAAGCCTGAAGTAGTTTTGCATCCTTGAAATTTTTAGTGTTTTAGTTATTTAACTATCAAATAAATGCTTCATTCTTTTTACCTGAGTTTTTATGGAAATTTTTTTCAAAGGGACAGTGGTGGGTGCTTATGGACACTTGTGGGAGTGGTAGGGTGGTGATACTTTGTATATTAATGCCATATAATTAAATACTATTGAGGCATTATACCTAATTAAGCTAAACTAAAAGAAAATAAATTTTAGGCAAAATTTTCTCTCCTGCCTACCACATCACTAGAGAATTTTCTCTGATAAAGTGTAAGAGACAAATATTAAAATCTATATTGTTTTTCTCCATTGAATTTTGTAAATGCATTTGGGTGGTTGTGGCAGGAATTGGTTGTGAGGGAGCACCAAAGATTTCTAATTTTAACCAACTTGTGGCAGTTCAAGGTAAAAGCCCTATATGCAATATCCTTTAAGTAACTGCAATGTTTCTTCGCTGTTAACTTTGCTGGGTATTTGTGAATCCAAGAACAGTCCCCAGAATGAGAAATTACTTCCCATCCCCTTGTCCCCTTTCGGGGGAAGACCTTGGTAATATTTATCCGCAGCAAATAATAATCCACACAGACAAGAACGATAGGGTTTAAAAGATCCGGCAAGGAGAGCCAGAGAATCCTCCTGCAGCCAGCAGCTTTTCACAGAAGGACCCCTCAAGCTATTTATTCCCAACTCCACAGCGCCCCACCTGGAAGGGTTAGGTGGGGCAAAAGTCACAGAACAATCCTAAGGAAACACTTTTATATACAATTCCAAGAATCATCTTATGGAAACTTTTTCATATGCTACAAGTAACAATACTGCAAACCACAGTGCCTAAAAGGAAAAAAGGAGGGAAACAAAGGAAGAGAGAGAGAATAGTGTCGAAGAGGCAGATTGGATGGGGCAGATGGGAAATTAGGAACATTGGTGATGAGAAGTGTAAGAGAATGGTGTTGGAATATTGTGTGACTAAATTTAACCATAAACAACTTTGTATCTCAAATTGATTCAAATTAAAAATGCCCCATTGGAGGCCCTAATGCCACCCTGTCATCGACTTGTTTCAAAATAGTCTCATATGACACCCTGAGGACTAGGAACCATCAACATCTTGCTTTCAGGGCAGCTTTCCCTGCCTTGACACCTAACAGTGGGATGAAATCAGAAGATGCTCTGTGACACTCCAACTTCTACATAGTATCTGTGCAAAAACTACGATCTCTAATTACAGAAACCTGGCTGCAACAACTGAGGTTGAGGAGAACTTTTCCTAGGACCATGAAGAAAGACCTTGGGGCTGGACAATTAATATACTCAGAGCCTGTAGTTGGTCTTACGACAGAATGCTTCATGGATAGGGACACCCTGTTGTTGTTGTTGTTGTTGTTGTTGTTGACCAAGGGTATTTCCTAATTTCTAAAATGTTTGCTATGCCTATGCAAAAACAAAACAAAACCAAAAAAACCTTTTTATTTTATTTTATTTTTATCTTTTTATTTTATTTTTATCTTCTAGATAGAGGTGCCCACTTTTTTTTTTATAAAATTCTGGGACATAAATTACTTTGTTTTATCTCAAATTTCTTCACTTTTCTACAAAATCAAGAAAAAAAAGAAAATGGGGGCAGGGGCTAAGTGGTCTCAGGTGCATTGTGAAGATAAAAAAAAGAACATAAGGACCTAAGTCAAAATTAACTATAATAGAATCAAGACACCCAAACTATAACAATCTAAACTTATAATGGCAAGCCAGGGGGCTAAGGGTGGAGGTATAGGATACACACTGGGAACTTTAGTGTCAACACTAGTGCTGGGAATGGCCCTAATTCAGTGTCACTGTATGCCTAAAACCCAAGTATGAAAGACTTGTAATTCATAATAGTTTCAATAAAAATTAAAAAAAAGGTTGATTGTGTGAGTCGGATGTCTGGCCAGTAGTTCTATAAATATCCAGGGGTGGGGGCATCTGAGGAACTCCAGGTGCTGAAGCACAATGGATTTTTAGAAGGAAATCACTAATATGCCTTTTCTATTCGTGGTCTCCCTGCCTGAAAGAATTCTAGCCCTTTGTTATAGGAATGAGATTGTCTTGATATCATTGTAATTTTTCTTAAGGTTCTGTCACTCTTCCAGGCCATCAATTTTTTAGATAATTACTGAATTTCAGTTGACATTTTTATTTTTGCCAGCTTGCCATAGCTTATAATAGAGGTATCTATTAATCCAAAGAACTGGCTCTACTGCAAGGACTTCTCACAAGAAACTGTGCAGCTGAGGACCCAGGCATCCTGATATCTCAGAAGGGATCTTCTGATATCCCCTACATTCACAGTGAAAGGACATTTCCAAAATAACTCTTGCCACTAAAATTCTTCTGTGTTGTATGATATTGGTATTGCCATCCTACCCTTTATAAGAGAGTGATTTGCTTGAATTGTTGTTCTCAACCTTTAATTTTGAGTCTATGTTTGCTCTAGTTAGATGTGTTTCTTGCAGAAAATGTTGGATTCGGTTTTCTAACATATTTTGCCACCCTGTGTCTCTCTTTTTTGTTTGTTTGTTTGTTTTCTGTTTTTTTGGCCACACCCGGTGGCACTCAGGGATTGCTCCTGACTATGTGCTCAGAAATCGGCCCTGGATAGGGGGACCAGATGGAATGCTGGGGTGATTGAACCATGATCTGTCCTGGCTAGTGCATGCACCACCACTCTGGCCCTGCCCTGTGTCTCTTAATTGGAGCATTTAGTCCATTAATATTGAGAGAGAGAGATGATTGCCGTGAAATTTAGTTTCATATTTTTATAGGACATTGGTGTGTTTATTGGGCCTGCCTTACCTTAAATTAGACCCTTTAAGTCTTCTCTTAGGATTTGTTTTGAGTTTGTAAAGTTTCTGAGCTGTTGTTTATTTGTGTGATTGTGTGTCCTTCCTTCAAAGCTGAATGGAAGGCTGGCTGGATAAAATATTCTTGGTGAAGTATTCATTTTGTTGAGTTTTGTCGCTGTATCCCACCACTGTCTTTAGGGCTTTAGGGTTACTTGTGATAAATCTGTTGTAATTTTTATTTTTTATTTTTTGGTTTTTGGGTCACACCCGGCAGCACTCAGGGGTTACTCCTGGCCCTATGCTCAGAAATTGGTCCTGGCAGGCTCAGGGGACTACATGGGATGCCAGAATCTGACCTTCTGCATGCAAGGCAAACGCCTTTCCTCCATGCCATCTCTCCGGCCCCCAATCTATTGTAAATTTTAAGGGTATCATTTGTATGTAATTTTCCTTTTTGATCTTGCTTCTTTCAGTATTCTTCCCTGTCTGTGTGTTAAATCATTGTGACTAGGCTGTGCCTTGGCATGTTTTTCTTTGGATCTATTTTAGCTGGTACTCTCCAGGCATACCAGGATGTAGTAGCATATATTCTTTGGCTTTGTGAAATTCTCAGGAATTATGTTCTTAACTGTTGATTCTTCATGAGGATTTTCTTCCCCGAGTCTCAGACTACATTGATTCTTATGTTGTTTTTCTTAAGTTTATCCCTGAGTTTTATTTTTATCTGTTCACTTTTTGTGAGGTTCTTTACAACTTCCATTGTATGGAGTTGTTATATAGCTCATCTTCCAGTTCATGGATTCTGTCCATAGCAGCTGTTACTCTGTTGGTGAATCTTTTCAGTGAGTTTTCCATTTAGCCTACCGAATTTTTATCTGATGTGAAAAAAAAACCTTTAAACTTGAGTTTGAAGTTTTCTCATTTCTATTTTCATGTCCTTTAGAGTCATAGTTGTGGTTCATTCTATGTATTCTTTGAGTTCTTTGCATATCTTCTACATTTTCTTTCTAAAGTCCTTCTCAGAGAAGCTGTATAGGTGGCTGGTACTTGTTTTGTCTTCAGAGCTACCATCTTCATTCTCTAAGCATGGTAATGTTCTGCATTGCTTTGCCATGTGTTCTTTGAAATGTGGTATTTTCTATGTGTTGTGCTGGTATAAGCTGACTAGGGAATAAGCAGGACCACAGAGCAGAGAGGTCATGCTCGTCCCTTTTTGTCTCTTTGAGTGGGGCATGCTCCCCGTTTTTTGGGGTGGGCTGCACACCACTTCTGGGGTCTTGCTGCCATGGAGAGCTGGTTATCAACTCAGTTTTTGTCCTTTTGGGTGAGAGGCAATCACCTGCGTGTCACTCAAGGGGTTCTAGCTGCCACTTTGAAATGATTCTTTTTGGAAGAATTTTTAAATGAACTTTATGTTTATGGTGCATCTTAGAAAATTTTGCATGTTTGCTTGCTTTCACACTGGGAAAAATGTGTTAACTTCACTAGGTGGCAGCACAATCCTGAAATTTGAACGAGTAATCAGACTTGAAATTTTTTTACCTCTAAATTGATCATTTTGTTTTTCTGCAAATATTCCTACTATTCTTTTATATATAGATAACTGCAATCTATTTCATTTGAAAATTATTCTCAGAGAAAAAAAACGTGTGCCAAAGCATAAATTCTGATTGTTCTAATGAGAAAGAAAATGGCTAAATTAATAGCTAAAATAGACTTCATAAAATAGATTTAGTTATTTTCTTCCTACCTTCTTAGCACTGATTTACAATTTATAACTAAACAGAGAAATCAGAGGCTAATAGTGTGAGTGGTGGAGTTAGGAAATTTACGTCTTAGCACCACAACTTTCTAACCAGAATATCTTGATAAGTTGTGTTAATCAACACAACTCTGATTTCTTACTTGTAAGTGCAAAAAATTAAAGTACCTACATTATGGTATAGAATAAGAGATAAGCTATAGCTTCAAATGGATCCTGCTGGTAATCAATGAATTTTTATTTTGTACAGCAGTCAGAGATTACTACAACGTATTCTTATATCTGTTGCAGTGAGTGATAGCATATTTAATCTCTTTGAAAAAGAGATTATAAAAAGAGATTAATAAATACTCTCACACAATATACAGATACTCCAAAATCTAATATTGTAGTATCAAATACTAAATCAATGGCAAAGCACCCTCTTTTCTTCTTCGACTATAAGCTGATTGCTCCACTTTCCCAAAACTTTTCATAATATTCTAATTTTATGTCATCTTCAGCTTTACTTTATATTACTCTGATATTTTGAGTGTTTTTATCACCACAATTTCATTTGTATCTCTCCAGATTTCTGTGGGAGAATATCTGTGAGCAACCTGCTTTCTGGTATAGGCATGTAGATGAAGAGACATCATTCATTGTAAATTCGTTACTCTGTAACAAAAAAAGACATCCTAGTCTAGTTTATTTATTGACTGATATAAAGAAACATCAACTCTTCCTTCTCCAATGAATTTAGTTATTTCCAAAACAACTTGTCATGCATAATGCCTACTGCATTTCACTGAGTCCTTTATAAAGTAACACTTGCATATGTATACTTGTTTGAATCATTATTTTACTTTCTTAGAACCTGTAAACTAGATTCTCTTTTTTCTTTCTTTTTTCAATTAAGGTAACAGTCTACAGTCATATTACAGTGATTTTTTTTAATTAGATTATATTTGGGCTGTGTTCTCCCAAGCAGTGCTCCGAAGATGAGGAGATCCCTTTGTTGATTCAGGGTCAACAAAGTCAGCAGGATGCTCAACTGATCAGGTTCAGTCTGACTGGATCTAAAAGCCACACAGGTGGTGTTGCAACCTGTAGAAAGATACCTGGTGATGCTCAGGTGACCATGTAGTGCTAGGAGTCAAAACCTGATTCGGAACATGTGAGTTATGCACCCTAACTGCTGTACTATCTCCTGGCTGTACTTATTTATTTACTTATTTGTTAATATATTTATTTTTGTTTGGGGGGTCACATGTAGTGATGCAATGGGGATACTCCTGGCTCTGAGCTCAGGAATCACTCCTGGCAATATTCAGAAGACCATCTAGGATGCCAAACAATCTAACACAGATCAGCCACATGCAAGGCAAGCAGCCTACATACTGTATGATCACTCCGGTCCCTCTTACTTATTTTTAAGGTAATATATCCACCTTAGGTAAAAGTAAAAATTACAGACAAACATGTTTTAAAACCAATCATAGATTTAGATCACCCAGCTTGATCTCTGGCATCCTAAATAGTTTCCCAACTCTCACCAGGAATAAGCCCTGTTACATGTGTTCCAATAACAAACAAAAATATTTAAAACAAAACACTCATAACTTTTATATGTTTTATTTAGAAGCTGAAATTATAGTAAATTGGTAGGGTTCTTACCTCATAAAACTTATTCACATAGCACATACATATTATTATTTTCCCTAATTTATATGTGGTTGCCTTTTAAACTGGTATTTTTGCTGCCAGAGTAAAACTCAGATGTAAAATCTTTGCATTCAAATTAAAATAATAACTTTTACATTTAAGTACTCTAAAAACCTCAAAAGAGAAGACAACTATCGAAAAAAGAAATGAATAGAAAGCATTTTTCCAGAAGCCTGTGGTTATTAAAAGGTATTTTTTCTTCTACCAAAATCATGTAGAGCTAAAATTCACAAGCAACTAATTAACTACAGAGCAACACAGACATGTTTAGACATTCCAGAGGCCCAAACCTACGTTCCAAATATCTCTACAAGTATGATTAATGCAAAGAATAGCAATAGCAAAGAAATGTGGGTGAAAATGCTTCTCTGTTTTTGAGGCCTGAACTTAGAAGCTGAACGGACTCTACTATTAATGAATTCTGATATCAGAGAGTGTCAATCTGGAATAAACCAGCAGGCTAAAAAACTGAGCAGAGAGTAACCAGAGTGATGAGAGAAACTCAAGATCAGGACTGCTAGCATGTTATCTCAATCTGTATTGGCCAAAAGCTTGATGACCTTCTAGAAATTTTTCTAAAAGTATAATATTAGAATAAAATGTGCTAAAGGAGTACTTTAACTGTGTTTAATACTTAAAAACAAGAAAATGGGCAAAAGCCGGCTCCCTGTGTGTGACACCAGGCAGGGAAAATCCGCGAAAGTACACCGGCCCAGTGGGGCCCAACTGTGAAAGACTGTGAGTGTGACCTGTCTATGTCTGTCTACTGTCCTCTTGCGTAAAACTCTTGCAAGTGGGGCAAAAAGAGGCTCCAGTGGAGCACGGCCGATCCGCTTCACTACGCGGCCATGCACTCTTGATAAGGAAAGAACTCCATTGCAACAAGAAGGAAAAATCACACTAAGAACGGTGCTATATCACAGAAGCAAACATTTCTCTCCGGACTGTCTTCTCTGTTGCATGCTCGGGCCTAAGATTTGACCCAGTGTGAGGCTTCATCTGCAGAGGACGCCCCTCCCTTAGAGGCAAGTCAGCCCATCCAGAAAGGGAGGAGCCAGAGGAGTGTGCTGCCTGCATCATATAGACAATGAATACCACCACAACACGTAGAAAAACCCACAATACAAGTGTGACAATGGGGAAACAACGCAGGCCAGCATCAGACATAGAGAATGAAGATGACAATTCTGAGGACCAGATAATGACCAACCAACTAATCAACCTCTCAGATAAGGACTTTAGACTAGCAATATGGAAGATGCTCAACGGACTCCAAGAAACCATGGATCGAGTTGAACAGAACACTAATAAGAACCAAGAAAATATGAAGACAGAAATCACAAAACTCCAAACTGAAATAACATGTCAACTAACAGGCCTGAAAAAGTCAGTAAATGAAGTGAATGACAAAATGGATAAGAACTGGGACAGGGTATCAGAAGCTGAGAATAGACTTGGTGCTGTGGAAGATGAGATACATAACAATTTCATACAGCAGGAGAGATTGGACAAAAAACTTAAAGCAAATGAGCAGACAATGGAAAAATTAGTCAAAGAATGGGAACAGATGAAAATAGAAGTCTATGATAAGATCAACAGAAACAACTTAAGAGCCGGGCGGTGGCGCTAAAGGTAAGGTGCCTGCCTTGCCTGCGCTAGCCTTGGAAGGACCGCGGTTCGATCCCCCGGTGTCCCATATGGTCCCCCAAGCCAGGAGCAACTTCTAAGCACATAGCCAGGAGTAACACCTGAGAGTTACCGGGTGTGGCCCAAAAACCAAAAAAAAAAAAAAAAAAAAAAAAGAAACAACTTAAGAATCATTGGAGTCCCAGAGACCCAGGAAGAAAATTTCCAGGAAGAATCAATGGTCAAGAACATCATTAAAGAGAAACTTCCAGAGCTAAAGAATATATGTGATCAAATCCTGCATGCCCGAAGAGTACCAACCAAAAGAGACCCCAGAAAAACCACCCCAAGACACATCCTAGTCACAATGACAAATCCCACAGATAGAGACAGAATTCTGAAAACAGCAAGATCAAAAGGGGAAATCACGTTCAAGCAAGCTTCCCTGAGATTTACAGCAGACCTGTCACCAGAAACACTCAATGCCAGAAAGCAGTGGTGGGATATTGTGACAAGACTGAATGAAATGAATGCTTCACCCAGAATAATATACCCAGCAAAACTCACTTTCCAGTTTGACAAAAGAATACATGGCTTCACAGACAAAAAACAGCTCAGAAACTTCACAAACACAAAACCAGTCTTAAGAGAAAAACTGAAAGACCTAATCTAAGACAAGACTACCCAAAAGACACACCAAATTTTGAAATAAAGATGGCGTTAAATCACAGGACAATTCTTTCTCTCAACGTCAATGGACTAAATGCACCAGTTAAGAGACACAGAATGGCTAACTGGATCAAAAAACTCAATCCAACCTTCTGCTGCCTACAAGAAACGCACCTGAATAGTCAGAACAAACATAGACTCAAAATAAAAGGCTGGAGAAAAATTATCCAAGCAAACAACACCCATAAAAAAGCTGCAGTGGCCATACTAATAGCAGATAATGCAAACTTTATACTCAGGAAGGTTGTAAGGGACAAAGATGGACATTTTATATTAATCAAGGGGTATGTACAGCAGGAAGAATTCACTCTCCTAAACATATATGCACCGAATGAGGGGCCAGCAAAATATTTAATACAACTGTTGACAAATCTGAAAAATAATATCAACAACAACACAAAAATAGTGGGGGACCTTAACACGGCTTTGTCAACACTGGATAGGTCAACCAGACTGAAACCCAACAAGAATATACTAGACCTGAGGAGAGAAATGGAAGAAAGAGGCCTAGTGGATATATATAGGACACTCCATCCCCAGAAACCTGGATACACATTCCTCTCCAATGTACATGGGACATTCTCCAGGGTAGACTACATGCTGGCACATAAAACATACCTCCATAAGATCAAGAGGATAGAAATTTTGCAGACTACCTTCCCTGACCACAAGGCTCTGAAATTATTTGTGAACTCCAAAGGGACTCAGAAGAAAAAACTTAACACCTGGAAGTTAAACAGCCTCATGCTCAATAACCAGTGGGTCCGAGATGAAATCAAGGAGGAAATAAAAAGGTTCCTGGAAACAAATGACAATAAAGACACAAACTATCAGAACTTATGGGACACAGCAAAAGCAGTACTGAGAGGAAATTTATAGCTTTGCAAGCACACATCAGGAAGGAAGAAGGAGCTTACCTGAGTAGCTTAATGACACAGCTAATAGAACTAGAAAATGCTCAACAAAAGGACCCAAAAATAGGAAGACAGAAGGAAATAACAAAGCTGAGAGCAGAAATCAACGAAGTGGAAACCCAAAAAACAATCCGAAAGATCAACGAAATCAGAAGTTGGTTCTTTGAAAAAATAAACAAGATTGATAGACCACTGGCAAACCTAACAAAGAAAGAGAGAGAGAGAAACTTGATAACTCGTATCAGGAATGAAAAAGGAGAGATCACTACTGATATGACAGAGATTCAAAGGGTAATCAGAAACTACTTTGAGAAACTTTACGCCACTAAAAATGTGAACCTGGAAGAAATGGATAAATTCTTGGACTCTTATAATCTTCCACGGTTGAAGGAAGAGGATGTAGCATATCTAAACACCCCCATCACCATTGATGAAATTAAAACAGTAATCAAATGTCTGCCAAAAAACAAAAGCCCAGGTCCAGATGGATTCACTAATGAATTCTATCAAACTTTCCAAGAGGAACTACTGCCAATCTTGGCAAGACTCTTTCATGAAATTGAACAAGCAGAAACACTTCCAAATAGCTTTTATGAAGCCAACATCACCTCGATACCTAAACCAGACAGAGATGCTACAAAAAAAGAAAATTACAGACCAATATCGCTGATGAATGCAGATGCAAAGATCCTCAACAAAATCCTGGCAAATAGGATTCAATACCTTGTTAAGAAGATCATCCACTACGATCAAGTAGGTTTTATCCCAGGAATGAAAGGCTGGTTTAACATCCGTAAATCTATCAACATAATACACAACATCAATAACAAGAAAAATAAAAACCACATGATCATATCAATAGATGCAGAGAAAGCATTTGATAAGGTCCAACACCCATTCTTGATCAAAACTCTCAGCAAGATGGGAATGGAGGGAACCTTTCTCAATATAGTGAAGGCCATCTACCACAAGCCAGTGGCAAACATTATCCTCAATGGAGAAAAACTAAAAGCCTTCACTCTAAATTCTGGCACAAGACAAGGCTGTCCTCTCTCACCACTCCTATTCAACATAGCACTGGAAGTACTTGCTATAGCGATTAGGCAAGAAAAGTAAATCAAGGGAATCCAGATAGTAAAGGAAGAAGTCAATCTCTCTCTGTTTGCAGATGACATGATACTCTACTTAGAAAACCCTAAAGGCTCTATCAAAAAGCTTCTAGAAACAATAGACTCATATAGCAAGGTGGCAGGCTACAAAATTAACACACAAAAATCAATGGCCTTTCTATACACCAATAGTAATAAGGATGAAATGGACATTAAGAAAGCAACCCCATTCACAATAGTGCCACACAAACTCAAATATCTTGGAATCAACTTGACTAAATATGTGAAGGACCTATACAAGGAAAACTATAAAACTCTGCTACAAGAAATAAGAGAGGACACACGGAAATGGAAACGCATACCCTGCTCATGGATTGGCAGGATTATCATCATCCATATGGCAATACTCTCCAAGGCATTATACAGATTTAATGCCATCCCTATAAAGATACCCATGACATTCTTCAAAGAAGTGGATCAGACACTTTTGAAATTCATTTGGAACAATAAACACCCTCGAATAGCTAAAGCAATCATTGGGAAAAAGAATATGGGAGGAATTACTTTCCCCAACTTTAAACTGTACTACAAAGCAACAGTTATCAAAACAGCATGGTATTGGAATAAGGATATGTCCTCAGATCAGTGGAATAGGCTTGAATACTCAGAAAATGTTCTCCAGACGTACAACCACCTAATTTTTGATAAAGGAGCAGGAAATCCTAAATGGAGCAGGGAAAGCCTCTTCAACAAGTGGTGTTGGCACAATTGGATAGCCACTTGCAAAAAATTGAACTTAGACCCCCAGCTAACATCATGTACGAAGGTAAAATCCAAATGGATTAAAGACCTCGATATCAGCCACAAAACCATAAGATATATAGAACAGCACATAGGCAAAACACTCCAGGACATTACAGGCATCTTCAAGGAGGAAACTGCACTCTCCAAGCAAGTGAAAGCAGAGATTAACAGATGGGAATATATTAAGCTGAGAAGCTTCTGCACCTCAAAGGAAATAGTGCCCAGGATACAAGAGCCCCCCACTGAGAGGGAGAAACTATTCACCCAATACCCATCAGATAAGGGGCTAATCTCCAAAATATACAAGGCACTGACAGAACTTTACAAGAAAAAAACATCTAACCCCATCAAAAATGGGGAGAAGAAATGAACAGACACTTTGACAAAGAAGAAATACACATTGCCAAAAGACACATGAAAAAATGTTCCACATCACTAATCATCAGGGAGATGCAAATCAAAACAACGATGAGATACCACCTCACACCCCAGAGAATGGCACACATCACAAAGAATGAGAATAAACAGTGTTGGCGGAGATGTGGAGAGAAAGGAACTCTTATCCACTTCTGGTGGGAATGCCGTCTAGTTCAACCTTTATGGAAAGCAATATGGAGATTCCTCCAAAAACTGGAAATCGAGCTCCCATACGATCCAGCTATACCACTCCTAGGAATATACCCTAGGAACACAAAAATACAATACAAAAACCCCTTCCTTACACCTTTATTCATTGCAGCACTATTTACCATAGCAAGACTCTGGAAACAACCAAGATGCCTTTCAACAGACGAATGGCTAAAGAAACTGGGGTACATATACACAATGGAATATTATGCAGCTGTCAGGAGAGGTGAAGTCATGAAATTTTCCTATATGTGGATGTACACGGAATCTATTATGCTGAGTGAAATAAGTCAGAGAGAGAGAGAAAGACGCAGAATGGTCTCACTCATCTATGGGTTTTAAGAAAAATGAAAGACATTCTTGCAATAATAAGTTTCAGACACAAAAGAGAAAAGAGCAGGAAGTTCCAGCTCACCTCAGGAAGCTCACCACAAAGAGTGATGCGTTTAGTTAGGGAAATAACTACATTTTGAACTGTCCTAATCATGAGAATGTATGAGGAATATTGAGAGCCTGTCTAGAATACAGGCGGGGGTCGGGTGGGGCGAAGGGAGACTTGGGACATTGGTGATGGGAATGTTGCACTGGTGATGGGTGGTGTTCTTTACATGACTGAAACCCAAACACAATCATGTATGTAATTAAGGTGTTTAAATAAATTTAAAAAAAATAAAAATAAAAAATAAATAAAAAAAATTAAAAAAAAACAAGAATATGACCCTTCTATTTATTTTAACTCATTTTATTGCCAGTTTTTCAGTAAGAGGAGATTCAAAAGTGTTAGAAAACTTGCTAAGGGAAATTTGATCTATTTTTATTAATAAAAAAAAAGCCTACATACTTCCCAGAACTTGTTTTGGCTCTACACACATAAACACATACTCACTTAATAATGTGTTACACTACTTAAGGAATTATTCATATTTATCCATTGCATTGATTACCAACTTGGATTCCTAATCAAGATGATTGTAGCCGGAGGTTACAGTGATGGTGAAAGTCTTTTGTATATTTCCAGTGTTTGTATTTGTATCACAATTTGTATTCAAATATAGATTCTTTGTATTGGTTAGGTCCTCAATTATTCAAAATTTCTCCTTTATTCAAACTTTATTTTCTATTGCAAGCTTCATTTTATCATTGTGATATTGCACAGTATTGGGTACTAAGAAAAAAATTCAAAATCAAGCAATACCTTGTTTGCCCAAAAGAATAGCTATTGGCCTAGTCTACAAGTCCCCCCACCCCGGGACCCAAAGCGCAAACGGAGAACAGACCGGGTGAGTCCCCTTTCCCCCATGTGGGCGCCTAGTAGGCAAGCCCCCACCCCCCGGGACCCCAAGCGCAAGCGGAGAGTGGACCGGGTGAGTCCCTTCCCACAGGTGAGCGCCAAGTCGGCAAGCCCCTCCCGGGACCCCAAGCGCAATTGGAGAGCGGATAGGGTGAGTCCTTTTTCCCCCCACAAGGGTGCCTAGTTGGCAAGCCCCCCCCCCAGAACCCCAAGCGCAAGCGGAGAGCGGACAGGGTGAGTCCCCTTTTCCCCACGTGGGTGCCTAGTCGGCAAGCCCCCCCCCCCCTCCGGACCCAAACCGCAGGTGAGAGCGGACCGGGTGAGTCCCTTCCCCCAGGTGGGTGCCTAGACCGGCAGGTTGAACAAGCCACTCCGGGACCCCAAGCCCGAGTGAAAGGTAGGAGGAGTGAGGAAAACCCTGTGCCGCTGGGGCAGACTAGGTCCAACAGACAGGGGATATAGGGCCAGCCACCTGGACCCTTGGGTGACCTAGAGCAGTCCACCCCCCTGAGCCCTGGAAGGGACCTGGAACTCCCCAAGGGCTGAGGGCAGAGCCGGCAGGGTTTGGCTGAGGGAATTCCTTCAACTGAGGCATGGAGGGGGTGGAGCTCCATTGACTCCCAGAGAGAGGAGAAAGGATAGAGAGCCAGCTCAACATCTCAACAGCTCCAGCAACCATTGTGGCCAGGAGTAGAACTACACCACTGACAGAAATAAGGAGCGGAAAAGTGACAAGACCCACTGAAGGAAGGCTGACCTCTAGGTAGCAAAGGGGAGGAGAAAGAGCTAGGTTCAACAAGCTCACCCAAAAGCCCCCTCTAGAACTACCTTCAGGAAGGGGACCCATCTCCATGCCACAGGGGACCAAAGCAAGCCAAAATTAGAAAGCACAGCACTCCAAAGCACACCATTAAATACAAAGAAATATGCGTAAATCAAGGAGAACCCTAATATCTAGAGATACCGTGACAAACCCTAGCAAGTTTCCAAGTCCAGCAAAACGCACAGATCCATGGGAAGAAGACCTAAAAGTGGCCATGAGGAAGGAAATGCAAGAATTAATAAAAGAAATGAAAGAAACCCTAGCTACCGAGTATAAGAAATCCATGGATGAACGAATCAGCCAAATTAAAGAAGAAATGTTAAAGAACATGAGAGATTCCATACAAAAAGAAGTGAAGGAATTAAAAGACAAAGTAACAAGCCTCACGAGCAGAAACACAGAGTTGGAGAAGCACATTGAAGAACTCGAAGGAAAACTGCAAACAAAAAATGATCAAGAAACCAACAAAGAAATAAAAGGCAAAGAACTGGAAGGAAAAATCCAATATCTAATGAACAAGCACAAAAGAAACAATCTAAGAATTGTGGGTATATCAGAAGGGAAGGAAATAGGGAAAGGGGAAGAACAGGTAGTCAGGGAGATAATAACAGAGAACTTCCCCACCCTCTGGAAAAAAACTGCAGGGCAAATCCAGGAAGTCAAGAGAGTCCCTAATAAAATAGACCCTAAAAAACCAACACCAAGATATATAATAATCCAAATGGCAAAAAAAAAGAGAGAAAGAGGAACTCCTTAAAGCAATAAGGAAGAAAAAAACCTCAAGTACAAAGGAAAGGACATAAGAATCAAACCAGATATACCATTTGAAATAATTCAAGCAAGAAGACAGTGGAATGACATATTTAAATGACTGAATGAAAGAAATTCTCAACCCAGGGTCCAATACCCAGCAAAACTATCATTCATATGGGAGGGCAGACTAAAAACATTCTCAAACATTAACGAACTTGAACTATTTGTGCAAACTAAGCCAATCCTAAAAGACTTACTCAGAGACGAATTACACAATCCAAACCCCAGATTGTAACAACAACAACTCCACTCAATACAACTGCACAAGAGTCCTCTCTCTCAATAATTTCCCTAAATGTTAAAAGACTAAACTCTCCAATTAAAAGACACATAGTAGAGAATTGGGTTAGGAAAAATAAACTGGACTTCTCCTGTCTGCAAGAAACACATCTACAACTACAGGATAAGCACCAGCTTAGAATAAAAGGATGGAAAGTAATTATACAGGCCAATGGAAAACAAAAAAGAGCAGGGACAGCCATTCTTGAATCAGACCAAATTGCATTCAATTTCAAGAAAGTGATCAAAGACAAAAGGGTCACTACCTACTGATCAGGAGAACATTAGATCAAGAAGTACTAATACTGGTCAATATCTATGCACCTAATGTAGAGCCAGCAAAATATGTGAGGCAACTGCTCACAAACCTGGGGAAACACATAAAGGGAAATGTGATAATAGTAGGGGACCTCAATACTCCACTATCACCACTGGACAGATCCACCAAACAGAAAAATAGCAAAGCAATAAGAGACCTAAATGAAAAATTAGAAGATCTAGGGCTAATAGACTTATAGAGAGCCCTCCATCCCCAGAAAGCAGAATACATATTCTTCTCAAGCCCACATGGATCCTTCTCCAGAATAGACCATGTCTTAGGATACAAAGCCAGCCTATATAAGATCACAAATGTAAGGATCATTAGAAGTACCCTATCAGATCACTATGCAATAGAGGTAAAAATTGACTTCAAGAAGAAACAATGGAGAAAAACTAATACCTGGAGATTAAACAACATGCTGCTCAACAGCAGCTGGATCAAAGAACAACTCAAGGAAGAAATAAAAAGATTCCTTGAGACAAATGATAATGAGGAGACAACTTGTCAAAAATGTGTGGGACACAGCAAAAGCAGTAATTAGGGGGAAACTCATAGCAATACAGGCCTATGTCAAGAAACAGGAAAACAACAAAATCAACAGTTTAAACAATCACCTCAAGGAATTGGAACTGCAGCAGCAGAGAAATCCAACCACGACCAGAAGGCAAGAAATAATAAAAACCAGAGCAGAAATAAACAACATAGAAACTAAGAAAACAATACAAAAAAAATCAATGAGACCAGGAGTTGGTTTTTCGAAAAAATAAACAAGATAGACAAATCACTGGCAAAACTCACCAAAAAAAAGAGGGAAAACACCCAAATCAGTAGGACCACAAATGAAAGGGGAGAGATTACAACAGAACCCCAAGAAATACAACATATCATGAGATCATATTATGAACAACTATACTCAATTAGGCTAGAGAACTCAGCAGAAATCAACAGATTCCTAGAAAATACCATCTTCCAAGACTGAAAAAGGAAGAACTAGAAAGCCTAAATAGACCAATAACCTCAGAGGAAATTGAAGATGTAATTAAGAAACTCCCTAAGAACAAAAGTCCAGGCCCAGATGGATTTACAGGTGAATTCTACCAAACATTTTGAGACCTACTACCACTTTTCCATAGGCTCTTCCAAACCATAGAGAAAACAGGAATCCTCCCAAATTCCTTTTATGAGGCCAATATCACATTCCTTCCCAAAGATGGCAAAGACACCACCAAAAAAGAAAACTACAGACCAATCTCACTAATGAACATAGATGCAAAGATATTCAACAAAATCTTAGCAAACCGAATCCAGCACTTCATAAAAAAGATCATACATCATGACCAAGTGGGATTTATACCAGGAATGCAAGGTTGGTTCAACATATGCAAATCAATCAACATTATACATCACATCAACAACAAAAAGACAAAAACCACATGATCATATCAATCGATGCAGAGAAGGCGTTTGACAAAATCCAACATCCTTTCATGTTAAAGACACTCAGCAAAATAGGGTTAGAAGAAACCTTCCTCAAGATAGTTACAGCTATCTATGAAAAACTGACAGCCAACATTATACTTAATGGTGAGAAACTAGAAGCATTCCCACTAAGGTCAGGAACTAGGCAAGGCTGTCCACTCTCTCCACTCTTATTCAATATAACCTTAGAAGTCCTAGCAATAGCAATCCGACAAGAGAAGGGAATCAAAGGAACCAAATTGGGAAAGAGGAACACAAACTACCTCTATTTGCAGATGATACGATGATATACATCGAAAACCCTAAAGAGTCCACAGTAGAACTCCTAGAAATAGTTAACCAATACAGCAAAGTGGCTGGATACAAAGTCAATACACAAAAGACAGTAGCGTTTCTATATACCAACAACGAAGTCGAGGAGAGAGATTAAAAATACAATTCCATTTAAAATAGTATCAAAAAATATCAGGTACCTAGGAATCAACCTTACAAGGGAAGTGAAAGACCTATACCAGGGAAACTTCAAAACACTTCAGAAAAAAATTGAAGAGAATCTTAAGAAATGGAAGAATATCCCATGCTCATGGATAGGGAGAATTAACATAGTCAAAATGACTATCCTACCCAAACTACTATATAGATTTAATGCAATCCCTATCCAAATTCAAACACAATTCTTTAAAGAAATAGAACAATCAATCATAAAATTCATCTGGAATAACAAAAAACGCAGGATAGCCAAACACATATGGAAAAACAAGAAGCTGGGTGGCATCTCCTTACCTAACTTGAAACTATACTATAAAGCCATAGTAACCAAAACAGCATGGTACTGGAACAGAGACAGGACCTCAGACAAGTGGGTCAGAACAGAATTCCCAGACATAAACCCCCAGATATACAGCCAACTAATATTTGATAAAAGAGGCAGGAACTTGAAATGGAACAAAGAAAGCCTATTCAACAAATGGTGTTGGTACAATTGAAAAACCACATGTATGAAAGTGAAAATTGACCCATACCTCACTCCTTATACAAAAGTCAACTCAAAATTGATCAAAGGCCTTGAAATCAAACCCGAATCTATAAAGTTTATCAAGAACAAAATAGGTAGAACACTCGAAGACCTATATATCAAAAAGGTCTTCAAGAATGGAGCACCAATGGCAAGAACTTTAGCATCAAACATAAACAAATGGGACTACATCAATCTAAAAAGCTTCTGCATGGCAAAAGAAACCTTACTTAATGCAAGAAGACAGTTAACAGAATGGAAAAAAATCTTTTCACTCGACATATCAGATAAAGGGCTGATATCTAGAACATACAAAGCACTCAGAAAGCTGAGCCCCCAAAATGAAATAAAGCCATAAAAAATGGGGAGATGAAATGAATAGACACTTCTCTGAGGAAGACAGAAGAATGGCCAACAAACACATGAAAACATGTTCACCTTCACTCATCATCAGAGAGATCCAAATCAAGACAACAATGAGATACCACCTTACACCAGTAAGGATGGCTCACATCAAAAATAATGGGAACAATCTCTGTTGGCGGGGATGTGGTATGAAAGGAACTCTCATCCACTGCTGGTGGGAATATCCCCTAGTCCAACACCTATGGAGAACAGTCTGGAGAGTGCTCAAAGAACTCAGAATTGAGCTGCCATTTGACCCAGCAATTGCTCTCCTAGGTATATACCCACAAGTTGGAAGGACATTCATTCCAAAATACGTGTGCACCCCACTATTTATTGCAGCACTCAGTATAATAGCCAAGTCTTGGAACCAACCTCAATGTCCAACAACAAATGAATGGATCATTAAGATGTGGTATCTATAAACATGGAATATTACATGGCAGTCAGAAATGACACAATCACAGACTTTGCAGCAATGTGGATAGAACTAGAACATGTTATGTTAAACGAAGTAAGTCAGAAGACAAAAGATAAACACAGAATGATAGCACTATTATGAAGCACCTAGAACATACATCTTATACACAACTAACACTCAACAATCAAATAATAGGGTTTAACAGGGTAGAAACTCTAAACACTGTAATAGTCAACATATACTCGAGAGCAGTGCCCAAAATACATGAAAAAGGAACAACGCAAACTCTTGACCACATTATACCACAAAGACAACAGCAACACCAGAAACAGCAGCATAGAGAGAACAGGTACGTAATCAGCCTTCTACGACAAAGGCCCTCATTAATCCCTTGGATATCGTATACAGGATCACAGGTAAAGAATACCACGGGAAATTACTGACTCCAATGGAAACATCCCATAACATCATGTTTTAATGCCTTATCTTACTATATTTAAAATAACCTCTCAGCTTTTCTGTCCACAGGCATTCTTGGATACAAAGGGTGGACAAACCAAGATGGCAGCTTGGGATACCACACGAGATACCATACCTAGCTGGTACTACGAGATGGTCATGAGAAAACTTTTTAACATACACTTTATTTCAAGGTTATACCTTCTTTTAGGAATCAAAGCACGTGGCCAGTCAAACCACCGAAGCAGTAACCGTGACAAACAGACTTAAACTACAGACTCTACTCATCGAACACATTCAAGCAAACTAACATTCCCTTGCTATTCTCTCCTCTCTTCTCACTATTTTCTTTTTTATCATTTCTTTTCTACTCTTCTCTCTACTTTTTTCTTTTCTCTTTTCCCTTTCTTTCTAATATATTTTCTCTTTTCTCCCTTCCTACCCCTACCATATACCTTTCCCTTTTCCCCCTTTGGAAATACAACTACCCCCTCACCCCTCATTCCCATCCAGACTTCCCACTGTATTAAAACTCTTCACCCTCAGTCTTTAATTTATTAGGCATCAAGATTGACCTCCTACCCCAATGAACCAGTACCCAGTACCCAAACGAAGAGACACCCAGTCAAACCCAAACTTCGTCTCCTGCAAGAAAAGGCAGCTAACTCCCTGCGGACCCATGCTGCGCGGCCCTTCCTACCATCTTCCCCTAATATGGACTGTTACTTGAAACCAGACTTAGTTCCAAAAGTAGCCCCAATACAAGAACTCTTCCAAGACCTCCCTGCCGCAAATATTTTGCCAATCTGAAGAAGGTCAGGGGGTGTGATGGAAAGGTACTGAGAACCCACACACTATAAGAAAAACCCAAAAGACAATGGGAAAACATGTACTCCCAACATAAACATAAGACCTGTATTACACCTCCTCTTTACCTACCTTTCCCCAAATGTAAGGTAGTCTTTTGCATCACTTTGGTCCTTTAAATACTTTGTTAATTCATTTTTTAATTGTCTGTTCTACATATACATATGTGAGCACATACATTTTTAATCCTATTTTTTTAAATCTTTTTTGGGTATGTGACCTGTTTCTGTTTTCCTCTTTGTCCACTCCCAAATGCACCAACAATATAATGTAGCACTATTTCTCTCTGCAAAGGCACACTAAAAAAAGGGGAAATCTTACACATAAAAAAGAGCTCTTATCTACTAGAGATAGGAACTCATAGTTGTTTACAATACAGGAATAACTCCTCCCTTGAAAATATGTCATGTGGAATCAACTTAGACCTCAGGAGATTAGATCCCATCCATCCAGCCTTGAACCCTGGATCCCAGTCACAGAAATGGCACAGTTCTTCACAACAGCTGCAGAAAACAAACCCCATCCGGGACAACCTTAATACTGCTGGAACACCAATGAGTGCCAGCTCTAATATGATATCCTGACAATGAGGAAAATGGGAACAACATGACCTAAGAACAGGTTATCCTACCTTACCACCCATCGATAAGACAAAATCAGAAAACTTGTCACCCGTTGGTAGGTCCAAACACCAAGATCGTGATTTACAGATGACTGGCTGCTAGAACCATGACCAGACTGTATATATCTTGGGACCAATAAAAAAGCCCTATTCTAGGGTTTGAACTATGACCTGCACAACAACCATGATACCCAGTTCCAAAGGTCAGGCAGAGACAACTGTAACGGAATGGGGCTTCTGGAAACACAAGGAAAGGCATTATCCTAGGTGCCATCCCAGGTTTAGTGCCAAGACCAAGACCACCAACCACAGAAGATGGATTAAAATGACACTGAGGGAACAAAACTTCTAGAACCACAAAGACTGACTTCATCATAAGTCCCATCCCTGGAACTGTGCAGATACTGAGATCGATAGATACAGAGGTCTGATTGTATACACCTAGGGTGGAACAGAAGTCTTCCAAACAACACAAAAGCACTACTGGGAGAGTAAAGGATCCTGAACAGAGTCTATAGTTGATCCCGTGACAATATACTTCAAGGGCGAAGAAACCCCATATCTCTTAGGCCAAGTGAATTCCTTTTGGAATGACCTCAATATTTACTGTGCCAGGGCAGGAGGGAAAGAAACAAAACACAAAATATTGTTTATCTTTTTATATATATTATTCTTATCTTCATTTATTATCATTATTATTATATTTACCTATCTATTTTTGGTTGATTTCTTTGTTTTGGTGTGGTTATTGAAGCTGTTGCCCCCATTTACACTTTTTTTTCTTTTCTTTTCTTTTCTTTCTCTATATGCTCTGCCATGTTTCTTATCTCAAGACCGTGGCGTTTTTTTTTTTTTTTTTTTTTTTTTTGTGGTGGTGGTGCTTAGCGTTATTGTTGGAGTCCTCACTGGATATTTGGCACTTCTTTTTGTACTGGTGGAGTGTTTCACCTTTTTCTCCTTCGTCTCTCTAACTGAGGACGAGACCCTCTAGAAGAATTCCACTTATTTTCTGTGTATTAGACCTTTACCCCAGTTTACTACTATTCCCTTATTCAAACAAAACCACGTAACTGGAACTAGCTAGTCCTGCTCCCCAGTTAGAGGGGAAAATAAGGGAGGTAGCAGGACCAAACAGGTGCAAGACTACTAAGTATTAGGCTAGATACAGAGGGAACAACATATTCTGGCAGCCCTAGGGGTGAGGGAAGAGCATATAGGAGGTAGGACAAAAACGGAGGTGTAGGGAGGACAAATTGGTGATGGAAATCCCTCCTGATTTTATGTAAATATGTACCTAAAAATAATAATAATAATAATAATAAACTATGACCAAAATAAAAATTAAATTAAAAAATAGCTATCATATACTAATAAAAAAAACTCTTAACAACTTTGAAACCTGACAAGATTGTAGGTAAAAGTGAAGAAGACTTCACAAAACATCCTATAGAGAAAGTAAAGTTTTAATTTGACAAAATATTGTGTTATAGGCAAAGGAGAACAGAAAGTGTTACAAAGCAGTTGGAATTATGAGAACAGAACTATACAACACGAAAACTTATAAAAATATATTTAATTTGTCTAAGGCCTAGTCCAAACTCTTGAAATTATTGTTTGTGTATTATTATAACCCAGGGGTATGAAAATTTAATATAATGAAACTACATTTTGGAAAGAATGGATTAGACAATGCTTATAACCTGTTATATTAGGTTACTTTTTTAAATAGATATTTTTACTAAAAGTAAATCCATGTTTAATGGAAGGAATATAAATAAGAGATATAACTATAGAGTAACACAATCCAGGAAAACTTTTTGGCTATCTGCAAAGTATTTCCAACTTAGAGAATGCAACAAGAAATTAAGGACACCTAATTTTCAGCAGCAAAGGCAATATGTCTCTGTAAGTCATAATATGTAATTTTCTACCACTTAAATTATTTTTTCTTATTAACATTAGTAATAGACTATGTGACTTACCTAAAGTTAGATGATAGAAGAGTCAAAAATAAGGAGCTAACAGTAACACTTTCAATTCCTCAATAAAAAATATACTTAGACTCAATCTATTCTTGAAAAAGATGTAAACCAAGCCATGAAAAATTATGGGTACTCTGGACCTGCAGCTGAAAATCGGGAATGTCAGGAGAAGATGATGAGCCAAGTCTCTGCCATGCCAAAGCCATAGCAGCTGGTCCCATCACCCACAATTATTTCCTCACCGATCACCCTGCTTCACCACTCAACTACAGCTTTTTGCAGAGACACCAATCTGACCAAAACTCCAGGTATACCAGTATTTGGGCTGATAGCACCAGGAGTGAGTGTTGGCTACTCCTCCCCACCCCACCAACCACCTTCTCATACTTCCAAAATACCTGTCAACAGAATCAATGCCCCACAGAAGCCACAGTCTGAGCAATAGTGTTTGGAATTTCTCGACCGTATGGCCAGAAATCTGACAACTCAATTTTCTTAATACTATCATTTGAACAAACCAATTTAGATGCCAACATATATTTGAAACCACCTAATGTTCAGAAACAAAAGAAGTAACAGAATTGTCAACTAGCAAGAAGAGCTTTATAAACATGACAATATTGCAAGATATAATAATTTTCACAATATTTTAATTTCTGTACTCCTTTTTCTTCTTTTTTTCTCTCTTTTTTAATAATTTTACTCCTACTTCCTCAGAAACAAATATATTATAATCAACTATGTGATTTATTGTCTTTAAATAATGAAATTTATGTATAAACATAATGGATGTTCAAAGTTATAGTACCAGTTGGAAGAAATCACAAATTTCTTTCAGTTTGACTATTCTGTTTTGATGCTTCATTCTAGTTACTATTACATCTCTATCTCTATTAACAAAATTATATGGACCATCTACTTCATTCTATTCCTCATATAAAATAGACTGTTTTCACTGCTTTCAATAAATAACAGCCCTTCTGAAGATTTCTTTTTCCTCTCCACTGAATAAAATTCTCATATGTAAAGGCTAAACAAATGGGGTCTTCTGTGAAACTTTTAAAATTTTAAACAAAAAAAATAATATGTTGCTATGTAAAAGATAAATAAAGATATATCTTACTTAAACATAAAGGTCTAAGGGAATTTTAAATACAGTCTAATTTATGGCTGAAGGGTGAAAGAATGAAGGCAGAGAGCCAATAATGGGAAATGTGTTATGTGCAGGGAAAATATTTAAAATTGAAATTTCTCTGAACAGTGAAATGAGCTCTTAAGTGGAGTTTAAAAGGGAAACAGGGGGTAAATGTGGAGCATAACTGGAGCAACTCAAATTGAAATCAGCATGCCCATCATGTCTTTCCCAAAACCAATTCAGTCAAGTAAAACAAAATAGTAAAGAAGCGATAAAAGAATAAATTAGCTAGAATTATTGGCATCACTAAGCATAGTTCCTGCATCAGGTTGATTTCAGAAGCAGATGTAGAGAAATTGCCATCTAATAGGCTTTTATCACAGTATATGTTCTTTAAAACTTTGTTATTTGACAAGATACTGTTGAAAGCCAGAAGAACATGTAAAATGTTATTACAAGAAAAATAGAAGTAAGTCATAGAAATCTATCTCTTGATAAAATATTGGGAAATGCATTTGGTTACAGATTGTACCATAATAAACTTGTCCATAAAATCACACTATAAATACAGAAGGCAAGAAATAAATAACTTCAATGTTATATCCAGAAACTAAAGGATAGACCTTTGGTGTATTGTTATGTGCTGTTATTTTAGAAAGGAAAAAAGTTAGTTGACATATGTTGGACTATAAATAACCACAAAAACTTTAAAGAAATGGGAAGATTATAAACAGTCTTGGGGTTTTGCTGTGTTGCTTACAAACCCACCCATAGTCATTGGGATTGTTCTGTGTTCAAAATTACAGTGGCAACAAATGCAACTAAAAAACTAATAATAGTTCATACTTCTCTTACAAATAAACATTTTATATCAAATCTGAGTACTTGGTTTTCTCAAATGATACATAATAAAAACAATTTCAAAAGGATAATTTTCTCTTTCTGTACTTTATCTACCCAAATATCATTTGTGTCTCTGCCCAACTCAATGCATACCACCAAGACCAAAGCTCTTTTCAAGCAAATCTCATCTTTCAGTAAGTTGGTCTTTACTTCTAATAAGATATTTCATGTTCTAGACATGTAAACTCTCCAGGACTGAATGCCCAGATGCTTCTGAGCTCCACCCCCACGACAGACCATAGGAACTCCCTAAACTCGCACCTGCTTCCAGGAACATAGGCCAGTGTGTCTGCGCCCCACCTCCTTCTCCAGACTGCAAGAACTTTACTATATGCACCAGGACTGACCACAGGAAAGTACAGTAGACCACTTTATTAAACAACCTAAAATTTCAACATTCAAAGCCACTAAATGCAAAGAAATATGGGTGAATTAAGGAAGACACTAGCAGCTGGGGAAATGGAGAGAAATTTAGGCAAGTTTCCAAGTCCACCAAAGTGCAGGAGCCCAATAAATGAGGACCTAAAAGCAGCAATGAATGTCTTTTTTTTTCTTTTTTTTTATCTTTATTTAAACACCGTGATTACAAACATGATTATAGTTGTATGATTACAGTCATGTAAAGAGCAGCCCCCTTCACCGGTGCAACATTCCCACCACCAATTTCCCAGATCTCCCTCCTCCCCACCCCCCTACACCCGTACTCGAGACAGGCTTTCTACTTCCCTCATTCATTCACATTTTATGATAGTTTTCAGTGTAGTCATCTCTGCAACTGCACTCATCACTCTATGTGATGAGCTGCATGTCCTGAGCTGCACCTACCAGCCCTCATCTCTCTTGTCTCTGAGATACTGTTAAAAATGTCCTTCATTTTTCTTAAAGCCCATAGATGAGTGAAACCATTCTGCGTCTTTCTCTCTCCCTCTGACTTACTTCACTCAGCATAATAGATTCCATGTACATCCATGTATTGGAAAATTTCATGACTTCATCTCTCCTGATGGCTGCATGGTATTCCATTGTGTATATGTACCACAGTTTCTTCAGCCACTCATCTGTTGAAGGGCATCTTGGTTGTTTCCAGAGTCTGGCTATTGTAAATAGCTCTGCAATGAATATAGGAGTAAGGAAGGGTTTTTTGTATTGTATTTTTGTGTTTCTTGGGTATATTCCTAGGAGTGGTATAGCTGGATCGTATGGAAGCTCAATTTCCAGTTTGTGAAGGTATCTCCATATCGCTTTCCATAAAGGTTGTACTAGACGGCATTCCCACCAGCAGTGAAAAAGAGTTCCTTTCTCTCCACATCCCCGCCAGCACTGCTTGTTTTCCTTTTTTGTGATGTGTGCCAATCTCAGTGGCGTGAGGTGGTACCTCATAGTAGTTTTGATTTGCATCTCCCTGACGATTAGTGATGTTGAACATCTTTTCATGTGCCTTTTGGCCATTTGCCTTTCTTCTTTTTCAAAGTGTCTGTTCATTTCTTCTCCCCATTTTTTGATGGGGTTAGTTGTTTTTTTCTTGTATAGTTCTGTCAGTACCTTGTAAATTTTGGATATTAGCCCTTTATCTGATGTGTATTGGGTGAATAATTTCTCCCACTCAGTGGGTGGCCTTTGTATTCTGGGCACTATTTCCTTTGAGATGCAGAAGCTTTTCAGCTTAATATAGTCCCATCAGTTTATCTCTGCTTCCACTTGCTTGGAAAGTGCTGTCTCCTCCTTGAAGATGCCTTTAGTCTCAATGTCCTGGAGTGTTTCACCTACATGTTGTTCTATATACCTTATAGTTTCAGTTCTGATATCAAGGTCTTTAATCCATTTGGATTTTACCTTTGTATATGGTGTTAGTTGGGGGTCTGAGTTCGCTTTTTTGCAAGTGGTTAACCAGTTGTGCCAACACCACTTGTTGAATAGGCTTTCCCTGCTCCATTTAGGATTTCTTGCTCCTTTATCAAAAACAAGGTGGTTATATGTCTGAGGAACCTTCTCTGAGTACTCAAGCCTATTCCACTGATCTGAGGGTCTGTTTTTATTCCAATACCATGCTGTATTTATAACTGTTGCTTTGTAATACAACTTAAAATTGGGGAAAGTAATGCCTCCCATATTCCTTTTCCCAAGGAGTGCTTTAGCTATTTGAGGTTGTTTGTTGTTCCAAATGAATTTCAGAAGTATTTGATCCACTTCTTTGAAAAATGTCATGGGTATCTTTAGAGGAATCGCGTTAAATCTGTACAATGCTTTTGGAAGTATTGCCATTTTAATGATGTTGATCCTGCCAATCCATGAGCATGGTATGTGTTTCCATTTCCGCGTGTCCTCTCTTATTTCTTGGAGCAGTGTTTTGTAGTTTTCTTTGTATAGATCCTTCACATCTTTAGTCAGGTTGACTCCAAGATATTTGAGTTTGTGTGGAACTAATGTGAATGGGATTGTTCTCTTAATGTCCATTTATTCCCTATCATTATTAGTGTATAAAAAGGCCATTGATTTTTGTGTGTTAATTTTGTATCCTGCCACTTTGCTATACAAATCTATTATTTCTAGAAGCTTTTTGGTAGAGTCTTTAGGGTTTTCTAAGTAGAGTATCATGTCATCTGCAAACAGTGAGAGCTTGACTTCTTCCTTTCCTATCTGGATTCCCTTGATATCTTTTTCTTGCCTAATCGCTATAGCAAGTACTTCAAGTGCTATGTTGAATAGGAGTGGTGAGAGAGGACAGCCTTGTCTTGTACCAGAATTTAGAGGAAAGGATTTTAGTTTTTCTCCATTGAGGATAATATTTGCCACTGGCTTCTGGTAGATGGCTTTGACTATATTGAGAAAGGTTCCTTTTATTCCTATCTTGCTGAGAGTTTTCATCAAGAATGGGTGTTGAATCTTATCAAATGCTTTTTCTGCATCTATTGATATGACCATGTGATTTTTATTTTTGTTGTTGTTTATGTTGTGTATTATATTGATAGATTTACGGATGTTAAACCATCCTTGCATTCCTGGGATGAAACCTACTTGATCAAAGTGAATGATCTTCTTGATGAGGCACTGGATCCTGTTCGCCAGGATTTTGTTGAGGATCTTTGCATCTGTGTTCATCAGGGATATTGGTCTGTAATTTTCTTTTTTGGCAGCATCTCTATCAGGTTTTGGTATTAAGGTGATGTTGGCTTCATAAAAGCTATTTGGAAGTATTCCTGTTTTTTCGATTTCATAAAAGAGTCTGGCCAGAATTGGTAGTAGTTCCTCTTGAAAGGTTTGAAAGAATTCATTCGTGAATCCATCAGGGCCTGGGCTTTTGTTTTTGGGTAAATTTTTGATTACAGTTTTAATTTCCTCAATAGTGATGGGGGTGTTTAGATATGCTACCTCTTCTTTATTCAACCGTGGAAGGTTATATGAGTTCAGAAATTTATCCATTTCTTCCAGGTTCTCATATTTAGTGGCATAGAGTTTCTCAAAGTATTCTCTGAATACCCTTTGAATCTCTGCAGTATCTGTAGTGATCTCCCCCTTTTCATTTCTAATACGCGTTATCAAGTTTCTCTCTTTCTTTTGCTTTGTGAGTTTTGCCAATGGTCTATCAATCTTGTTTATTTTTTCAAAGAACCAACTTCTGCTTTTGTTGATCTTTCGGATTGTTTTTTGGGTTTCCACTTCGTTGATTTCTGCTCTCAGCTTTGTTATTTCCTTCTGTCTCCCTATTTTTGGGTCCTTTTGTTGAGCACTTTCTAGTTCTATTAGCTGTGTCATTAAGCTACTCAGGTAAGCTCCTTCTTCCTTCCTGATGTGTGCTTGAAAAGCTATAAATTTTCCTCTCAGTACTGCTTTTGCTGTGTCCCATAAATTCTGATAGTTTGTGTCTTTATTGTCATTTGTTTCCAGGAACCTTTTGATTTCCTCCTTGATTTCATCTCGGACCCACTGGTTATTGAGTATGAGGCTGTTTAACTTCCAGGTGTTAAATTTTTTCTTCTGTGTCCCTTTGCAGTTCACATCTAACTTCAGAGCCTTGTGGTCAGCAAAGGCAGCCTGCAAAATGTCTATCTTTGTTATTTTATGGAGGTATGTTTTATGTGCCAGCACATGATCTATCCTGGAGAATGATCCATGTACATTGGAAAAGAATGTGTATCCAGGTTTCTGAGGATAGAGTGCCCTATATATATCTACTAGGCCTCTTTCATCCATTTCTCTTTGCAGGTCTAGTATATTTTTGTTGGGTTTCCATTTGGTTGACCTATCAAGTGTTGACAAGCCTGTGTTGAGGTCTCCCACAATTATTGTGTTATTATTGATATCCTTTTTCAGATTTGTCAACAATTGTATTAAATACTTTGCTGGACCCTCATTCGGTGCGTATATGTTTAGGAGAGTGATTTCTTCTTGCTGTACAAATCCCTTGATTAGTACATAATATCCATCTTTGTCCCTTACAACTTTTCTGAGTATAAAGTTTGTGTCATCTGATATTAGTATGGTCACCCCTGCTTTTTTAAGGGTGTTGTTTGCTTGAATGATTTTCCTCCAGCCTTTGATTTTGAGTCTATGTTTATTCTGACTATTCAGGTGTGTTTCTTGTAGACAGCAGAAGGTTGGCTTCAGTTTTTTGATCCATTTCGCCACTCTGTGCCTCTTAACTGGTGCATTTAGTCCATTGACATTGAGAGAAATAATTGTCATGGGATTTATTGCCATCTTTGTGTAGAAGTTTGGTGTGTTTTTTGTTCTGTCTTGTTTTTAGAGTAGATCTTTCAGTTTTTCTTTTAAGGCTGGTTTTGAGTCTGCAAAGATTTTGAGCTGTTGTTTATCTGTGAAGCCGTGTATACATCCGTCAAACCTGAAACTTAGTTTTGCTGGGTGCAATATTCTTGGCGAAGCATTTATTTCATTGAGTTTTGCCACTACGTCCCACCACTGCCTTCTGGCCTTGAGTGTTTCTGGTGACAGTTCTGCTGTAAATTTCAAGGATGCTCCCTGGAATGTAATTTCCCTTTTCGATCTTGCTGCTTGCAGTATTCTATCTCTATCGGTGGGTTTCATCATGGTGACTAGGATGTGTCTTGGGGTGTTTCTACTGGGGTCTTTTTTAGCTGTTACTCTTCGGGCATGCAGGATTTGGTCACATGTTTTCTTTAGCTCTGGTAGTTTCTCTGTGATGATGTTCTTAACCATTGATTCTTCCTGAAGATTTTCTTCTTGGGTCTCTGGAACTCCAATGATTCTAAAGTTGTTTCTGTTGAGCTTATCAAAGACTTCTATTTTCATCTTCTCATATTCTTTGAGTAAATTTTCCATTGTCTGATCATTTGATTTGAGGCTTTTTCCAATCTCTTCTGCTGTGTAAAGTTGTTATGCATCTCGTCTACTAAAGCACTAATTCTATCCTTAGCTGCTGTTAACCTGTTGGAAAGCTCATCCATTATGTTCTTCAATTCATCTACTGAGTTTTTCAGACCTGTTATCAGATCTGATATTTCAGTTTGGAGTTTTCTGATTTCTATCTTCATATTCTCTTCATTTTTATTAGTGCTCTGATTTATACTTTCTTTGATATCTGTTAGCAACCTCCATATTTCATCTCTAAACTCCATTTCTGAAAGACTGCTTAGGTAGTTGGTCGTTGTTGGGTCATCAGAGTTTCCATCTTCATTCTCTATGGTTGAAGTTGGTTTGCGTAGTCTCCCCATTGTCTCGCTTACGCTGTGGGTTTTTCTACGTGTTGTGGTGGTACTCATTGGCGAGTTGGACTGCAAGGCCGCGAAGCGCAGCGGAGCGGCCGCGCTCCGGCCCCCAAACACTCACCTCAGCCGAGGCAGCCGTCAGGGGATGCCTGGGGAGGCCCCCAAATGTCTGCCAAGCAAAGGAAACCAGCACAATCCACAACTCCAACAGAAAACACACGCCCCAGCGAGACATGCCTTGAAGAGATTAATGCTGAATGAGGTCAAAGTTCCCAGGTTGATGCAGGCTGGGGGAGGTCCCAAAATGTCTGCCGGGCCTAGGGGTCCAGCAGTCAGCCTGATCCGCAACTCTGGCCCCCAAACACTCACCTCAGCCGAGGCAAGCCGTCAGGGGATGCCTGGGGAGGCCCCCAAATGTCTGCCAAGCAAAGGAAACCAGCACAATCCACAACTCCAACAGAAAAAACACGCCCCAGCGAGACACGCCTTGAAGAGATTAATGCTGAATGAGGTCAAAGTTCCCAGGTTGATGCAGGCTGGGGGAGGTCCCAAAATGTCTGCCGGGCCTAGGGGTCCAGCAGTCAGCCTGATCCGCAACTCTGGCCCCCAAACACTCACCTCAGCCGAGGCAAGCCGTCAGGGGATGCCTGGGGAGGCCCCCAAATGTCTGCCAAGCAAAGGAAACCAGCACAATCCACAACTCCAACAGAAAAAACACGCCCCAGCGAGAAACGCCTTGAAGAGATTAATGCTGAATGAGGTCAAAGTTCCCAGGTTGATGCAGGCTGGGGGAGGTCCCAAAATGTCTGCCGGGCCTAGGGGTCCAGCAGACAGCCTGATCCGCAACTCTGGCCCCCAAACACTCACCTCAGCCGAGGCAAGCCGTCAGGGGATGCCTGGGGAGGCCCCCAAATGTCTGCCAAGCAAAGGAAACCAGCACAATCCACAACTCCAACAGAAAACACACGCCCCAGCGAGACACGCCTTGAAGAGATTAATGCTGAATGAGGTCAAAGTTCCCAGGTTGATGCAGGCTGGGGGAGGTCCCAAAATGTCTGCCGGGCCTAGGGGTCCAGCAGTCAGCCTGATCCGCAACTCTGGCACCCAAACACTCACCTCAGCCGAGGCAAGCCGTCAGGGGATGCCTGGGGAGGCCCCCAAATGTCTGCCAAGCAAAGGAAACCAGCACAATCCACAACTCCAACAGAAAAAACACGCCCCAGCGAGACACGCCTTGAAGAGATTAATGCTGAATGAGGTCAAAGTTCCCAGGTTGATGCAGGCTGGGGGAGGTCCCAAAATGTCTGCCGGGCCTAGGGGTCCAGCAGTCAGCCTGATCCGCAACTCTGGCCCCCAAACACTCACCTCAGCCGAGGCAAGCCGTCAGGGGATGCCTGGGGAGGCCCCCAAATGTCTGCCAAGCAAAGGAAACCAGCACAATCCACAACTCCAACAGAAAAAACACGCCCCAGCGAGACACGCCTTGAAGAGATTAATGCTGAATGAGGTCAAAGTTCCCAGGTTGATGCAGGCTGGGGGAGGTCCCAAAATGTCTGCCGGGCCTAGGGGTCCAGCAGACAGCCTGATCCGCAACTCTGGCCCCCAAACACTCACCTCAGCCGAGGCAAGCCGTCAGGGGATGCCTGGGGAGGCCCCCAAATGTCTGCCAAGCAAAGGAAACCAGCACAATCCACAACTCCAACAGAAAACACACGCCCCAGCGAGACACGCCTTGAAGAGATTAATGCTGAATGAGGTCAAAGTTCCCAGGTTGATGCAGGCTGGGGGAGGTCCCAAAATGTCTGCCGGGCCTAGGGGTCCAGCAGTCAGCCTGATCCGCAACTCCGGCCCCCAAACACTCACCTCAGCCGAGGCAAGCCGTCAGGGGATGCCTGGGGAGGCCCCCAAATGTCTGCCAAGCAAAGGAAACCAGCACAATCCACAACTCCAACAGAAAACACACGCCCCAGTGAGACACGCCTTGAAGAGATTAATGCTGAATGAGGTCAAAGTTCCCAGGTTGATGCAGGCTGGGGGAGGTCCCAAAATGTCTGCCGGGCCTAGGGGTCCAGCAGTCAGCCTGATCCGCAACTCTGGCCCCCAAACACTCACCTCAGCCGAGGCAAGCCGTCAGGGGATGCCTGGGGAGGCCCCCAAATGTCTGCCAAGCAAAGGAAACCAGCACAATCCACAACTCCAACAGAAAACACACGCCCCAGCGAGACACGCCTTGAAGAGATTAATGCTGAATGAGGTCAAAGTTCCCAGGTTGATGCAGGCTGGGGGAGGTCCCAAAATGTCTGCCGGGCCTAGGGGTCCAGCAGTCAGCCTGATCCGCAACTCCGGCCCCCAAACACTCACCTCAGCCGAGGCAAGCCGTCAGGGGATGATTGGGTAGGCCCCCAAATGTCTGCCAAGCAAAGGAAACCAGCACAATCCACAACTCCAACAGAAAACACACGCCCCAGTGAGACACGCCTTGAAGAGATTAATGCTGAATGAGGTCAAAGTTCCCAGGTTGATGCAGGCTGGGGGAGGTCCCAAAATGTCTGCTGGGCCTAGGGGTCCAGCAGTCAGCCTGATCCGCAACTCTGGCCCCCAAACACTCACCTCAGCCGAGGCCAGCCGTCAGGGGATGCCTGGGGAGGCCCCCAAATGTCTGCCAAGCAAAGGAAACCAGCACAATCCACAACTCCAACAGAAAACACACGCCCCAGCGAGACACGCCTTGAAGAGATTAATGCTGAATGAGGTCAAAGTTCCCAGGTTGATGCAGGCTGGGGGAGGTCCCAAAATGTCTGCCGGGCCTAGGGGTCCAGCAGTCAGCCTGATCCGCAACTCTGGCCCCCAAACACTCACTCAGCCGAGGCAAGCCGTCAGGGGATGCCTGAGGAGGCCCCCAAATGTCTGCCAAGCAAAGGAAACCAGCACAATCCACAACTCCAACAGAAAACCAGCAATGAATGTCTTAGCAATAGAAATCAAGGAATTGCTAGCCTGCAAAATCAAAAAATCCATAGATGAGCAATTCAAACAACTCAAAGAATTTTTACAGAAGATGAGAGAATCCATACAAGTGGAATGAAGGGAAATAAAAAACATGATAGCAAGCTGTAGTAGCAGAATCACATAGTTGGAAGAGCACATAGAGGAACATGAAGAAAAACTACAAACCAACAATTACCAAAAAATCAATAAGGAAACAAGAGACAAAACAATGGAAGAAAATGTCAGGTACCTAATGAGCAAAGAAAAAAGAAATAACCTGTGAATTTTAGGAATACTAGAAAGGGAGGAAAACAGGAAAGGGGAGGGCCCAGAGAGATAGCACAGTGGTGTTTGCCTTGCAAGCAGCCGATCCAGGACCAAAGGGGGTTGGTTCGAATCCCGGTGTCCCATATGGTCCCCCGTGCCTGCCAGGAGCTATTTCTGAACAGACAGCCAGGAGTAACCCCTGAGCACCGCCGGGTGTGGGCCAAAAACAGGAAAGGGGAAAAACAAGCAGTGAGGGAAATAATAGCAGAAAATTTCCCACCCTCTGAAAAGAAATGCCTATGCAAATCCAGAAGGCAAAAAGAGTCCCTAAAAACAGATCACAACAGACCAACATCAAAAAATATAGTAATCCAAATGGCAAACAACAAAAAGAAAGATAAAATTTTAAAAAATAAGAGAGAAAAAAATTCTCAAGTACAAAGGAAGAAATATAATAATCAAACCAGATCTCCCATTTGAAACAATTTAAGCAAGAAGAAAATGGAATGACATAATAAAACTATTGAAGGAAAGAAACCTAGAATCCACTACAAGGCAAAACTCTCATTTATATGGGAGGAGCACTAATAACATTCTCAGACAAAAAAGAATTCGTACTATTTGTACTAACAAAATTGACTCAAAATGAACTACTCAAAGATGAGTTACACAAACAATATTTTAACAACCACTCCACACAATACAATAACACAACAACCCTCTCTGTCAGTAATCTCCTTAAATGTCAACAGACTGAATTCCCCCATTAAAAGACACAGAGAGCTGAATCAAAAAACAACAACCAGATATCAGCAGCCTTCAAAAAATACAACTAAAAGAACAAGATAGACTCAAACTTAGAATAAAAGGATGGAGAGCCATCTTGGGTCACACTGTTTTTAGCTTCCTGAGACTGGATTTCATCAGCGTTCCTGCTAGTGATACTGCCTGCTTCAAAGGTGGGTCGGGATGTACACACACTCATTCTTGCTGGTTTCTGCTAGGAGTAAGAAGGGCTCAGAAGCCATCTTGGGCCATGTGGATTCCAGCTGCCTGAGACTGGATTTCATCAGCAATCCTGCCGGTGATCCTGCCTGCTTCAGAGTGAGAGACAGAATTGAGGAACTCTGCTGGAACTCAGATGCCAGCACCCCTATCTGCCTGTCTTTTGTGCTGTGCTCCATTTTCAGCCTGATTTCATCCTTTTTGTGGCTCTTCTGAGGACGGCTCGCCTTCCCTGGAGGTGAGCTTACAAGCCCAGAAAGGGGAAGCTGCTGAACTCTGCTGGAACTCAGATGCCAGCAACCTATCTGCCTATCTTCTGTGCTATGCTCCATTTCTGCCTGATTTCATTCTGTGTGTGGCTCATCTGCAGATGGCTCGCCTTCCCTAGAGCCTTCCCTGGAGGTGAGTTTACAAGCCCAGAAAGGGTGGAGCCAGAGGAGCATGGCCTCTCTGCTTCGCTTCCCGGCCGTGCACATCATTTAGACAATGAATACAACCACAACATGTAGAAAAACCCATAATACAAGTGTAACAATGGGGAAACAATGCAGGCCAGCGCCAGATATAAAGGATGACAATGGCAACTCTGATGACTTGAACATGACCAACCAACTAGTCAGTCTCTCAGATAAGGAGTTTAGAGTCGAAATATGGAAGATGTTCAAAGAACTCAAAGAAAGTATAGAAGAGAACACTAATAAGAATCAAGAGAATATGAAGATAGAAATCAAAAAACTCCAAACTGAAATTTCAGGTCAAATAACAGGTCTGAAAAACTCAGCAGATGAATTGAAGAAAAACATGGTTGAGCTTTCCCACAGGTTAACAGCAGCTGAGGATAGATTTAGTACACTGGAAGATGAGATGAGTAACAACTCCATACAGCAGAAAAAAATTGAAAAGAAGCCTTAAACCAAATGATCAAACAATGGAAAAATTACTCAAAGAATGGGAACAGATGAAAATAGAAGTCTATGATAAGCTCAACAGAAACAACTTAAGAATCATTGGAGTACCAGAGACCCAGGAAGAAAATATCAGGGCAAAATCCATGGTCAAGAATATTATTAAAGAGAAACCTACCAGAGCTAATGAATACAAGAGATTATTCTTGAGATCATCCTTGAGATTTACTGCCAACCTGTCACCGGGAACACTCAATGCCAGAAGGGAGTGGTGGGACATAGTGACAAAACTCAATGAAAGAATATTGCACCCAGCAAAACTCACTTTCAGATTTGAAGGAACAATACATGGTTTCACAGACAAACAACAGCTCAGAAACTTTACAGACTCAAAACCATTCTTAAAAGAAAAACTGAACTGCCTAATTTAAGACAAGACTGACCAAAAGACACACCAAACTTCGATATAAAGATGGCACTAACTCCCAGGACAATTTTTTCTCTCAATGTCAATGGACAAAATGCACCAGTTAAGAGACACAGAGTGGCTAAATGAATCAAAAAACTCAATCCAATCTTCTACTGCCTACAAGAAACGCACCTGAATAGTCAGAACAAACATAGACTCAAAATAAAAGGCTGGAGGAAAAGATTCCAAGCAAACAACACCCATAAAAAAGCTGGAGTGGCCAAATTAATATCAGATGATGCAAACTTTATACTTAGGAAAGTTGTAAGGGACAGAGATGGACATTTTGTATTAATCAAGGGATATGTACAGCAGGAAGAAATAACTTTCCTAAACATATATGCACCAAATGAGGGGCCAGCAAAATATTTAATACAGTTGTTGACAAATCTGAAAAGTAATATCAATAAAAACACAATAATTGTGGGATACCTCAACATGGCATTGTCAACACTTGACAGGTCAACCAGACGGAAACCCAACAAGAATATACTAGACCTGAAAAGAGAAATAGAAGAAAGAGGCCTAGTAAATATATACAGGACACTCCACCCCCAGAAGCCTGGATACACATTCTTCTCTAATGTACATGAGATATTCTCCAGGATAGACTACAGGCTAGCACACAAAATATACCTCCATAATAGCAAGAGGATAAAAATTTTTCAGGCTACCTTCACTGACCACAAGGCCCTGAAATTATATGTGAACTACAAAGGGACACAGAAGAAAAACTTTAATACCTGGAAGTTAAACAGTCTAATACTGAATAACCAGTGGGTCCAAGATGAAATCAAAGAGGAAATCAAAACCTTAAATGACAATGGAGACCCTAACTATCAGAATCTGTGGGACACAGCAAAAGTGGTACTGAGAGGAAAATTTATAGCTTTGCAAGCACACATCAGGAAAGAAGAAGGGGCATACCTGAATAGCTTAATGGCACAGCTCATAGAATTAGAAAGTACTCAACAAAAGGACACAAAAATAGTGAGACAGAAGGAAATAACAAAGCTGAGAGCAGAAATCAATGAAGTGGAAACCCGAAAAACAATCCAAAAGATCAACAAAAGCAGAAGTTGGTTCTTTGAAAAAATAAACAAGATTGATAGACCACTGGCAAAACTAACAAAGAGAGAGAGAGAGAGAGAAACCTGATAACTTGTATTAGGAATGAAAAAGGAGACATCACTACTGATATGGTAGAGATCCAAAGGGTAATCAAAAACTACTTTGAGAAACTCTATGCCAGTAAATATGAAAACCTGGAAGAAATGGATAAATTTTTTGGACTCTTAAAATCTTCCACGGTTGAATGAAGAGGATGTAGTATATCTAAACACCTCCAATTAAGACAGTAATCAAATGTCTGCCCAAAAACAAAAGTCCAGGCCCAGATGGATTTACTAATGAATTCTTTCAAACCTTTCAAGAGGAACTTCTACCAATACTGGCAAGACTCTTTCATGAAATCGAAAAAACAGGAACACTTCCAAATAGCTATTATGAAGCCAACATCACCTTGATACCTAAACCAGACAGACATGCTACCAAAAAAGAAAATTACAAACCAATATCGCTGATGAATACAAATACAAAGATCCTCAACAAAATCCTGGCAAATAGGATTCAATGACTCATTAAGAAGATCATCCACTATGATCAAGTAGGTTTCATCCCAGGAATGAAAGGCTGGTTTAACATCCGTAAATCTATCAACATAATACACAACATCAACAACAAGAAAAATAGAAATCACATGAACATATCAATAGATGCAGAGAAAGCATTTGATAAGGTCCAACACCCATTCTTGATCAAAACTCTCAGCAAGATGGGAATGGAAGAAACCTTTCTCAATATAGTTAAGGCCATCTACCACAAGCCAGAGGCAAATATTGTCCTCAATGGAGAAAAACTGAAAGCCTTTCCTCTAAATTCTGACACAAGACAAGTCTGTCTTCTCTCACCCCTCCTATTCAACATAGCACTGGAAGTACTTGCTATAGCGATTAAACAAGAAAAAGATATCAAGGGAATCCAGATAGGAAAGGAAGAAGTCAAGCTCTCACTGTTTGCAGATGACATGATACTCTACCTAGAAAACCCTAAAGTCTCTACAAAAAAGCTTCTAGAAACAATAGACTCATATAGCAAGGTGGCCGGCTACAAAATTAACACTCTCTGTAAATGTGTCTGGAGGTCCCACCATACCAAGTTCATAAACTGGCTGAAGAATCTTTTCAGCTTCTCCTGACTTTCACAGCCCTTTGGTTCTTGGGTATCTGTCCCAATTACTGTTGGGGTCAGCTTCCTGTCTTTGGACACGTTCCAAAATTTAATGCATTTTTTGACTTGGCCAAAATTTAGAAGATGCTGTGAATATCATTTTGAATTCATGTAAATATATGAAAGAGAAAACCTTTGTCTGAACTTCTTGGGTCTGTGCAAAAGATGTGTACAAGGCAAGCAGATAACTGATATCTGTCCAGTTTGTCATTTAAAAAGGTTTCTGATGTCATGCAGTTGTTTGGAGCATTGCTCCATGTCTTTTAACATTCCTGGTATCCCAAAGAATAGCAAAAAAAAAAAAGCCAATTTACGTAACTTATTTTTTTAATCTGGATGTGCTAGAATTTGGTATGCCAAGGAATGAACATGGGATGGACTCATGATTGAGATCCCATGTTTTTTGTTTTGCCTTTTCCCCAACTTTAGTGCTGACTTCTGGGGAGAACCTCAGTTCCTCAGCAAATAAACCATGGGCCCTCTGAAAAATGCAGCCAGCTGTTTTTTATGAGAGTCTTAAACTCTCTTTACTCTCCTGATACTTGTGAACTGTTGTAAAAGAAACCAAATCATATGAATTGCCCTTCCCCTGTCATCCCAGTGAAGAGCTATACAGGCTAAATTGGACACAAATCAGAAGGACCAATACAATGCTTTTTGTAAGGATTTTGAATGTTTTGTAATCGTATTGGTCCAAGTGTTGTATTTTGTAGCCTTTCTAGTTCCTGGGCCTTTAGTTCCCTGCTTCTTCTATGTGTAATGCATACTGTAGTTAAACATTAAAGTCATGACATGCAAAAAAAAATCAATGGCCTTTCTATAGACCAATAGTAATAAGGAAGAAATAGATATTAAAAAAACAACCCCATTCACAATAGTGCCACACAAACTTGGACTTAACTTGACTAAAAATGTGAAGGACCTATACAAAAAAAATTATAAAACTCTGCTCCAAGATATAAGAGAGGAAACGTGGAAATGGAAGCACATATCCTGCTCATGGATTGGCAGGATTAACATAATTAAAATGGCAATACTCCCCAAATCATTGTACAGATTTAATGCAATTCCTCTAAAGATACCCATGACATTCTTCAAAGAAGTGGATCAGGCACTTTTGAAATTTATTTGGAACAATAAACACCCTCGAATAGCTAATGCAATCATTGGGGGAAAGAATATGTAGGAATTACTTTCCCCAACTTTAAACTGTACTACAAAACAATAGTTATCAAAACAGAGTGGTATTGGAAAACATAGGCCCTCGTATCAGTGGAATAGGCTTGAATACTCAGAGAATGTTCCCCAAACATGCAATCACCTAATTTTTGATAAAGGAGCAAGAAATCCTAAATGGAGCAAAGAAAGCCTCTTCAATAAATGGTATTGGCACAACTGTTTAGCCACTTGCAAAAAATTGAACTTAGACCCCCAGCTAACATCATGTATGAAGGTTAAAACCAAAAGGATGAAAGACCTCGATATCAGACCCAAAAACATAAGATATATAGAACAACACGTAGGTAAAACAATCCAGAACATTGAGACTAAAGGCATCTTCAAAGAGGAAACTGCACTCTCCAAGCAAGTGAAAGCAGAGATTAACAGATGGGAATATATTAAACTGAGAAGCTTCTGTACCTCAAAAGAAATAGTGCCCAGGATACAAAAGCCTCCCACTGAGTGGGAGAAACTATTCATCCAATACCCATCAAACAAGGGGCTAATCTCCAAAATACACAAGGCACTGACAGAAATTTACAAGAAAAAAATATCTAATCCCATCAAAAAATGGGGAGAAGAAATGGACAGACACTTTGACAAAGAAGAAATACAAATGGCCAAAAGACACATGAAAAAGTGCTCCACATTACTAATCATCAGGGAGATGCAAATCAAAACAACTATGAGGTACCCCCTCACACCCCAGAGATTGGCACACATCACAAAGAATGAGAACAAGCAGTGTTGGTGGGGATGTGGAGAGAAAGGAACTCTTATACACTGCTGGTGGTAATGCCATCTAGTTTAACCTTTATGGAAAGCAAAATGGGGATTCCTCCAAAAACTGGAAATCGAGCTCCCATATGACCCAGCTACCACTCCTAGGAATATACCCTAGGAACATAAAAATGCAATACAAAAATCCCTTCCTTACACTTATATTCATATCAGCACTATTTACCATAGTAAGACTCTGGACACAGCCAAGATACCCTTCAACAGATGAATGGCTAAAGAAACTGTGCTCCATATACACAATGGAATATTATGCAGCTGTCAGGAGAGATGAAGTCATGAAATTTTCCTATACATGGATGTACATGGAATCTATTATGCTTAGTGAAATAAGTCAGAGAGAGAAAGACGCAGAATGGTCTCACTCATCTATGGGTTTTAAGAAAAATGAAAGACATTCTTGCAATAATAACTTTCAGACACAAAAGAGAAAAGAACTGGAAGTTACAGCTCACCTCATGAAGCTCACCACAAAGAGTGATGAGTTTAGTTAGAGAAATAACTACGTTTTGAACTATCCTAATAATGAGACTGTATAAGGGAAATAGAAAGCCTGTCTAGAGTACAGGCGGGGGTTCGTTGGGGAGGAGGGAGATTTGGGACATTGGTGATGGGAATGTTGCACTGGTTATGGGTGGTGTTCTTTACATGACTGAAACCCAAACACAATCATGTATGTAATAAAGTTGTTTAAATAAAAAGTTAAAAAATAATAAAATAAATATAATAATAATAAAAAGTTAATAATTTGAAAAAAGAATAAAAGGATGAAATTCAATTATTCAAGCCAATGGAAAACAAAAACAAAGCTGGGACAGAAATTCTTATATGAGACCAAATTGCATTCAACCTCAAGAAAGTACTCAGAGACAGAGCAGGTCACTAGTACTTACTGATCAGGGGAACATTAGGCCAAGAAGAACTAACTCTGATTCAACATTTATGTACCAAATGTAGAGCCAGAAAATATGTAAGGCATTTGACCACAAACCTAGAGAAGCAGATGGAAGGAAATGTGATAGTAGTAGGAGATTTCAATACTCCATTATTACCACTATACAGATCCACCAGACAGAAAACCAGAAAAGACATAAATTTGAAACTAGAAGAACTAGGACAAATGGACAAATAGGGCCCTTAACCTACAGGAAACAGATTACACATTTTTTATATCTTTATTTAAACACCTTGATTACAAACATGATTGTGGTTGAGTTTCAGTCATGTAAATAACACCTCCCCTTACCAGTGAAACATTCCCATCACCAATGTCCCAAATCTCCCTCCTCCCCACCTCACCCCCGCCTGTACTCCAGACAGTCTTTCTACTTCCCTCATTCATTCACATTGTTAGGATAGTTCTCAATGTAATTATTTCTCTAACTGCACTCATCACTCTTTGTGGTGAGCTTCAGGTAGTGAACTGGAACTTCCAGCCCTGATCTGTGGAGAGCTGAGGCCTAGTAAGTCTCTAGCAGATGCCTGAGGCCTAAAAGTCTGTAGCAGTCTCTCAAGAGACCTGAACAAGGATGCAGCCTGCCTTTACTAAAGTCAGTCTAAAAGGCTATGTGAGGCATTGTGACAAGCCAAAGGAAACACTGAGGCCAGTAACCTTGAGAGAAAAACGTTTTTTAGACAAGGCATATTCTAGACACATCCAAGCCAAAGGGAACACTGACCCAGTCGTCTTGAGAGAAAAACATAGTTTAGACAGAACATATTCTAAACACATCCAGTGGGTTGGGAGAAGCAATATTTTTTATTTATGTAGCCAAGGTGCTAGGGGGAGTTATGTTAGGGGATCATCGCTTATTATGTAGCTAGATGACTTGAGGAATCTTAGGAAAAAAACTTATGCTGTTATCTGTGTAACCACAAGCCTTGAGACGTAGCTCATTGCTCTACACTATTTTACTGCTCTTTGTTTGCCTCCCCCCTACCATGAATGAAATATAAAAAACTGCCCTCTTTACAATAAACGGAAGCTAGCTGATTCTGACTAGTTTTCCCATTTTCTTTGTCTGTGTGTATTCTTTGGTTGTATGTTCTAATCTAAACCCATATTCCCTCCGAGAAATTAACCCATGTTTGTAGTTTCCCTGCAGGGGCAAGAGAGCCCATGCTCATCTCTTTTGTCTCTGAAAATTATAGCAAGAATGCCTTTTATTTTTCTTAAAACCTATAGATGAGTGAGACTCTTCTGCTTCTCTCTCTCCCTCTGACTTATTTCAATCAGCAGAATAGATTCCATGTACATTTATGTATAGAAAAATTTTATGACTTCATTCTCCTGATGGCTGCATAATATTTTATTATGCATATGTACCACAGTTTCTTTAGCCATTCATCTGTTGAAGGGCATCTTGGTTGTTTCCAGAGTCTGGCTATTATAAATAGTGCTGCAGTGAATTAGGTGTGAGAAAGGAATTTTTGTATTGTATTTTTATGTTCCTAGGGTATATTCCTAGGAGTGGTATAGCTGGGTCATATGGGAGCTCGATTTCCAGTTTTTGGAGGAATCTCCATATTGCTTTCCATAAAGGTTGAACTAGATGGCATTCCCACCAGCAGTGGATAAGAGTTCCTTTCTCTCCACATCCCCGCCAACACTGCTTGTTCTCATTCTTTGTGATGTGTGCCAATCTCTGTGGTGTGAGATGGTACCTCATAGTTGTTTTGATTTGCATCTTACTGATGATTAGTGATGTGGGGCATTTTTTTTTCATTTTTTCATGGCCTTTTGGCCATTTGTATTTCTTTTTTTTGTCAAATTATCTGTCCATTTCTTCTACCCATTTTTTTATGAGATTAGATTTTTTTTCTTGTAAAGTTCTGTCAGTGCCTTGTATATTTTGGATATTATCCCTTTATATGATGGGTATTGAGTGAATAGTTTCTCCAACTCAATGGTGGCTCTTGTATTCTGGGCACTGTTTTTCTTTGAGGTGCAGAAGCTTCTCAGCTTAATATATTCCCATCTGTTTATCTCTGCTTCCACCTGATTGGAAAGTGCAGTTTCCTTCTTGAAGATGCATTTATTCTCAGTGTCATGGAGTGTTTTACCTACATGTTGTTCTATATACCTTAAGGTTTCAGGTCTGATATCAAGGACTTTAATCCATTTGAATTTTACCTACATGAATTTTACATACATGATGTTAGCTGGGGGTCTGAGTTCGCTTTTTTGCAAATGGCTACCCAGTTGTGCCAACACCACTTGCTGAAGCAGCTTTCCCTGCTCTAGTTAAGATTTCTTGCTCTGTTATAAAAAATTAGGTGATTGTATGTCTGGGGAACATTATCTGAGTACTCAAGCCTATTCCACTGATCTGAAGGTTTGTCTTTATTTCAATATCATGCTGTTTTGATAACTATTGCTTTGTAATTCAGTTTAAAGTTGGGGAAAGTAATGCCTCCCATATTTCTTTTCTCAAGGATTGCTTTAGATATTTGAGGGTGTTTATTTTTCCAAATAAATTTCAGAACTGTTTGATCCACTTCTTTGAAGAATGTCATGGGTATATTTAGAAGGATCACATTAAATCTGTATAATGTTTTGGGGAGTATTGCCATTTTGATTATGTTAATCCTGCCAATCCATGAGCAGGATACATGTTTCCATTTTCGTGTGTACTTTCTTATTTCTTGGAATAGTGCTTTATAGTTTTCTTTATATAGGTCCTTCACATCTTTGGTCAAGTTGACTCCAAGATATTTGAGTTTGTGTGGCCCTAATGTGAATGGGGTTGTTTTCCTAATGTCCATTTCTTCATGATCATTATTGGTGTATAAAAAGACCATTGATTTTTGTGTGTTAATTTTGTAGACTGCCACCTTGCTATATAAATCTATTGTTTATAAAGCTTTTTGGTAGAGTCTATGGTTTTCTAAATAGAGTATCATGTCATCTGCAAACAGTGAGAGCTTGACTTCTTCCTTTTCTATCTGGATTTTCTTGATATCTTTTTCTTGCCTAATATCTATAGCAAGTACTTTCAGTACTATGTTGAATAGCAGTGGTGAGAGAGAACAGCCCTGTCTTGTACTAGAATTTAGAGGAAAAGCTTTTAGTTTTTCTCCATTGAGTATGATATTTGCCATTGGCTTGTGATAGATGGCCTTAATTATATTGAGAAAAGTTCCTTTCATTCCTATCTTGGTGAGACTATTTATCAAGAATGGGTGTTGAACCTTATCAAATGCTTTCTCTTCATCTATTGATATGATCATTTGATTTTTATTTTTCTTGTTGTTGATGTTGTGTATTATGTTGCTAGGTTTACGGATGTTAAACCATCCTTGCATTCCTAGGATGAAACCTACTATATCATAGTGAATAATCTTCTTGATGAGGCATTGGATCCTATTTGCCAGGATTTTGTTAAGGATCTTTGCATCTGTGTTCATCAGGGATATTAGTCTGTAATTTTCTTTTTTGGCAGCATCTCTGCCTGGTTTTGGTATCAAGGTGATGTTGGCTTCATAAAGGCTGTTTGTTGTGTCCTGTTTTTTCAGTTTCATGAAAGAGCCTGGCCAGGATTGGTAGAAGTTCCTCTTGAAAGGTTTGAAAGAATTCATTAGTAAATCCATCTGAGCCTGGGTTTTTGTTTTTGGACAGACATTGATTACCATATTAATTTTCTCAATAGTGATGGAGTTGTTTAGAAATGTTACATCCTCCTTACTCAATTGTGGGAGGTTATAAGAGTCCAAGAATTTATCCATTTCTTCCAAGTTCTCATGTTTAGTGCTATAGAGTTTCTCAAAGTAGTCTCTGATTACCCTTTGAATCTCTGCAATATCTGTAGTGATATCCCCGTTTTCATTTCTAATACAGGTTACCAAGTTTCTCTCTTTCTTTATGAGTTTTTTTAATTATCTTTATTTAAACACCGTGATTACAAATATAATTGTACTTGTATGATTACAGTCATGTAAAGAACACCCCCCTTCACCAGTGCAGGATTCCCACCACCAATTTCCCAGATCTACCTACTCCCCACCCCACCCACACCTGTACTCAAGACAGGCTTTCTTTTTCCCTCATTCATTCACATTGTTATGATAGTTTTCAGTGTAGTTATTTCTCTAACTGCACTTATTATTCTGTGTGGTGAGCTTCATGTCATTAGCTGTACCTACATAGGAGGATGGGGGAAGTAAGGGTTGGGACTGAGGCAGTAAAATATTAAAAATGAGCTTTGTAGGGCAGTATCAAGGTCCCAATACAAGATGGATATTATGGATATATAGAATATATGCACACAATACTATCAATATGAAAAGAAAGAGAAAAAATTTCCACTGACTGTCCCAATATAAACCGGTGCTAGAACAGCCTGCCCTCCTCCTAGAGCGCATTTCCATTAGTGTAGGGAGAGATAGGGGAAAGCCTGTTGACCCCTATAGAGTCCACCTAGACCGGTGCCCAGGGAAAGACTGAAGTCCAGGGGAGAAAAACCCTATACCTGGCAAGATCTGGTCTCCAGAATCAAGAAGGAAACCGGAAGCCAGATGTCTGCCCACCCTCCTCCCCATGCACCTACCCCCTGGAGTATGGAGGGAGGGGGGAACCTGAGGACCACTAAGAGTCCACCTGAACCCACTTCTGGCCATCTGAGCTGGCACCCAGGGAAGGTCTGGAGTCAGGGGGAAAAGACAAGGATGGCTGGGGGCCTGCCAAGCCTCCCAGCACTCCCCAGGCTAGGGAGAAAGGTTCCAGTATGGGGTCTCCCCAAACCCCATACCTGGCAAGAGCTGGTCTCCAGAATCAAAGAGGAAACCGGAAGCCAGATGTCTGCCTGCCCTCCTCCCCATGCACTTCCCCCCTGGAGTATGGAGGGAGGGGGGAACCTGAGGACCACTAAGAGTCCACCTGACCCACTTCTGGCCATCTGGGCTGGCACCCAGGGAAGGCCTGGAGTCAGGGGAAAAAGGCAAGGATGGCTGGGGGCCTGCCAAGCCTCCCAGCACTCCCCAGGCTAGGGAGAAAGGTTCCAGTATGGGGTCTCCCCAAACCCCATACCTGGCAAGAGCTGGTCTCCAGAATCAAAGAGGAAACCGGAAGCCAGATGTCTGCCTGCCCTCCTCCCCATGCACCTCACCCCTGGAGTACGGAGGGAGGGGGGAACCTGAGGACCACCAAGAGTCCACCTGAACCCACTTCTGGCCATCTGAGCTGGCACCCAGGGAAGGCCTGGAGTCAGGGGAAAAAGACAAGGACGGCTGGGGGCCTGCCAAGCCTCCCAGCACTCCTCAGGCTAGGAATAAGGGTCCTGGTAAGCTCAGTTTTTCTGATCTGTTAGTTCAATGTGAAAATTTCTAATTTCAGTTGACAAAACTTCGTGATGCTTAATTTTGCTCCACTCAAGTTTATCGATGCTTTTTTTTTGAGCTTCCTGAACATTTTCCATAATTCTACTCTAAACTTCTTCTATTTGTTTCCTACTTTTTACATTATTAGAGGAGCCATCTTGATTTCTGTAAATATGGGGGTGTACTGAAAAATTACTCCATTGGCAAGGCTGTAGATTGCTTCTTAAAATGTACAGAAATGGAATTTAGGGGTTACAAGATAAGCGCAGCCGCGAAGTGAAGCTGAGCAGCCGTGTTTCCGGTGTGGGTCCTGAAGAGGCTATAGTCCTTGGCTGTAGGCAGGCTCAGCAGAGAAAAGGTAGAGAGCAAGGCTGCTGTGGTTTAAAAGTCTCTGGGTACCCAATCATGGCAGGAATTGGCCCCACGTGCGTTGGGTGGGACATCTTACCAGGATGGGTCCTGAAGTGGCTATAGTCCTTGGATGTAGGCAGGCTCAGCAGAGAAAAGGTAGAGAGCAAGGCCGCTGTGGTTTAAAAGTATCTGGGTACCCATTCACGGCAGGAATTGGCCCCACGTGCGTTGGGTGGGACATCTTACTGGGATGGGTCCTGAAGTGGCTATAGTCCTTGGATGTAGGCAGGCTCAGCAGAGAAAATGTAGAGAGCAAGGCCACTGTGGTTTAAAAGTATCTGGGTACCCATTCACAGCAGGAATTGGCCCCACATGTGTTGGGTGGGACATCTTACCGGGATGGGTCCTGAAGAGGCTATAGTCCTTGGATGTAGGCAGGCTCAGCAGAGAAAAGGTAGAGAGCAAGGCCACTGTGGTTTAAAAGTCTCTGGGTAGTCAATCACGGCAGGAACTGGCCCCACATTCTTTGTGAGTTTTGCCAATGGTCTATTAATCTTGTTTATTTAAAAAGAAAAAAAAACAATTTCTACTTTCATTGATCTTTCAGATTGTTTTTTTGGTTTACACTTCATTGATTTCTGCTCTCAATTTTGGTTCCTTCTATCTCCCTATTTTTGGTTCCTTTTGGTGATAATTCTCTAATTTTTTTAAGCTGCATCATTAAGCTATTCAGGTATGTCCCTTCTTTCTTCTTGATGTGTACTTGCAAAGCTATAAATTTTCCTCTCAATACCGCTTTTGCTGTGCCCCATAGATTTTGATAGTTTGTGTCATTTGTTTCCAGGAAAGTTTTGATTTCCTCTTTGATTTCATCTCGGACCACTGGTTGTTCAGTAGCAGGGTGTTTAATTTCCAGTTTTTTAAGTATTTTTTTCTGTGTCCTTTTGTAGTTCACATTCAATTTCAGAGCCTTGTGGTCCACAAAGGTAGCCTGCAAAATTTCTATCCTCTTGATTTTATGGATGCATGTTTTATGTGCAAGCATGTGGCCTATACTGGAGAATGACCCATGTACCTTGGAGAAGAATGTATATTCAGGTTTCCAGGGTTGGAGTGTTCTATATATCTACTAGTCTTCTTTCTTCCATTTCTCTTTTCAGGGCTAGTATATTTTTGTTGGGTTTCAGTTTGGTTGACCTATCAATTGTTGATAGGCCGTATTGAGGTCTCCCAAATTTATTGTGTTATTATTGATATCCTCTTTCAAATTGGTCATAATTCTATTAGATAATGTGCTGGTCTCTCTTTGGGTGCATATATGTTTAGTAGTGTGATTTCTTCCTGTTGCACCTATCCCTTGATTAGTATGAAGCATCCATCTTTGTCCCTCACAACTTTTCTCAGTCTAAAATTGGTGTTATCAGATATTAATATGGCCACTCCAGCTTTTTTAAAGGTGTTGTTTGCTTGGATGATTTTCCTCCAGCCTTTGATTTTGAGTCTATGTTCGTTCTGACTATTCAGGTGCTTTTCTTGTAGGCAGCAGAAGCAGATTTTTTATCCATTTCGCCACTCTGTGTCTTTTAATTGGTGCATTTAGTCCATTGACATTGAGGGAGATGATTGTCATAGAATTTAATGTTATCTTTGTGATAAGATTGGTGTATTTGTTTTTCTGTCTTGTCTTAAAATAGACCTTTCAGTTTTTCCTTTAAGGCTGGTTTTACATCTATGAAGTTTCTGAGCTGTTGCTTATCTGTGAAGCTATGTATCCTTCCTTCAAACCTGAACATGAGTCGGACTGGGTGCAGTATTCTAGGTGAAATATTCATTTCATTCAGTCTTGTCACAATATCCCACCACTGTCTTCTAGCCTTGAAAGTTTCTTGTGACATTTCTGCTGTAAGTCTTAAGGATGCTCCTTTGTATGTAATTTCCCTTTTTGATCTTGCTGCTTTCAGTATTCTATCTCTTTTGTGGGATTCTTTGTTGTAACTAGGATGTGTCTTGGGGTGTTTTTCTTTGAGTCTCTTTTAGCTGGTACTCTTCGTACATGCAGGATTTGATTTAATGCAATCTTTAACTCTGGGAGTTTCTCTGTGATGATGTCTTTGACTGTTAATTCTTCCTGAGAATCTCCTTCCTGGGCCTCTGTGACTCCAATAATTCTAATGTTTCTGTTGAATTTGTCAGACTTCTATTTTCATCTGTTCACATTCCTTGAGTACTTTTTATATTGTCTGATCATTTGCTTTAAGGTTCTTTTCCAATCTCTTCTGCTGTATAGAGTTGTTCTGCATTTGATCTTCCAGTTCACTGATTCTGTCCTCGGCAGTTATTACCCTGTTGGAGAGGCTATACATTAAGTTGAGCTACCGTGTTTTTTAGATCTGTTATTTCAGTCTGGAGTTTTCTGATTTCTGTCTTTGTGTTCAGTTCAGCTAGAACTATGTTTTCTTTGATTTTCATGAGGATCTTCATATATTTCTATTCTAAATTTATCAGAGAGGTTAATCAGGTGGTTGGTATTTTTTCGGTCATCGAAGCTATCATCTTCATTCTCTGCATGGTATTTGCCTATGAGGTTCCCCCATTGTCACACTTGGAGTGTAATTTTTTTTCTGCTTGTTGTGGTTGGGTTCATTAGTTAGAAAGAGCACGCAGCCATAAAGCAATGCAGTGGCTGTGCACTTCTGAGGCCTCCAGGAGACAGTTTTTTGGACCCTTCCTAGTCCTCTGAGGAGAGCTTCAGGAGATCAGAGAAGAGAAACATGCAAAGCCAACAGGTCTCTTCAGCTTCTCCCAGTCGCCAATCTCACATCAGGGTGAACTCCTTCACAGACAAAGGAGTCAGCTCTCAGGCTGGCATCCCTGATAGCCGGTTTTCACTTTCCTGTCTTTCTTGGCCTTTTGGCCTGAGTGGCTCCAGGAGACAGTTTTTTGGGGCCCTTCCTAGCCCTCTGAGAAGAGCTTCAGGAGATCAGAGAAGAGAAACACGCAAAGCCAACAGGTCTCTTCAGCTTCTCCCAGTCGCCACTCTCCCCTTTTTATGTTTAATACCTCTATAAAAATGCCTCTTAGTGTGTTTATTCCCAAACATAAAGATAGCCTCCTCCATCATTTTTTTCTTTACCGTATTTGCCAGCATATAAGATGACTGGGCGTATAAGATGACACCCTAATTTTGCAGTTAAAACATAGGGTTAGGCCTATATTCATTGTATCAGACAGAACGTTCCTGTATGTATGTACCACAGTGAGCCAATCACAACAATCAAAGGTTGAAAGGTTATACTGTAATAGACTTCCTCTCTGACTCTGGCCAATCCGAGCAGGCTTTTTACAGTGTAGATTTGGGTCCAGAACATTGTCTAATTTGCATGCATAAAAAGCCGAGGTGGTCCGAGCAGCCTTGCAATGATTGGTCCCTTATTATAGGAAACTTTTCTGGCAATTCCCTGGTGGTGTCAGTTAATCTCCCCCACTACATGAAACAAACAACACCCCATCCTCGGACCCTAGTACTGAACCACCAACACGGTTAGCTGGGTTTTGCCAGAAGTGGCCCCCAGATCTTCTGACTGTTTGGGAGCCCCCAAGAAAGAGATTTGGAAACTCTGTGGCCTGATTTTTTTTGTTTTGTTTAGCGGCATATTGAAACATTTTTCGGGATATACTCGACGTATAAGATGACCCCTGATTTTTGGTTGACTTTTTTTTTTGTTTCAAAAGTTGTCTTATATGCCAGAAAATACGGTAATTACGTTTTTTAATTTATTTTTATTTATTTCTTCTATTTTATTTTTTTTCTTTAACTTTGCCTGTTTTGGTTCTGCTTGGTACAAAAACCTAGAAGAAAACGCCTTGCCTGGGATAAAAGCTCAGGTCAAAACCAGGGCAGAGATTGTGTACAGCCTGTCATTCCTACTCCCAAATGCACCAGCAATATAATATGGCACTATTCCCTTTTGCATAGGCACACTAAAAAGGGGGGGAAACTTATGCACAGAAACAAGATCTTATCTACTAAGGAAAAGAACGCATACATTTTTATAATACAGGGGCGCCTTCCACTCTGAACATGTGCCATGTGGCCCCAACTTAGATTCCATGTGATTGGACAGCAACTGTTCAACCCAAATCCCAGATCCCAGATATAAAATTTATACAGCTCCCTACAACAACACCAGGAACTAAACTGCCCTGGGAAATTCCTAATACCGCTCTGGCACCAACTTGCAACAGTTTTGTTATGACATCCTGACAACAAGGTAATGGCAACAACTTGATCTAAGAGCAGGTTGCCCTATTACATCACCTAATGTTAAGATGAAATCAGAAGACATGTCATCCTTTGATCTGTGCAAATACTAAGATAGCTAAATACAGAAGACTGACTTTGACAACCAACTGGGCAGAACTTATCCTGGGGCCAATAAGCCTAGCCTAGGCTTCGGCCTAGGATTTGTACAAAAACCAAGATCTCTAATTCCAAAGGTCTGACTTTGACAACCGCAACTGAGCAGAACTTCTGGAACCATAATGAAAGACTCTATGCTAGGTTTTGGCCTAGGATCTGAGCAAAACCCAAGACCATTAATTACGGAAAACTAACAACAATCCTATGACCTGTGCAAATACCAAGATCTCTAGCTACATAGGCCTAATTTTATCATCCACAAGTGAGTGGAAAGTTTCCTGGCACCATAAAAAGATCTAGGGTGTGAAAAGGAGCATTTACAGCGCTTGTAGTTGTTCCCATGGCAGTAGCTTCAAGGACAGAGAAGCCCTGAATCTCTTGGGCCAATGGAATTCCCTTTCTAATTTTCCCAATACTTACTGTACCAATGCAAAAAAGAAAAGAAAAGAAAAAGAAAAAAAAAAGAAGCACAAAACCTTGCCACACCAGCCCATTTTCCTTCATTTTTTTCTTTTTATTTATTATTTTCTTCTCTTTTCTATTTCTTTCTTCTTTTTTTTTTCCTTTTTTGTTCTTGTGGTTATTATTTGGTGGTTGTTCTTTTATTGCTGGGTGTTTTTTATGTAGTTGCTGGGGTCTTTCTGTTTGTTCTTTTGTTATGATATTCCCCCTTTCTTCTTTTAAATTGATATTTATAACCACTAGACAGACTCCTTTCCATTTCCTTTTCCAACAGAACCACACAACTTGTATCATCTTGTTCTGCCTCATGAATTGATGGGGAAGATGAATGGACCAGGACCAAACGGCTTTATGAACATTGAGTGGAAATAAAAAATGATCAGACTTAAACTCCAAACCCAAAGTCAATAACAACAAAATCCATACCCAATCTACAACAAGCTATACACAGAGGGGAGCAGTTACATTAGCAGTGGTGGGGGGGACAAATGAGGGAGATATGGGAGCATGCTGGGAATAGGGGTAAAGGGAGGACAACACTGGTGGTGGGAATGGCCCTGATTCATGGTCACTATGTACCTTAAATATTACTTGGAAAGATTCATAATTCACTTTGGTCACAATAAAAATTTATTTTATAAAAAGGTGTGTCATATTCTGATCCTCAAAAAATAAGCTATATATATTGTGTTGTTTTTAATGTTTCAAACATAAGAATATCAGGGAAAAAATAAGGACATCTAAAATCAGAAGACTTGAACCTGAGCCTTTCTTGTCTCCTTTTAGTGCACTTGTTTCCATTGAATGCAATGGAGCCTAATTTCCTTTCTAACAAATGAGGATTCCTCTTAAAGGTTCATTGTGAAGTTCAGTAACCCAATCCATGTGAGAGCTTATTGCTTATAAAATAGTCTTTAAAGTTAATTGCTCTTTATACATTTAGGAAATGTTTATTATATACAGGACATTATTTTGAACACTTTGCAGTAATCAAAATGAAAGATAAGACAAATTCCCAACTCTCAAAGAACTTTAAATGTCATAGATAGAGGAATGAAAATATATTCCTTAATAACTGAAGCACAGGGGACTGCAGAAAGTGCCTTAAACAATGCCCACCAAGACTTTAATCCAATTTGACAAACATCCATTCAGGCTCTGGAAATGCCATTAGCTCAGTAGGTCACTATCATCTGGGAAGGATAGACACAGAGCAGTCTAAATATAAGGCAGATGATGATAAACACAGTAAAGAAAGCACATACTGAGAACTACTTAGATCTGGGTAGATAGTTGAGATAGCTTAGCTGAATGCTCAAATATATATAGAAGTAAGAAATTAAACTATGCTTTTAAAGACATGAATCTTATTCCTATTGGGAAAGTTGAATAGATTTAAGTCTGGTGTTTACTTGGTCAGTGCTATAAAGTAAATGAATACTAGTGGGAAATATGATGGCTGTGAAGAATGAGCTTGAACTGGTTAAGTACTTCAGTACCACACACTGACAATATTATCTTCAGGCACTAATCACAATGCCTTGTACAAAATGCGCTAATCAATTGCCTAAAATTAATCACAAGAAGAAAACAAGTTAGGGGAAAAGCTAGTGGTTAAAAAGAACAGAATCTAGCCAAAGTTTTCTTTTGTTGTTTTTGTTTTGTTTTGTTTTGTTTTGTTTTGTTTTGTTTTGTTTTGAAGGGGAGAACACTGGGCATTGCTCATGGTACTAGGAATCAAACTCAAGCCTGCTAAGTGCAAGGCCACTCTACCTGTGAGATTACAAATTGTTTTATCAGAAACAAAGACTTTCCCTGGCTTCCTGCCCCTTAATTATCCATTCTCTTTTTATATGTAAAATGCCTATCTATATGGGACTAGCTCAAGATGAGTCTTTTGTCTATCACTCTCTACCCTTCCCCTGCTCCATTGTGAATTGAGGAGTGTAATAAAGATAATTGGTATGGGGGCAAATAACCACAAAGTTGGAGGCTCCCCAACCTCATGCTTTTCTCTCAGAATAATGATAATCATAATGATGAGGAAAATGAGATTCAGGGGACCTGATCAAATTCATGATCATATTTGTAAGAAAAAGGAGATAGTACAGAGACAGATATTGAAAACCAAAAATTAAGATAAGGTGCCAGAGTGATAGCACAACAGGTTGACTGCCTTGCATGAGGCTGACTCACATGGTATTGGTATCATTAATATATTCAATTCCCAGTGTATTTGATTCTCAATATATGCAATTCTCAGTTTGTTATACTATAGTAATATTGGTTTACTAAACAATGACAACTGTAACACACATCTATATATTGCTATAATGAGATCAATTATTTGTGTAGTGTGAAGAAATTTTTCTATAAACTTTAAACTTATTTCTAAAATAAAATAGTTTTTTAGTGGGGGCGGAGAGATAGCATGGAGGTAAAGCATTTGCCTTGCATGCAGAAGGTCGGTGGTTTGAATCCCAGATTCCCATATAGTCTCCCAAGCTCTGCCAGGAACAATTTCTGACCTTGGAGCCAGGAGCAACCCCTGAGTGCTACAGGGTGTGACCCAAAAACCAAAAAAAAAAAAAAAAAAAAAAAAGTTTTTTAGAAAATAAAAATATATAAGGGCCAGAAGGACCAGCCCATGATATGAAGTTTACAACAAAGAGTAATGAATACAGTTATAGTACTTGTTGCACTGACAATTACCATGACAATGACAATTGAAACTGATAACTCTGGACAAGAACTAGATGCTGAAAGAAAAAAAAAGTGATATGCATGGTACCTATTATGCAAAACACAATGTCAGAAAGGGAAAAGAGAAGAGTGTGTGTGTGTGTGTGTGTGTGTGTGTGTGTGTGTGTGTGTGTGTGTAAGAGAGAGAGAGGGGGGGGGAGGGAGGGAGGGAGAGAGAGGGAGAGGGAAAAAGAGAATAAAATACATGTCCCAGAGTCAGGCAGGAGTGGGGGTGAGATAAAAATGAGAGCTGTTGGTGGCAGGAAATTTGTACTGGTGAAAGGCAGCATATACATTCTATGACTGAAACCCAACTATGAACATTTCTCTAACCATGGTGCTTAAATAAAGAAGGGTTAGGTGAAATAGAAAACAAGATATTCCAGTATGCAGTAGTTGTAACAAGACATTCTTGAACAGCTGCAAGATAGAATTTTGTGCACCTATGTGCCAAATCTTAGATATTTAGATTGGAGTCTTTTTTTTTAACTAGGTATAATCATAGAAACTGTACACAATCCAGAGGGTCTCATTAACACATTTTATCTCAGGAATGTGTTGGGCCACTTCAGCTGCCCAAGAATCAAACAGAATGCATGTTCCAAACACAGAATTGGGAGCTCTTGGGATAACATACTGTTGGACAGCTTCTGTCCCACAGCTCCAGTGGGCATCAATGAGCCTACTTCAGGGATTGGGTAAAACACGGGCTAGTGTACAGTGAAATATGAAATATGATAAAAAAATGATGAGACCACATGAAGTTATGGGGACAACAGGTTCTGGCAAGCGTGTGACAATTTTAATCTCCATGCTGGAAATATTTAATGGGGAAAATGACAGTCATACATGAGAGGAATGCTGATTTTGTTTCTTTGCACAGTACAGAAACTTATCAGTGTATATCGTTTGATCTTTAAAACAATACACATGGCTCTAGGTGGTTTGTAATTATAGAATAGAATATAGTTCCTTTAGGAGCCCAGATGAAAAAAGGAAGGCAAACTTTTATATTTCAAAGTAGTACCTCTCTGGCCTGGCCCCAGGTATCATACTGATGTAAATTAAGAGATGAGCAAGAAGCCAGGTTTTCTATAACAAATTTCCTTTACCTATGAGAATAGGTTTATAGTTTAGGGACTAAGACTAACTTCCTAAATTTTGATTTTGAAAGAGATAAAACTTAGATGAAAGAGGTACAGAATTATACCTAGTAAATTCAATAGCCCAAATTTCCTTTACCTATGAGAATAGGTTTATAGTTTAGGGACTAAGACTAACTTCCTAAATTTTGATTTTGAAAGAGATAAAACTTAGATGAAAGAGGTACAGAATTATACCTAGTAAATTCAATAGCCCAGTGCTATACTGGCAAAACCTTTTTGGAGTATAAATTAGTTAGCAGGTGTTCAAGGTGACTGGGGAAGTCCCTGAAGCAAAGCAATTCTTTCTGTTACAAACTGCTGTGTTTAAAGGCAAGGAGAGAAGAAATTGGAAGAAATTGGTTTTTTTTATGCTGAGTATTCCAGGTAAACATAAATTTAATCAGGGCTATATTGCCTGTAAAAACCCTTATGTTAGTATAAGAAGGTTTTTACTATAAACACAGCAGAAGGGAGTTTATATATATTAAATGTTTGCAGTAAAGAAGACAGAATGTCAGTATCATTAACAGAACATCCCATTCAATTATAAACACTGAGAGGGAAGACTCAGTTGGCCTATTGGTGAGAAATCTCAGGAATCTTCCAGTCATCCACACTTGAAGGAAAGGACTTCTCAGTGGGCCTGCTGGTAATATTTCCTCAGGGATTTTTGATCAGCTACCCACGCTAAGGGTATGAGGCTCCTAGCAGGTCTTCTTACTGATTTCCTCTGGAAATATTAAGATTCCTATTATGTTAATGCTGTGACAATAACATGTACATGATCTCTTGATGGTCTTCCCCAAAAACTTTCAATCATGCTTTTGCCCTGATTACTAAACTACTCACTCCTAGTACTCAATCTGAGATTCACTTCCAATTTATGTCTAACTCATGCCTACCTCAGGCCCTCATTGTCATAGTAGGGAGTCTCCTCCATCGATGGGAGGAGGGAGGTTGTCACTAAATGACTATGAAATCTATCTCTTTAGAACTGAGTAAGATAAAAAATATGTGTGTAAATAATAACTACAAATGACTGAATTGGGTTCCAGCCATTCTTGTTCCCCTACCCCTTTTTAATAAGTTTTCTATGGAAGGTGGTAGCATATGCTGTTCATGTGCAATTTAGTTAATGCTCTTTGAAATAGACTTTAAATCTGTAACCTAATATTTTGCCATAGGAACATGTCTTTGTTTAAAATACATCCGATTAACTCTGAAAATATCATTAAAGGCACCTTCATAAATTGGAATGACTCCAACAGGTATTCAGTATGTCAGCAATAAGCAAAGATTTTTATTTTCTTCTTTTTCATTAATTATTTTAAAGACAGAAAATGAACAGAGATACTGGAGTAATAGCACAGCAGGTAGGTTGGCCTTGCACATGGCCAACCTGGGTTCAATCCTCATCACCTATATGTTCCCCTGAGCACCACCAGGAGTAATTTCTGAGCACAGAGCCAGGTGTAACCCCTGAACACCACTGTGTGTGACCTAAAAGAAAAAAAGATAGGAACATAACAAAAATCAACTTAAATATACATAAAAGCATAAAGATATTCACAGAGGGGAATTCTATCATTTATTATATTATTCTTCAATCAGCATGAAAATAGAGCAACATACACTAGCAGAAAAGACTTGTTAGGCATTTTGATGTGGTTGCCTTCTTGACCCGCGACTGATGTAGGGAGCCAACCTACCCAGAAAAGCTCAGTGACTGCATATCAACAGATGTGAACTGAGCCAGCTGCTAGTCAAAGAACCCCAGATAAGGACTTTAACCTTCAGATAAGGACTTTAGAGGAGAAATATGGAGGATCCTCATAGAACTGAAAGAAAGCAGGGAACGAACTGAACAAACCACAAGTATGAATTAAGAGAATATAAAAATAGAAATAAGAAAACTCCAAACTGAAATAACAGGACTAAAAATATCTTGGTAGTCAAAATGAAAACCTCACTAGAAAGCCTCTCCAAAGAGTAACAGCAGCTGAGGGCCAAATCAGTAAGCTGAAAATTAGATGCATAACAATACAATACCGATTAGTAAAGAACCTTAAAATAAATAAGCAGATCATAAAAAAAATCCTCAAAGAATATGAACAAACTAAAATATAAGCTTTGATAAACTCAACAGAAACAAGATAAGAATCACTGGAGTTCCAGAGACCAGGAAGAAACTCCCCATTAAAAGTCAGCAATCAAAGGCATCATTGCAAAGAAACCCCCAGAGCTAAAGACTGCATACAACTAAATCCTGCATGCCCAAAGAATACCAGCTAAAAATTTTTTTAAGAAAAGCACTCTAAAACACATCCTATTCCCTAACAAATACCACAGATAGGGATAGAATACTAAAAGCAGCAAGATCAAAAGGGAAAATTACATTCAAAGGAGCGTCCTTAAGATTTACAGCAGACCTATTACAGTGTTCGGAGTTTCTACCATGTTAAACCCTGTTATTTGATTGTTAAGTATTAGTTGTGTATAAAATATGTGTTCTAGGTGTTTCCGAATAGTGCTACCATTCTGTATTTTTCTTTTGTCTTCTGACTTACTTCGTTTAACATAACATGATCTAGGTCCATCCACGTTGCTGCAAAGTCTGTGATTGTATCATTTCTAACTGCCATGTAATATTCCATTGTATATATATACCACATCTTAATGATCCATTCATCTGTTGTTGGACATCGAGGTTGGTTCCAAGATTTGGCTATTATACTGATTGCTGCAATAAATAGTGGGGTGCATACGTATTTTGGAATGAATGTCCTTCCATCTTGGGGGTATATGCCTAGGAGAGCAATTGCTGGGTCAAATGGCAGCTCAATTCTGAGTTCTTTGAGCACTCTCCAGACTTTTCTCCATAGATGTTGGACTAGGGGGCATTCCCACCAGCAGTGGATGAGAGTTCCTTTTATACCGCATCCTCGCCAACAAAAGTTGTTTCCATTATTTTTAATGTGAGCCAACCTCACTGGTGTGAGGTGGTATCTCATTGTTGTCTTGATTTGGATCTCCATGATGATGAGTGAAGGTGAGCATGTTTTCATGTGTTTGTTGGCCACCCTTCTGTATTCCTCAGAGAAGTGTCTATTCATTTCATCTCCCCATTTTTTATGGCTTTATTTGGTTTTGAGGGGCTCAGCTTTCTGAGCGCTTTGTATGTTCTAGATATCAGCCATTTATCTGATATATCAAGTGAAAAGATTTTTTCCCATTCTGTTAGCTGTCTTCTTGCGTTAAGTAGGGTGTCTTTTGCCATGCAGAAGCTTTTTAGTTTGATGTAGTCCCATTTGTTTATATTTGATGCTAACGTTCTTGCCATTGGTGCTCCATTCTCAAAGACCCTTTTGATATAAAGGTCTTCGAGTGTTCTGCCTATTTTATTCTCGATAAACTTTATAGATTCAGGTCTAATTTCCAGGTCTTTGATCCATTTTGAGTTGACTTTTGTATAAGGAGTGAGATATGGGTCGATTTTCACTTTCGTACATGTGAGTTTCCAGTTGTACCAACACCATTTGTTGAATAGGCTTTCTTTGTTCCATTTCATATTCTTGCCTCTTTTATCAAATATTAGTTGGCTGTATATCTGAGGGTTTATGTCTGGGAATTCTGTTCTGATCCACTGGTCTGAGGTCCTGTCTCTGTTCCAGTACCATGCTGTTTTAATTACTATGGCATTATAGTATTGTTTCAAGTTAGGTAAGGAGATGCCTCCCAACTTCTCATTTTTCAGTGTGTGTTTGGCTACACTGGGTCTTTTGTGGTTGCAGATGAATTTTGTAATTGATTGTTCTATTTCTTTAAAAAATGGTGCCTGGATTTGGATAGGGATTGCATTAAATCTATATAACAGTTTGGGTAAGATAGTCATTTTGACTATGTTAATTCTACCTATCCATGAGGATGGGATGTTCATCCATTTCTTTAGATCGTCTTCAATTTCTTTCTGAAGTGTTTTGAAGTTTCCCTGGTATAGGTCTTTCACTTCTCTTGTAAGGTTGATTCCTAGATATTTGATATTTTTTGATACTATCTTAAATGGGATTGTATTTTTAATCTCTCTCTCCTCAACTTCATTGTTTGTATATAAAAACGCTACTGTCTTTTGTGTATTGACTTTGTATCCAGCCACTTTGCTGTATTGGTTGATTGTTTCTAGAAGTTTTTCTGTGGACTCTTTAGTGTTTTTGATGTATATCATCATATCGTCAGCAAATAGAGCTAGCTTGTGTTCCTCTTTCCCTACTTGAATTCCTTTGATTCCCTTCTCTTGTCGGATTGCTATTGCTAGGACTTCTAAGTTTATATTGAATAAGAGTGGAGAGAGTGGACAGCCTTGTCTAGTTCCTGACCTTAGTGGGAATGCTTCTAGTTTCTCACCATTAAGTATAATGTTGGCTGTAGGCTTTTCATAAATAGCTGTAACTATCTTAAGGAAGGTGCCTTCTAACCCTATTTTGCTGAGTGTCTTTAACATGAAAGGATGTTGGATTTTGTCAAACGCCTTCTCGGCATCGATAGATATGATCATGTGGTTTTTGTCTTTCATGTTGTTGATGTGATGTATCATGTTTATTGATTTGCGTATGTTGAACCAACCTTGCATTCCTGGTATGAATCCCACTTGGTCGTGATGTATGATCTTTTTGATGAAGTGCTGGATTCGGTTTGCTAAGATTTTGTTGAGTATCTTTGCATCAATGTTCATTAGTGAGATTGGTCTGTAGTTTTCTTTTTTGGTGGTGTCTTTGCCTTCTTTGGGAATGAGTGTGATATTAGCCTTATAAAAGGAGTTGGGTAGGATTCCTGTTTTTTCTATGGTTTGGAAAAGCCTATGGAACAGTGGTAATAAGTCTTCTTGAAATGTTTGATAGAATTCACCTGTAAATCCATCTGGACCTGGGCATTTGTTCTTAGGAAGTTTTTTAATTACATCTTCAATTTCCTCTAAAGTGATTGGACTGTTTAAACACTCTAGATCTTCCTTTTCCAGTCTTGGAAGAGGGTGTTTGTCCAAGAATCTGTCGATTTCTAGTGGGTTCTCTAGCCTAGTTGAATAAAGTTGTTCATAATATGATCTCATGATATGTTGTATTTCTTGGGGTTTTGTTGTAATCTCTCCACTTTCATTCGTGATCCTAGTGATTTGGGTGTTTTCCCTCTTTTTTTTTTTGGTGAGTTTTGCCAATGGTTTATCTATCTTGTTTATTTTTTCGAAAAACCAACTCCTGGTCTCATTGATTTTTTGTATTGTTTTCTTAGTTTCTATGTTGTTTATTTCTGCTCTGGTTTTTATTATTTCTTGCCTTCTGGTTGTGGTTGGATTTCTCTGTTGCTGTTGTTCCAATTCTTTGAGGTGATCTTTTAAACTGTTGGTTTTGTTATTTTCCTGTTTCTTGACATAGGCCTGTATTGCTATGAGTTTCCCCCTAATTACTGCTTTTGCTGTGTCCCATAAATTTTGACATGTTGTCTCTTCATTGTCATTCATCTCAAGGAATCTTTTTATTTCTTCCTTGAGTAGTTCTTTGATCCAGCTGTTGTTAAGCAGCATGTTGTTTAATCTCCAGGTATTAGTTTTCCTCCATTGCTTCTTCTTGACATCAATTATAAGCTCTGTTGCATAGTGATCTGAAAGGGTACTTCTAATGATCCTTACCTTTGTGGTCTTATATAAGTTGGCTTTGTATCCTAAGACATGGTCTATTCTGGAGAAGGTTCCATGTGGGTTTGAGAAAAATGTATATTCTACTTTCTGGGGATGTAGGGCTCTATATAAGTCTATTACCCTAAATCTTCTAATTTTTCATTTAGAGCTCTTATTTCTTTGCTATTTTTCTGTTTGGAGGATCTGTCCAGTGGTGATAATGGAGTATTGAGGTCCCCTACTATTATCACAATTCCCTTCATGTGTTTCTCCAGGTTTGCCAGTAGTTGCCTCACATATTTTGGTGACTCTACATTAGGTGCATAGATATTGACCAGGGTTAGAGTAATAGTCAACATATACGTGGGAGCAGTGTCCAAAATACATGAAAAAGGAATAATGCAAAATTTTGATTACACAATATACCATAAAGAAAACAATAACAACAGAAACGGCACCATAGAGAGAACAGGTAGGTAATCAGACTTCTACAACAAAGGCCCACAATAATCCCTTGGAGTTCGTATACAGGAACACAAGTATAGAACACCAAGGGAAATCACGGACTGCAATGGCAACATACCATAACACTACCTTTTAATGCATTTATCTTACTATATTTTAAATAACCTCTCAGCTTTTCTGTCCACAGGCGCCCTTGGATACAAAGGGCGGACAAACTAAGGTGGCAATTCGGGATACCATACGGGATACCATACCTTGCATGCACTACGAGATGGCCACGAGAAAACTCTTTAACATACACTTTATCTCTAGGTAATACCTCCATTTAGGAATTGAAGCACGTGATCATTCAGATCATCGAAGCAGTACCTGAGACTTACAGACTTAAACCACAGGCTCGATTCTTCGAACACCTTTAAATAAACCAGCATTCCCTTGCTATTCTCTCCTCTCTTCTTACTACTTTTCTTTTCTTTTTTTTTTCTCTCTATTCTGCTTATTACTTTTTTCTCTTTCTCTTCCCCTTTTCTCTCTAAGGTATTTTCTCTTTTCTCTTCCTTCATACCCTTCCCATATACCTTCCCCTTTCTCCCCTCCGGAAATCCAACTATCCCTTTACCCCTCAATCCCATCCAGATCTTCCACCATATTAAAATTTTTCACCCTCAGTCCTTATTCTATTAGGCATCAAGATCGACCTCCTACTCAACGAACCAATACCCTGCACCCAGACGAGGGGACACCCAGATAAACCCACACCTCGTCTCCTGAAAGAAAAGACAGCCAACTCCCCTGTGGACTCATGCTGCGAGGCCCTCCCTACTAACTCTCCCTAACGTGGACTATTCCTTGAAACTGGGCCAAGCTCCAAAAGTATCCCCAATGCAAGAACTCTTCCAAGAACTCCCTGACGCAAATTTTAATAATCTGAAAAAATTGTAATCAAATTCTTGTCGTTGATTTCTCCTTTCAGTTCATGATTGCCCCCAATTTAACGTTTTTTTTGCCTGTTTCACTAGTTTATCTCCCCCATTGTTTTACATTTGTTTCTTTAGTCCTAGTACCACTGTGTTTTGGTTGTTTTAATGCCTAAATTGACTGTTAGATCAAAAATTGCCTTATTACCTCTTAAATATAATCTTGTGTCTCTCCCCGCTGCAGTACAAAAATCAAACACTGCCATCACCCTAGCCTTATTAAAAGGCCTAGGTCTTATTGGTGTAAGCACAAATATTTATTCATTGGTTCATACTCTAGAATCTGCTAATGCCTTATAACTGTTTGTGTAAGCACAAATATTTATTCATTGGTTCATACTCTAGAATCTGCTAATGCCTTATAACTGTGGCTAAAAATGGTTACAAACTTAAAGAAGTTTACACTACTGTTGATTTCCTAGCAAAGAGTGCAGAATAACCGCCGTGGTTCAAAATTTAACATTTTTTTTGAGGAAGGGGGGAATTTTTGTCATCCTTAGAGTAAAATGTTGCTTTTTAAAATAAATTCGGCTTAGCTAGAGATAGCATTCACACATAGAGGATAATTTAGTAACTAGACAAAAAGATATAGAGCAGAGTGAGAGCTGGTACAAAAATTGGTTTTCTACCACTCCATGGATAACAACAGTGCTCCCAGCCTTTTTGGGGCCCTTCATTGGCTTTATGTTGCTAGTTTCCTTTGGTCCTTGGGCTTTTCGCAAACTCACCACCTTCGTAAAGAATCAAGTGGATGAAGCAACCAGAAAGAACTCAAAGGTTCTGTACCAACAACTATGCACCTCAGAAGACCAGCTGACACCTGACATCTCCCCTCCTGCCAACTCTCCGCCACTTAAGTTTGAAGTTATCGAGGAGCTGGCGCATAGACCTCAATCTGTGCCTTGCCAAGCTTTGGAAACGACTGAATCAAGGGTAGCAGATGCGGTGACTGGAAGCCCCACACCTCTTCACCCAGTGTGGCCAGTCCACCGAGGCACGTCTGTCCCTTCTATATTGTATACTAAACAGGGGGAGATGTGGGAGATCGAGCACCCCACATATCAAAGGAACTCTGAATGAATTTTCCACCGCCTGTCTGATTCAAGCCACAAAAGTTTGCATAGCCCCGAACCAACAGAAAACTCTGCAAATAAATTTAGCTCAGCACAAAGAATCTGGCTTAACAAGATGCCTTAACCTTTCAATGGAACCTGTTTTTGTAACTGCACTCAAGCATGTAGTTATAGATATGTTTTTGTAAAGTTTAAATTATGATCCTTATTGCTTGCACAAAAGATAGATCTAAATGGAAAATAGGCTAAACAAATAATTGTATTTGCGTAAATATCAATTAGCTATTTGTTTAAGAATTTGCTTCCCCTCCCCCCATCCTGCCAGGTTCCTCTTTATCCTTCCCGCCATCAAAATGTGTTTATGCTCCCATTGGTTAAAATTGTTGTACTTGTACAAATCTGATTGGTTCATGTTTCAATCCTATGTTACTAAAATAGGTCCTAGATTGAGCTATTATGAAAGGGGCCCTTGGGCTACTGTGAAGGTAAGAAGCACTCAGGCCATGGGGGTAGTGTTGGAAAGATGTGTGCAGAAATAATGTTAACCATATATTAACTTCTGATACTCAATAAAAATAAGCTATTATTAAAAAAAACAGATTTACAGCAGACCTATCACAAGAAACCCTCAAGGCCTGAAGGCAGTGGTGGGATATTGTGAAAAAAAATAAATGAAATTAATGCTTCACCTATAATACTTTATCCAGCCAAACTCACTTTCAGGTTTGAAGGAAATACACATAGCTTCATGAATAAACAACAGCTCAGAAACTTTATAGACTCAAAACCAGCCTTAAAAGAAAAACTGAAAGGTCTTGTCAAGGCAAGACAGATCAAGAGATACACCAAAATCCTACATAAAGATGACACAAAATCCCAATTATCTCTCTCAATGTTGATAGACTAAAATTACCAGTTAAGAGACAGAGTGGCAAAAAAAATGGATAAAAAAAGCTGATCTAACATTCTGCTGCTAAAATTCATTTTTCTAAAAGAAACACATCTGATTAGTCAGAACATAGACTCCAAGGTTGGAAGACAATCATCCAACCAAAGAATTCTCTTAAAAAGGAGGAGTGATCATATTAATATCAGATGACACAAACTTTAGACTTAAACAATTTATAATTTAAAAAAAAAGCTAGTAAAGAGGAAGGGAGACAAAAGGAGGAATGTAGAATACATTTTGGTTATCTTGGCTCATTATATCAGTATAGTGTTTATTGTAATTAATTATAAGAAAATAAATATACAAAGATGGGTATTTTATAATAATCAAGGAGTATGTACAACAGGAAGAAATCACACTCCTAAAAATATGCACCCAATGAGAGATCAGCAAAATATTTAAGACAAATGTTGATTAATCTGAAAGAAGACATGAATAGCATAACATAATAATAGTGGGAGACCTCAGCACCACCCAGTAACCACTTGGTAGGTCAATCAGGTTGAAACTTAACAAGAATATAGTAGCTCTGAAAGGAGAAATGGAATGTCCTGCTAGATATATATGTATATATAAGGCTCTCATCCACAAAAAACTGGATACTCATACCTCTACAATGCACTGAAATTAAACATGAATAATAAGCAGACACAAAGGGAAAACTTTAACACCTGGAAGTTAAACAGCTCACTAATGAATAACCAAAGGGTCAAAGATAAAATCAAAGAGGAAATCAAAATATTTATGGAAACAAATGCAAATGAAGACACAAATTACCAGAAGTTGTAGGAAACAGCAAAAGAGTTACTAAGAGGGAAAAAAAATTTTTTTTGGTTTTTGAGCCAGAACCAATAGTGCTCAGGGATTACTCCTGGCTCTGTGCTCAGACAGGTATGAGGTGGGGAAGGAGGGAAATTGGGAGCATTGGTGATGGAAAGATTGTACTAGTGAATGGGGGTGTACTTTTTATGACTAAAAACCAACTACAAACATGTTTGTAACAATAGTGCCTAAATAAAGATGTTAAAAATATAATAAATAAATTAAATATAAGACTAGTTATGTTTTGGGCCCAGAGAGATAGCACAGCGGCGTTTGCCTTGCAAGCAGCAGATCCAGGACAAAAGGTGGTTGGTTAGAATCCCGGTGTCCCATATGGTCCCCTGTGCCTGCCAGGAGCTTTTCTGAGCAGACAGCCAGGAGTAACCCCTGAATACCGCCGGGTGTGACCCAAAAACCAAAAAAAAAAAAAAAAAAGACTAGTTATGTTTTGAATATATGACTAAACAGAATGCATTGTGTAGAAAACCATTAATTTTTTGTTTGTTTGTTTTTTTGTTTTGGGGGTTTTTTTTGTTTGTTTGTTTTTGGGCCACACCCGGCGGTACTCAAAGGTTACTCCTGGCTGTCTGCTCAGAAATAGCTCCTGGCAGGCATGGGGGACCATATGGGACACCGGGATTCGAACCAACCACCTTTGGTCCTGAATCAGCTGCTTGCAAGGCAAACGCCGCTGTGCTATCTCTCCGGGCCCGGAAAACCATTAATTTAAATTGAATTATTGTTCTTAGCAAAGAAATTTGTAAATTTGTTTGTTGAATTGTTAATGTATTTAAGTAGATTACTGTAAATATATTTTTAATAGATACATCCCCATGATGGCACTTGGACTGAAACAAGCCCCCCTATAAGAGACTACTGCCCTACAGAGCATGAAAACCAGCATAACTTTGCAAAAGCCGGCTCCCTGTGTGTGACAACAGGCGGGGGAAATCCACGAAAGTACACCGGCCCAGTGGGGCCCAACTGTGAAAAACTGTGAGTTTGACCTGTATATGTCTGTCTACTGTCCTCTTGCGTGAAATTCTTGTGAGTGGGGCAAAAAGAGGCTCCAGAAAACTCTCTCGCCCAGACGCCATTTTCAGGGAGGGACTACAGAGCATGAAAACTGGCATAACTTGCAAAAGCCGGCTCCCTGTGTGTGACAACAGGCGGGGAAAATCCACGAAAGTACACCAGCCCAGTGGGGCCCAACTGTGAAAAACTGTGAGTTTGACCTGTCTATGTCTGTCTACTGTCCACTTGCAAGAAACTCTTGCCAGTGGGGCAAAAAGAGGCTCCAGCGGAGCACGGAGCTCCGCTTCGCTTCGCGGCCGAGCACTCTTTCTAAGGAAAGAACACCATTGCAACAAGAAGGAAAAATTACACTAAGAACGGTGCTATATCACAGAAGCAAACATTTCTCTTCGGACTGTCTTCTCTGTTGCATGCTCGGGCCTAAGATTTGACCCAGTGTGAGGCTTCATCTGCGGAGGACTCCCCTCCCTTAGAGGCAAGTCAGCCCATCCAGAAAGGGAGGAGCCAGAGGAGTGTGCTGCCTGCATCATATAGACAATGAATACCACCACAACACGTAGAAAAACCCACAATACAAGTGTGACAATGGGGAAACAACGCAGGCCAGCATCAGACATAGAGAATGAAGATGACAATTCTGAGGACCAGATAATGACCAACCAACTAATCAACCTCTCAGATAAGGACTTTAGACTAGCAATATGGAAGATGCTCAACGGACTCCAAGAAACCATGGATCGAGTTGAACAGAACACTAATAAGAACCAAGAAAATATGAAGACAGAAATCACAAAACTCCAAACTGAAATAACATGTCAACTAACAGGACTGAAAAAGTCAGTAAACAAAGTGAATGAGAAAATGGATAAGCTCTGGGACAGGGTATCAGAAGCTGAGAATAGACTTGGTGCTGTGGAAGATGAGATACATAACAATTCCATACAGCAGGAGAGATTAGACAAAAAACTTAAAGCAAATGAGCAGACAATGGAAAAATTAGTCAAAGAATGGGAACAGATGAAAATAGAAGTCTATAATAACCTCAACAGAAACAACTTAAGAATCATTGGAGTCCCAGAGACCCAGGAAGAAAACTTCCAGGAAGAATCAACGGTCAAGAACATCATTAAAGAGAAACTTCCAGAGCTAAAGAATATATGTGATCAAATCCTGCATGCCTGAAGAGTACCTACCAAAAGAGACCCAAGAAAAACCACCCCAAGACACATCCTAGTCACAATGACAAATCCCACAGATAGAGACAGAATTCTGAAAACAGCAAGATCAAAAGGGGAAATCACGTTCAAGCAAGCTTCCCTGAGATTTACAGCAGACCTGTCACCAGAAGCACTCAATGCCAGAAAGCAGTGGTGGGATATTGTGACAAGACTGAATGAAATGAATGCTTCACCCAGAATACTATGCCCAGCAAAACTCACTTTCCGGTTTGACGGAAGAATACATGGTTTCACAGACAAAAAACAGCTCAGAAACTTTACAGACTCAAAACCAGTCTTAAGAGAAAAACTGAAAGACCTAATCTAAGACAAGACTACCCAAAAGACACACCAAATTTTGAAATAAAGATGGCGTTAAATCCCAGGACAATTCTTTCTCTCAATGTCAATGAACTAAATGCACCAGTTAAGAGACACAGAGTGGCTAAATGGATCAAAAAACTCAATCCAACCTTCTGCTGCCTACAAGAAACGCACCTGAATAGTCAGAACAAACGTAGACTCAAAATAAAAGGCTGGAAAAAAATTATCCAAGCAAACAACACCCATAAAAAAGCTGGAGTGGCCATTCTAATATCAGATAATGCAAACTTTATACTCAGGAAGGTTGTAAGGGACAAAGATGGACATTTTATATTAAACAAGGGGTACGTACAGCAGGAAGAATTCACTCTCCTAAACATATATGCACCAAATGAGGGGCCAGCAAAATATTTAATACAACTGTTGACATATCTGAAAAATAATGTCAACAACAACACAATAATTGTGGGGGACCTTAACACGGCTTTGTCAACACTGGATAGGTCAACCAGACTGAAACCCAACAAGAATATACTAGACCTGAGGAGAGAAATGGAAGAAAGGGCCTAGTGGATATATATAGGACACCCCATTCCCAGAAACCTGGATACACATTCTTCTCCAATGTACATGGGACATTCTCCAGGATAGACTACATGCTGGCACATAAAACATACCTCCATAATATCAAGCAGATAGAAAGTTTGCAATCTACCTTCACTGACCACAAGTCTCTGAAATTATTTGTGAATTCCAAAGGGACTCAGAAGAAAAACTTTAACACCTGGAAGTTAAACAGCTTCATACTGAATAACCAGTGGGTCCGAGATGAAATCAAGGAGGAAATCAAAAGGTTCCTGGAAACAAATGACAATAAAGACACAAACTATCAGAACTTATGGGACACAGCAAAAGCAGTACTGAGAGGAAATTTATAGCTTTGCAAGCACAAATCAGGAAGGAAGAAGGAGCTTACCTTAGTAGCTTAATGACACAGCTAATAGAACTAGAAAATGCTCAACAAAAGGACCCAAGAATAGGAAGACAGAAGGAAATAACAAAGCTGAGAGCAGAAATCAACGAAGTGGAAACCCAAAAAACAACCCGAAAGATCAACGAAAGCAGAAGTTGGTTCTTTGAAAAAATAAACAAGATTGATAGACCACTGGCAAACCTAACAAAGAAAGAGAGAGAGAGAAACTTGATAACTCGTATCAGGAATGAAAAAGGAGAGATCACTACTGATATGACAGAGATTCAAAGGGTAATCAGAAACTACTTTGAAAAACTCTACGCCACTAAAAATGAGAACCTGGAAGAAATGGATAAATTCTTGGATTCTTATAATCTTCCACGGTTGAAGGAAGAGGATGTAGCATATCTAAACACCCCCATCACCATTGATGAAATTAAAACAGTAATCAAATGTCTGCCGAAAAACAAAAGCCCAGGTCCAGATGGATTCACTAATGAATTCTATCAAACTTTCCAAGAGGAACTAACACCAATCCTGGCAAGACTCTTTCATGAAATTGAACAAACAGAAACACTTCCAAATAGCTTTTATGAAGCCAACATCACCTTGATACCTAAAACAGACAGAGATGCTACAAAAAAAGAAAATTACAGACCAATATCGCTGATGAATGCAGATGCAAAGATCCTCAACAAAATCCTGGCAAATAGGATTCAATGCCTCGTTAAGAAGATCATCCACTACGATCAAGTAGGTTTCATCCCAGGAATGCAAGGCTGGTTTAACATCCGTAAATCTATCAACATAATACACAACATCAATAACAAGACAAATAAAAACCACATGATCATATCAATAGATGCAGAGAAAGCATTTGATAAGGTCCAACACCCATTCTTGATCAAAACTCTCAGCAAGATGGGAATGGAGGGAACCTTTCTCAATATAGTGAAGGCCATCTACCACAAGCCAGTGGCAAACATTATCCTCAATGGAGAAAAACTAAAAGCCTTCACTCTAAATTCTGGCACAAGACAAGGCTGTCCTCTCTCACCACTCCTATTCAACATAGCACTGGAAGTACTTGCTATAGCGATTAGGCAAGAAAAGGATATCAAGGGAATCCAGATAGGAAAGGAAGAAGTCAAGCTCTCACTGTTTGCAGATGACATGATACTCTACTTAGAAAACCCTAAAGACTCTATCAAAAAGCTTCTAGAAACAATAGACTCATATAGCAAGGTGGCAGGCTACAAAATTAACACACAAAAATCAATGGCCTTTCTTTTTTTTTTTGTTTTTGTTTTTGTTTTTGGGCCACACTCGGTAATGCTCAGGGGTTACTCCTGGCTATGTGCTCAGAAGTTGCTCCTGGCTTGGGGGACAATATGGGACACCGGGGGATTGAACCGCGGTCCGTCCAAGGCTAGCGCAGGCAAGGCAGGCATCTTACCTTTAGCGCCACCGCCCGGCCCCATCAATGGCCTTTCTATACAACAATATTAATAAGGATGAAATGGACATTAAGAAAACAACCCCATTCACAATAGTGCCACACAAACTCAATTATCTTGGAATCAACTTGACTAAATATGTGAAGGACCTATACAAAGAAAACTATAAAACTCTGCTCCAAGAAATAAGAGAGGACACATGGAAATGGAAACACATACCCTGCTCATGGATCGGCAGGATTAACATCATCAAAATGGCAATACTCCCCAAGGCATTATACAGATTTAATGCCATCCCTCTAAAGATACCCATGACATTCTTCAAAGAAGTGGATCAGACACTTTTGAAATTCATTTGGAACCATAAACACCCTCGAATAGCTAAAGCAATCATTGGGAAAAAGAATATGGGAGGAATTACTTTCCCCAACTTTAAACTGTACTACAAAGCAATAATTATCAAAACAGCATGGTATTGGAATAAGGACAGGTCCTCAGATCAGTGGAATAGGCTTGAATACTCAGAAAATGTTCCCCAGACATACAATCACCTAATTTTTGATAAAGGAGCAGGAAATCCTAAATGGAGCAGGGAAAGCCTCTTCAACAAGTGGTGTTGGCACAATTGGATAGCCACTTGCAAAAAATTGAACTTAGACCCCCAGCTAACATCATGTACAAAGGTAAAATCCAAATGGATTAAAGACCTCGATATCAGCCCCAAAACCGTAAGATATATAGAACAGCACATAGGCAAAACACTCCAGGACATTACAGGCATCTTCAAGGAGGAAACTGCACTCTCCAAGCAAGTGAAAGCAGAGATTAACAGATGGGAATATATTAAGCTGAGAAGCTTCTGCACCTCAAAGGAAATAGTGCCCAGGATACAAGAGCCCCCCACTGAGTGGGAGAAACTATTCACCCAATACCCATCAGATAAGGGGCTAATCTCCAAAATATACAAGGCACTGACAGAACTTTACAAGAAAAAAACATCTAACCCCATCAAAAAATGGGGAGAAGAAATGAACAGACACTTTGACAAAGAAGAAATACACATGGCCAAAAGACACATGAAAAAATGTTCCACATTACTAATCATCAGGGAGATGCAAATCAAAACAATGATGAGATACTACCTCACACCCCAGAGAATGGCACATATCACAAAGAATGAGAATAAACAGTGTTGGCGGGGATGTGGAGAGAAAGGATTTCTTATCCACTGCTGGTGGGAATGCCGTCTAGTTCAACCTTTATTGCAAGCGATATTGAGATTCCTCCAAAAACTTGAAATCGAGCTCCCATATGATCCAGCTATACCACTCCTAGGAATATACCCTAGGAACACAAAAATACAATACAAAAACCCCTTCCTTACACCTATATTCATTGCAGCACTATTTACCCTAGCAAGACTCTGGAAACAACCAAGATGCCCTTCAACAGACGAATGGCTAAGGAAACTGTGGTCCATATACACAATGGAATATTATGCAGCTGTCAGGAGAGATGAAGTCATGAAATTTTCCTATACGTGGATGTACACGGAATCTATTATGCTGAGTGAAATAAGTCAGAGAGAGAGAGAGAAAGACGCAGAATGATCTCACTCATCTATGGGTTTTAAGAAAAATGAAAGACATTCTTGCAATAATAAGTTTCAGACACAAAAGAGAAAAGAACTGGAAGTTACAGCTCACCTCATGAAGCTCACCACAAACAGGGATGAGTTTAGAGAAATAACTACGTTTTGAACTACCTAATAATGAGAATGTACGAGGAAATTAGAGTACAGGCGGGGATTGGGTGGGGAGGAGGGAGATTTGGGACATTGGTGATGGGAATGTTGCACTGGTGATGGGTGGTGTTCTTTACATGACTGAAACCCAAACACAATCATGTATGTAATAAAATTGTTTAAATAAATAAAAAAAATATTTTGAGGGGCTGGATTGGGTGGGGAGGAGGGAGATTTGGGACATTGGTGATTGGAATTTGTTGCAATGGTGATGGGTGTTCTTTACAAGACTGAAACCCAAACACAAGCATGTATGTAATAAAGTTGTTTAAATAAATAAAAAAAAAGAAATATTTTGAGGGGCTGGAAGATAACACAGCAGGTAGGGCATTGACTTTCACGAGGCCAATCTGGGACCAACCCGGATTTGATTTTCAGCATCTCATATGGTCCCTTGAGTCTGAGTGCCACTTTTTGGGGCCCAGTAACCAACCAACCAACCAACCTACCTACCTACCTACCTACCTACCTACCTACCTACCTACCTACCTATCTTCCTACCTACCTAATGAACAAACAAAAATCTATAATAAATAATAAAAAATCTTTTGATATATGCAAATTTGTGACCATAGACATGTTTTTAGAACTGGGTATATTATTGATGATCTCTTCACATCTTGAAATAATTTGAAACAGGATTTCCGTGCTAGCTTTATCTATCCAACTTACCTGTGTGGCTACGTAACATTATACATGCGTATTATATATGCTGTTAATTAGACTACAACCATAAAATGAAATATTGGCAGACTGTGCTAAGTTAAATCTTACTGAAATCACAGTTTAAAATTATAAATTTTGCTAGTGAACAACATTGTTTAAGGTCATAAGTTTTGGTAGTAAAATTTGAATTGGTTCAGTATTGATTCACTAAGTAAAAATTATTCTAACTTCACCCAATTTTATGCAGCACTTTTTACACATTAATTTTTTGTTAAATTATCACCTTTAAACACTTTTATGAAAACATCTAACAGGTAGTGAGTGACAGGAATATGTGACAGACATATGCTAAGTACTTGGATGCATTATTTCTCATAGATCTCAGAACTCCAAACCGTGATATTATGAATCTTGTCAGTGAAAATATATATATAACACCTGTAAAATTAAGGATCTTAACTTTAATGCTAGTATATTGTGAAATTGAAATATAGTAAGTTTTGCTAGTACTTATATGTGACAATAAAGCATATTATATTTTCTAATCAACTCAATAATGGTAGAGAAGAATAACTGAATACCTAGTGAAGTTAGTGTTTGGACTCGATCAGTTTGACTGCAGTTCTGAATATTGTATATCAAAACTGAGTAGTGAGTGTTAAATGTGTGCTGTCCAATATTTAGCTGCAAGCCATATTTCACAATTCAAAATTAAATGGACTCCATAAAGAAATTCTGTTCTTCAGTTACATTTAAGTTACATTATAATATTAGATACATTTAAGTGCTCCCTAGCCACATATGACTAGTGATTATCATATTGAATGATATAGATACTATATACTTGCATCATTTTAGTAAGTTCTATTGAATAGTGCTGCTCCATAGCATCTACATTGAATGTTTAGTAAAAACAATGCATACTCCAGGAAGAAACGTGAAAGCATTTAACATTTATTGTCAACATGAACTAATCACCATTATGAGTAAAAAAAATGTTTTGGGCAATACTTGCAGTCCTCAAGGCTTAGTTTTGCTTTTGTGTTTAGGGGTCAGTTCTGACCACATGCTGTACTTGGGGTACCATAGGCTGTACCTAGAATCGAATAAAATCAATTAACTACAGGGCAACTACCTTAATCCCTGTAGTAACTTTCAAGTATTGGAGTGAATCAATTTTTGTAATTAAGTTTTTGTTTTGTTGTGTTTTGTTTTTGGATCACACCGAGTGGCACTTAGGAGTTACTTATTTCTGGCTCTGCGCTCAGAAGTCGCTTCTGGAAGGCTGAGGGGACCTTAAAAGTTACCAGGATTTGGGGCCGGAGAGATAGCATGGAGGTAAGGTGTTTGCCTTTCATGCAGCAGGTCATCTGTTCGAATCCCGGCGTCCCATATGGTCCCCTGTGCCTGCCAGGAGCAATTTCTGAGCCTGGAGCCAGGAAAAAACCCTGAGCACTGCCGGGTGTGACCCAAAAACCACAAAAAAAAAAAAGTTACCAGGATTTGAACCGGGGCCCATTCTGTGTTGGCCGCATGCAAGGCAAGCGCCTTACCGCTGTGCTATCTCTCTGGCCCGTAATTAACTGTTAATTATATCTTAGGCAACATGATTACAATATCATTAATATTTATGATATTTATATACATAGTTACCTCACCATCATAGATCTTCCTTCCTTCCTCCCTTCCCTCCCTCTCTCCCTTCCTTCCTTCCTTCCTTCCTCCCTTCCTTCCTCCCTCCCTTCCTTCCCTCCTCTCTCCCTTCCTTCCTTCCCTCCTCTCTCCCTTCCTTCCTCCTTCCCTCCTCCCTCTCTTCCTCCCTTCCTTCCTCTTTCTTTACCTACCTTTCTTTCTTTCTTTCTTTCTTTCTTTCTTCCTTCCTTCCTTTCTTTCTTTCTTTCTTTTCTTTCTTTCTCTTTCTCTCTATTTCTTTTTCTTTTTTCTTTCTTTCCATAACCTTTATAACTCATAATAATTTTCAATTAGGGAGTATTAAGTGATTAAAATATATATATATATTCAAAGAGTTAAGTGTTGCATGTAGGTATTAAAATACACTAGAAAATTGAATTTCATTGAATGCCAAGACCCACTCATGGATGCCAACTGTAGTGAAGAAATAAGGAGAGAGAGAAAGAGAGAGAAAGAGAGAGAAGAGAGAAACAATGTTGCTTTTTATTGTCATGCATCTCCTGAAGTCAACCCAGGAGGTTTGAGCTAGATAGAGATCACTGGCTAGAGAGGATGAGGAGGCCTGTGGCTCAGGTTTGAGATATTGAAAGAGAGAAGGTCAGAGCAAGTTGCATCTTGTTGATGCTGTCTATCAAGCCCTACCCGGCAGAGTGGAGTGCCTGGATTTTGCTCTGGTATTTTCCTGCCACCCCATCATGCTCAACTGCCATGCTTAATCTTTTAAAGTAGGGCAGTAGTCTCTCTCTTTTTTTTTTTATTTAAACACCTTAATTACATACATGATTGTGTTTGGGTTTCAGTCATGTAAAGAACACCACCCATCACCAGTGCAACATTCCCATCACCAATGTCCCAAGTCTCCCTCCTCCCCACCCAATCCCCGCCTGTACTCTAGATAGGCTCTCCATTTTCCTCATACATTCTCGTTATTAGGACACTTCAAAATGTAGTTATTTCCCTAACTAAACTCATCACTATTTGTGGTGAGCTTCCTGAGGTGAGCTGTAACTTCCAGCTCTTTTCTCTTTTGTGTCTGAAACTTATTATTGCAAGAATGTCTTTCATTTTTCTTAAAACCCATAGATGAGTGAGACCATTCTGCGTCTTTCTCTCTCTCTCTCTCTCTGACTTATTTCACTCAGCATAATAGATTCCGTGTACATCCACGTATAGGAAAATTTCATGACTTCATCTCTCCTGACAGCTGCATAATATTCCATTGTGTATATGGACCACAGTTTCTATAGCCATTCATCTGTTGAATGGTATCTTGGCTGTTTCCAGAGTCTTGCTATGGTAAATAGTGCTGCAATGAATATAGGTGTAAGAAAGGGATTTTTGTATCGTATTTTTATGTTCCTAGGGGATATTCCTAGGAGTGGTATAGCTGGGTCGTATGGGAGCTCGATTTCTAGTTTTTGGAGGAATCTCCATATAGCTTTCCATAAAGGTTGAACTAGATGGCATTCCAACCAGCAGTGGATAAGAGTTCCTTTCTCTCCACATCCCCGCCAACACTGCTTGCTCTCATTCTTTGTGATGCGTGCCAATCTCTGGTGTGTGAAGGGGTACCTCATAGTTGTTTTGATTTGCATCTCCCTGATGATTAGTGATGTGGAGCATTTTTTCATGTGTCTTTTGGACATTTGTATTTCTTCTTTGTCAAAGTCCATTTCTTCTCCCCATATTTTGATGGGATTAGATGTTTTTTTCTTGCAAATTTCTGTCAATGCTTGTGTATTTTGGAGATTAGCCCCTTGTCTGATGGGTATTGGGTGAATAGTTTCTCCCACTCAGGGGGGGGGCTCTTGTGTCTTAATATCCATTTAATATATTCCCATCTGTTAATTTCTGCTTTCACTTGCTTGGAGAGTGCAGTTTCCTCTTTGAAGATGCCTTTAGTCTCAATGTCCTGGAGAGTTTTACCTACGTGTTGTTCTATGTATCAGGTCTGATATCGAGGTCTTTCTTCCATTTGGATTCCATTTGTACATGATGTTAGATGGGGGTCTAAGTTCAATTTTTTGCAAGTAGCTAGCCAGTTGTGCCAACACCACTTGTTGAAGAGGCTTTCTTTGCTCCATTTAGGATTTCTTGCTCCTTTATCAAAAATTAGGTGATTGTATGTCTGGGGAACATTCTTTGAGTATTCAACCCTATTCCACTGATCTGAGAGCCTGTGTTTATTCCAACACCATGCTGTTTTGATAATTATTGCTTTGTAGTAAAGTTTAAAGTTGGGGAAAGTAATTCCTCCCATATTCTTTTCCCCAATGATTGCTTTAGCTATTCTAGGGTGTTTATTGTTCCAAACGAATTTCAAAAGTGCCTGATCCACTTCTTTGAAGAATGTCATGGGTATATTAGAGAGATTGCATTAATTCTGTACAATGCTTTGGGGAGTATTGCCATTTTAATGATGTTAATCCTGCCAATCCATGAACAGGGTATGTGCTTCCATTTCCACGTGTCCTCTCTTATTTCTTGGAGCAGAGTTTTAAAGTTTTCTTTGTATAGGTCTTTCACATTTTTAGTCAAGTTGATTCCAAGATATTTGAGTTGTTGTGGCACTATTGTGAATGGGGTTGTTTTCTTAATGTTTATTTCTTCCTTATTACTATTGGCGTATAAAAAGGCCATTGATTTTTGTGTGTTAATTTTGTAGCCTGCCACCTTGCTATATGAGTCTATTGTTTCTAGAAGCTTTTTCGTAGAGACTTTAGGGTTTTCTAGGTAGAGTATCATGTCATCTGCAAACAGTGAGAGCTTGACTTCTTCCTTTCCTATCTGGATTCCCTTGATATTTTTTCTTTCCTAATCGGTATAGCAAGTACTTCCAGTGCTATGTTGAATAGGAGGGTTGAGAGAGGACAGCCTTGTCTTGTGTCAGAATTTAGAGGAAAGGCTTTCAGTTTTTCTCTATTGAGGACAATATTTGCCTCTGGCTTGTGGTAGATGGCCTTAACTATATATTGAGAAAGGTTCCTTCCATTCCCATCTTGCTGAGAGTTTTGATCAAGAATGGGTGTTGGACCTTATCAAATGCTTTCTCTGCATCTATTGATATGTTCATGTGATTTCTATTTGTCTTGTTGTTGATGTTGTGTATTATGTTGATAGATTTACGGATGTTAAACCAGCCTTTCATTCCTGGGATGAAACCTACTTGATCATAGTGGATGATCTTCTAAATTAGGCATTGAATCCTATTTGCCAGGATTTTGTTGAGGATCTTTGCATCTGTATTCATCAGCAATATTGGTCTGTAATTTTCTTTTTTTGGTAGCATGTCTGTTTGGTTTAGGTATGAAAGTGATGTTGGCTTCATAAAAGCTATTTGGAAGTGTTTCTGTTTTTTTGATTTCATGAAAGAGTCTTGCCAGTATTGGTAGAAGTTCCTCTTGAAAGGTTTGAAAAAATTCATTAGTAAATCCATCTGGGCCTGGACTTTTGTTTTTGGGCAGACATTTGATTACTGTCTTAATTGGAGGTGTTTAGATATGCTACATCCTCTTCATTCAACTGTGGAAGATTGTAAGAGTCAAAAATTTATCCATTTCTTCCAGGTTTTTATTTTTAGTGGCATAGAGTTTCTCAAAGTAGTTTCTGATTACCCTTTGGATCTCTACCATATCAGTAGTGATCTCTCCTTTTTCATTCCTAATACGAGTTATCAGGTTTCTCTCTCTCTCTCTCTCTCTCTCTCTCTCTCTCTCTCTCTCTCTCTCTCTCTCTCTCTTTGTTAGTTTTGCCAGTGGTCTATCAATCTTGTTTATTTTTTCAAAGAACCAACTTCTGCTTTTGTTGATCTTTTGGATTGTTTTTCGGGTTTCCACTTCATTGATTTCTGCTCTCAGCTTTGTTATTTCCTTCTGTCTCCCTATTTTTGTGTCCTTTTGTTGAGTACTTTCTAATTCTATGAGCTGTGTCATTAAGCTATTCAGGTATGCCCCTTCTTCTTTCCTGATGTGTGCTTGCAAAGCTATAAATTTTCCTCTCAGTACCACTTTTGCTGTGTCCCATAGGTTCTGATAGTTTGTGTCTCCATTGCCATTTGTTTCTAGGAAGGTTTTGATTTCCTCTTTGATTTCATCTCGAATCCACTGGTTATTCAGTATTAGGCTGTTTAACAGTACAGCAGGGCGAAGACTCTGCAGGTGAAGCAATCAGCACTTCACCTGGCAGTCCCCACAGTCAGCCATTTCTTACTCACTCGCTTGCTGGGTAGCTTCAGAATGCAGGTTTTTTTTGGGGGGTTTGCTTCCCAGGGCTCTGAGGAGAGCTTCAAGGATTCAGAAAAGACAGAGAAGAACAGTACAGGGCTCCCTTCAGGTCTTCAGTTTCCTCAGAAGAAGCACAGCAGGACGGAGACTCCGCAGATGAGGCAATCAGCACTTCACGTGGGAGTCCCCACAGGCAGCCATTTCTTTCTCACTCACTCACTCTCTAGGTAGCTTCAGAATGCAGTTTTTGGGGGGTTCGATTCCCAGGGCTCTGAGGAGATCTTCAAGCATTCAGAAAAGACAGAGAAGCACAGGACAGGGCTCCCTTCAGGTCCTCAGTTTCCTCAGAAGAAGCACGGCAGGGCAGAGACTCTGCAGGTGAAGCAATCAGCACTTCACCTGGCAGTCCCCACAGTCCGCCATTTCTTACTCACTCACTCAGAATATTTCTTATATAATATTTAAATAAAGTGATAAATCTCACATACATATCAACCCCTCTTTATTTGCATCTTTAATTAAGTACCAAGTGATAAGACATCTAAAATGTAAGCATTTAGGGAAGATTGAACATGCTTTGAAAAATTGTTTTCAAATGTCAGAGCAATAGTTGAAGTCTGGAAAAGTTAAATTAGTAAGCTTCTAGTTGAGGTTTAAAGCATATAAATAGGTCTTATGTGCTCTCTTCAACATTTTTTCTGGTATTGCAACAGCAGACAAAGGAAGTTCTTGTTTGTCTAGTAATGTTTCCTTGGTAGAGTGTAAGTAGGTCAGGGAGAGAATAAAAAAGCTTTTCTTTCAGCCAGAAATTTGTCAGAACCCCCTTCATATTTATGGTTACTTTTACAGTACAGTTGCCTATAAGCAAACAAGTAGCAAACCCCTTGCTCCTAAACATATGCTCCCAGATCCTAGAGAAATAATGAAACTTCAGTTTTCAAACTGCAGATTTCCTGGAATCTGTTAGACATTGCAGTTTGAGAAATTACCAGTGTAATATCAAAGTCTTGGCGAAGTTATACTGCATCGAGACTGCCAACTGGAAGCGGGCCCTTAAAACCCATTTAGGTATAATAAAGATTTCATCTCTGAGTGACAAAATAATCCTCAAGTACAAACCGATTAAGTATAAAAGAGGAAAATGGTATGCTTACTGTCATTAGATTTTGAGAAAATAGGATAATGACCTGAATCAGATTGTTTCAAACCCTCCCAAATTATAGTATTCAATACTACCAAAAGACCCGAGATTATATTTGATCATCATCCTTTTGTAAGGGTTAAAGCTGCTTTTAATCTGAACTATCAACTAACAGAAACACCTTATAATAAAGATTTTAATGGTAACATTTAAACATGTACTGTATTAACAGATATAATACATATAGTAATGAAATTTTTTCCTTCTCTGAGTTCTAGATCAAATTTTATTGGTCCATATAGATTTTAAACTCTTCCTAAGACTTTTCTGTCTCGAGGATGATTTATTGTCAAATCTCAAATATTCTCGTCTTGCGTTCCTACATCCAATAATGCTGGACTGAGAAGCATTGTTCTTCTATGGTTCTTTTGGGTACTTATAACATCATTTGCAGACCATACCATACAGGCAGATAGGTCGATTAGAAAAATACATCTCTCCTGTCCTGTACCAGAGCAAATAAACATTATTTCAAGGGCCTTGTATGGCCTATATACCAGACATACCTGATCCCTGCTTAATGTATGCATACTTCACTAAGTAAACACTTTGCACAGAAAATTTAAACTGCCGTACCTCCCCCTACCCAAAATTCTCAGTGAATACAATGTGATCAGTAAAACTAGGGAGTTTTTTAAGGACAGGATGAAGGGAAAGATAAACACATAGGAGAAAAAGTCACCTTATGGCCAGAAAGATAGCACAGGGGTTAAGGGACTCGCCTTGCATATGGCCAACTCCTGTTCTGTTCTCAGCACCATATATGATCTCCTGAGCTCCACCAGGGATCACTGCTGAGCACAGAGTGAAAAATAATCCCTGAGCATTTCAAACTCTCCTCTCCAAAAAGAGAAAAAAAAATAATTGCCTCATATTATTTCACAAATAATTTAAAAAACCTGTCTTTTCCACTTGTTCTCTACATTTATCTCTAAATCTTATGATCTGGTACCATTGGTTGTGAATGAGTATAAAGCAACCAGGGGACACCAACTGAGGAGGCTCCTGACACATGCTGAGAAACACAGATACCAAGCAGCTCCATAAATATAGTTTAAAGTTAATAAAGAGCAATTATTAAATTTCAGAAACCTGTGCCTTGTATTCCTTCACCTCTTTGTAAGATTAGACATTGAACTCATCCTGTGGTGCAGGATCAGAAATGTAGGTACAATAATTGTGAAAATACTATAAAATAAAATTGGCTAGTCAGATATTTATGTAACTTAATTTATGTAACTTCAGTTCAATGTAAACTTGAACTTCTCTGCCCCAGTGATTCATAATTTTAGTTGGCCATGCATGATGAAAATAATCACTTTCATATCAGGGGCTGAAGAGATAGCACGGGGGTTTAGGCACTTGCCTTACTACTGGCCCAGTTTCAATTCCTGACATGCCATCAGGTCCCCTGAGCCTAATCAGGAGTAATCCCTGAACACAGAGCCAGAAGTAAGCACTCACTACTGCCACATGTGACCCCCCCCAAAAAAAAAAAATAAACAAAAAAATATTTTAATTAAAATAGTAAAAGTTGGGCCAAAGAGCACAGCTGTAAGGCATTTACTTTGCACGCAGCAGACCCAGGATGGACGGTGGTTCAAATCCCGGCATTCCATACAGTCTTCCTAACCTGCCAGGAGTGATTTCTGAGCACAGAGCCAGACCCCTGAGTGCCACCGGGTGTGACCCAAAAACAAAAATAAATAAATTAGTTGATTAACTTAATAGTAAAAATCACTTTCAGGGCCCGGAGAGATAGCACAGCGGTGTTTGCCTTGCAAGCAGCCGATCCAGGACCAAAGGTGGTTGGTTCGAATCCCGGTGTCCCATATGGTCCCCCGTGCCTGCCAGGAGCTATTTCTGAGCAGACAGCCAGGTGTAACCCCTGAGCACTGCCGGGTGTGGCCCAAAAACCAAAAACCAAAAAAAAAAAATCACTTTCATATCTGATTAACTGATATTTTAGAATACAATTCAAATATAATACTCCAAATATTGCATATATATGTATTAAGTACTGCAATTTTTTTTTTTTTTTTTTTGGTTTTTGGGCCACACCCTGTGACGCTCAGGGGTTACTCCTGGCTATGCGCTCAGAAGTTGCTCCTGGCTTCTTGGGGGACCATATGGGACGCCGGGGGATCGAACCGCGGTCCGTGCGCAGGCAAGGCAGGCACCTTAGCTCCAGCGCCACCGCCCGGCCCCAGTACTGCAATTTTTTATAGGGAATACTCTCATCAATGAGTGATCTGAAGCCCAGACAATTCCCAGTGATGTTTTTCTAAGGGTTCTGGGCCTAAAGACAGATAACATGAGAAACATGACCCAGATACTGAAACTCTTGGTCTTACCATCTATGGGAGCAATGATCAAAATCCTTACTTCACAGTGAAATACAAAGCAATACAAATTGAAGACTTTGTGATCAAATGGTGATCAACCACTAATAGTCTTGTGGTCTGTAGCAGAGATGAACAGGATCAGTGCAACTTAGAGGCACATGTTTAAAATCAGGAAGATTGTTTTTATATGTACCATGATATACTGTTGCCTGCATACCCTCTGATTTTGGAAGGGCTGGATTTTGATCCTAGACCAGATAACACTACTGGAAATTCTGGTGTTGTGGGAAACGACCCCAGTAATTGAAGTGTGTGCTTTCCTAGAATAAGCTCATCAGAAAGGGCTGACAGTGCTGGGATTCTATGGGACATTTCTGTATAGCAGTCAGCCTCTATGTGTGAACTTGGTTGAGATACAGACTTTTCTGCTTCTTCTGTTTGAAGCACAAACTCTGATTTCTGAATCAGATGATAAATCTGTGGCACTGTATGACTGCCAAGCCCAGAAGAGAATCACCAAGTGTGGCACTTCAGAGAGCAGATCAAGCAAATGACTTCTAGCCATATCATATTTTGGCCAGTAAAGATTATGGTTTTGAATGAAGGTTCAAATAAACTAATTTTTACACTTAATGTACATAACGATGAGATCTCTGAGCTTGACCTAAGCAATCAGGCCAATGGCTATCTAGTCTCAGTATTGGCAGACAAGTATGTGAATATCTAGGACATCTTGAGAAACCACACAAGCCTGGTTTTTCCAAAGACATGAAAATGGGAGTTTTCTTCTGTTCTTATGCTGTCCAGATTTGCCATTTATTTATGCTTTGGGAGATCAGAGAAAAGGATTTGAATCTGGGATTTTAGCACTGTTTCTTCAGTAAATAAAGAAGTAAAACTTTTGTTCTGACAATGCAAGAAACTCACTATTAGCAGCCCTTTCAGGAGCAGGAGCTCAGACACACAGATGGAGTTGTAGTAAGATCACAGAGCCTTTTTTTTTTTTACTGTAACTCAGTGACAAAAGACACCTAAAATGCCTCGTGCAGTGACCAAAACAGGCTCATTCCTACTATCTGACATTCTCTCTGCTTTATGGTGATAGCAGAGATGAGGCCAGTCTGTGTGCTTCTAATTCGAATTTATGGAGTAGAGAGCTTCAGTCGCATTCTTGAGAAGAATAAGAAAGGTTCTGGGGAGATACTCAGAGGACTGGAGCACATACTGTACATGTGCTGGTCCTGGGTATGTTACCTAACCTAGTAGTTCCCCTATTACAGAGCTATTGGGCCCCCTCCCAAAAAATAAAAAGTGTATTTGAAGAAAAATAAATTGTTACAATGTACTTTTTAAGTTCTTAGTAATCTTCCCTGCATCAGTTCAAAATTAGGCATTTCAACCATTCTATGTATATAATGAGGAACTCAAATTAGAGAAATTATGAGGACAAACACTACACTGAAAATTGATTGAGCTCTACTTTGTCACTAATCAAGTGAATTTACAAATTCCTTTAGGCCCTGTAAATTAGGTGTTGCTATAGATGTCCCTGCAGGGTTCTTCTAATTTTAAAATCGTGCAATAAATACCTTTTCAATTCCAACATCATTTTAGATTCCAACAGCTATTTTATAAAAAGGAGGGAAGTCTGACAAAAAGAAAAAGTCACTTAAAATTATTCTTTTATAAAGAATATATATAATAGGGCCAAGAGAGAGTACAGCATTTAGAGCATGAGACATGAGACAGTCCTGGGTCCCATTTCTGGCACAATATGGTTCGCCCACCAACACGGAGTTTAACTCTGGAGGCCTTCAACATCAGTGGGGTTGCCCAGCTATCCCTTGTACTGCAGAGACAGAACAGAATTGTATCTTCTGGCCCATCTGTTGAACTTACTGCCCACTTGGTGGAAATTGGTAAGGGGAACCAGACTTCCTGAGCTCTGCTTGGAGGGCCCCCAAACATTAATAATACGTAACTTTAGTTTAGACCAGGGAATGATTAAACTGTGGAATATTAAAATCTTTTACTCTAGAGGTTTTTAGGAACAAAACAGGTTTCAAACTGCAAAGGGATAATTTATAAGAAAAGATTGTTGAGATGATATGTCAAGAACATTCTAGCTCTTTGATTATTATCTGAGACTTTTTTCATATCTAAAGTTTTCTTTCCACAAGGACAAGTTCTTAATTATCCATGGGCATATATTATTAATTAAATCCATCTTTGAATACTAACTCACACTAAAGTCCCTAGTGGCTAAAAAAAAGTGTGTGTGAATTTATAAGAACTTGAAACTCGACTCAGGAAGTCATTGCTCAGATCATTTAAGGTCATTTACTTTGTTTAGATGTGATATACTTTATTATTAGAGCTTATTCACACTCACTGCAATACTCCTGGGGAATTAAACACATTAATCTAATTATGAGTTTCACAGCACTTTTAGCATAAAGCATTCACTAAACTCCAATTATTTTTAGAAGAACTATCTTTGAATATAATTTAAAATGTGATCAAATACCTCTTTTGTTATCTAAATAGTAGTAAAAATCTATTCATAGACAAAAGCATAACTTCATTTGTGTTGGTTTCTATTCTGAACATATCCTTACAGCATTTTTTCTATCATATCAATTTCAGATTCATAGATGGCCTTCAAAGAGTTTTATGTTTGTTTTAATTTTTTTGGTTTTGGGGCCACACCCGGTGATATTCAGGGGTTACTCCTTTGGGGAACTTCAAACAAATATAAAATAAGTTAAAATAGAGTATAATATTCCTATTAAACTTTAGTATTTATCATAAAAGTCTAGTATTTTACAATTTAAGGCCTTTTTAATCTATACTCTCTGTCTAGGAAATTTTTGAAGACAACAAAATTTTTAAGAGTGATTAAGCCTCTCTTTATAACGCAACAGTATTATCCGGCTCCTACTTAACTTGGTTCACTTGCTTACATCTGGCCTTTGTCTTAATGAAATCAATTATTTTTCTAGGATTAAGAATGACAAAAGCATGAAAAAATCCAACAAAGCAAATCTTTTGAAAGAGCTTAAATCCCGAATCTTGCTTTTGAACAGATGCTCAGCGTCATCTCTGCAGCAACTGATGTCAAGTGTGGCACCCAGAGAAAATACTAAGAAGAAAGGATCCTGTATGCCTGTATTCATGACTGACAGAAAAGAAGTAGTCACTGTATCAATTGCCACTGATAATGTCACTGGCATTGCATCCTTACAGTAGCTTTATCTTATACATTACAAAATACTACAGCTATGTCTCTCTTTGGGCCACTCCCACTCACAGTCCAGTTATGTTTTAAAAGGCATCAAATTTGATATCATGTTGTTCTCTGTCTTTGCAGGTCTCTTCCTCTCTATATGCTTTCCTTCCAGCTTCTTTTTTAGACTCTCATCTTTAAAGATGTATCCAAGTAGATTAAACCTAGTCACCTTGATAGCTCTCTGCTGTCCCCTTCTGATGTAAATTGGTAATGATAATAGTGACCCATTCTTTGGACAAGACTTAAATCTCTTTTTCATACCCAGTTGTTCTCTGTTCTTTCCTATATCACTTCTGCACATTTGTATGATCTATTGACAACTGTACTCTGTCTTCAGAGATAATTATCTCTGTTGGATTCCTCATAGCCTCTCTGTTGTCACTTGTAAAATTTTCTGAATTTTCTTTTTATCATTAATAGAAATCAAAGAGGCATATTTAATTGTATGTTTCTTTTACTCCACAAAAAATATCCTCAGTGGAATTTATAGATTTCCATTACATGATCTAACATTACATTTTTTTCTACACTCCCACTTGTTCTCAATTTTTCTTTTCACAGTCCTTATTTAAATAGAGCTCTAGGCTAGAATGAATGGTTTCACTTATTGTCTCACTTCAAAATTTTATGACTAGAGTATAAGACATAGAGCTCTCAGAAGAAACTTGTGTAAGTTTTTCTAAGAAAAATTAACTATTGACTCCTAAAAACTTATGCTGGCAATTCAAAACAGGAAACACTGTGACTACTCATGACCAAGGAGAAGAAAATATATATATCACTCTAGCCCCTAAGCTCAATATTAATATGCTCTTCAAAATGAACTGTATTTGTTTCTGTGAAATATATCATACCAACAAGACAGAACAATTCATAAAAGTATTTTAAAGGATAGTAATAGTACCTACCCAACAATGTGTACCTACAACACAACTAAGGTTTGGATATAATCAAAATCTTTCTCCTCCATGAAAGCGAAACACTACCCTGAATTTCACAAAATTGTCTCATATTCCCCTTGAAATTATATATATAGTACATATAATTATTCACTGCTTAGTTTAATAATTGTATTAATAAAATTTTATGGTAGCAGTAATTACTCTTTATTGCAGCATTATACTATTAAAATTTTACCATGTGGATAACTTTTCTGTACTTCATTCCTTTTAAATATTGTATATTCAGCTATGTGAATTTATAGCAAAAAATAGACTTTCTTTTTTATGCAGTAAACAATTCAGGGGCTAGAGAAATAGTACAGTGAGGGGGCCAGATAGATAGCACAGTAGTAGGGCATTTGCCTTGCACGCAGCCGACCCAGGATGGACAGTGGTTCAAATCCCAGCATTCCATATGGTCCTCTGTGCCTGCCAGGGTGATTTCTGAGCACAGAGCTAGAAGTAATCCCAGTGTGACTCAAAAGAACAAAAATAAAAAGAACAAACAAACAAAAAGAAATAGTACAGTGGGTAGGATGCTTGCCTGACCTAGATTCAATCCCTGGAAGCCCATAATATTCCCCCAAGCACCACCAGCATAGAGCCAGGAGTAAACATTGAGCATGACCAGATATGCACCCCCAACAAACAATAATAAAAACATTTAATTAGGTTTATTTTTCTTTATTATAAAAGAATGTTATAAACACTCTTAGACTTTTAGTGTCCAATACAAAAATGTCTTACAAGGGAAGATCCAAGAATAAAATTTCTATATCAGAGGTATACAAAGCTTCAACCTGAACCAAATTGCTTTTACAAAGTGGGTACAAGTTCATAATCGTAAATGCCTCATTTACTTTCCATTTAGAAACTAACAATATTGACTTTCTCTTGTAGATTATCTTGGTTACAACTACTAAAAGCAAACTAAAAAAGGAAAATGTTCTTTATTTTCAGTATCCATGGTTTATTGTGTATCAATATTGTTCATACCTTTGACTTATTTATCTTACCACAGATGAGTGAGGTTATTCTGTATGGTCCTTTTGCCTGGTTTATTTCACTGTACTCATCCATCCAGGATGCCAAATTACAACTTCATTTTGGCTTATGGCTACATAGTACTCTTCTGCTCAGTTTTGATGGGGTTAGTTGTTTCAAGAGTTGTGACTTTTTAAATTTTGTGCATTAACTCTTTGATATATTATATGCAAATATTTTCTTCTATCAGTACAGTATCTTTTTGTTTATTTTTGCCTGTATATTTTGTTTCCTTTACCATCAGAGTTAAATCTCTGAAGATTTAAATAAAAAATATGATGTGTTTTTATTTAGGTTTTCTGCATTGCATTTTATGGTTTTTACTTTAACATCCAACTCTTTAATTCAAATAGAGATAATGTTTGTCCACAATGTAAGAGTATTCCTGAGTCTATCCAATTTTCCCACCACCCTTTATTGAAGAGACTCACCTTTCTTTACTCTATGCTTCCTTTTGTCTTAAATTAACTGTTCACATAATTCTATGTTCCTAATTTTAGTCTAGTGAGTTCTGAGTCCATTTTATCCCAATACCACAGTATATTTTATTTCTATAAATTTTTTAAGTAATTTGGAGTTAGCTGGTGGTGGAAATGGTGTTGAAATATTATATGCCTAAAACTAAACTATCAATAATTTTGTAATCTATGGTTTTTACTGAGGAAAAAGATAAAGAAAAGAGAGTTCCCATTTGATGTCTTTGTTTAGTACATAAAGTATATGTGGTACATTTGCATATAAAGTAAGAGCATTTTTCTCTGTGGCCAAATACAGAAAATTAGAGCAGAAAAAAATAGTTATATTATAGAGTAATCAAGTCCACAAATGCAGTTGCTATATCTGTACCTGACCAGCTCCATAGACTTATATTGTTCTCAAAAGAGATATAAACCAAGTCATAACAAATCCTGTGTACCAGCCATGTAGCTGAAAGATGACAATTTCAGAAGGAAAGGGCAAGCCAATCCCCACCCTCCAGAAGCCACAACTGCTGCATCCATCACCCAAATGCACCCCTTTGCCCTGTTCCACCACTCCTCTATGATTCTCTGCAGAAAGCAATCTGACAAAATTACAAGTATGCAGGTATTTGGGCTGATATCACCAACTATTTTTTTTAAATGAATGCAGGCGCACTCCCCCATCTTGTATTTCTGAAAGACTGGCAAACAAAACCATATGTAGGTAGTATCAGCAATAATGCTTAAATGCTGCATTCACGGCCACATGACAACTTCATTTTTCATTTAATACTGTCCTCTTCATAGGACATACCAAATAACTTAATGACCTCATTGGAGAGACAATAATTTTCACAAAGTTGCTTGTCACTTACTTCTTTTTTCTTTATATTCATCATTTTGCTCTCACTTATCTGGGAACAAATATATTATGATCAACTATGTCAACTATGTGATGCATGCTCTTTAGCAATTTCTGAGCGCAGAGCCAGGTGTAACCCCTGAGAGCCACGGGTGTTTCCCACAAAAAGAAAAAGCAAATTTACTTTTCTATTATAAGTAGAGATTTAATATATGGATAGTTACATCCATTTGTGAGTGTGTCTGTGTGTGTGTGTGCTGTATCAAAAATAAATAAGCAAATAGATAAACTAAATAGAGGACCTAAAAGATACTCAATGAAAAAACAATTTTTGGATAATTTTCTCTTACAACTTTGTAGTATTCTAAATATAACAAGATAATTATATAGATCCAGGATAAAAAATTTGAAGTAAGATATAAAGTACACAATTTGCAGAACACTACTTTTGATAAGACAAATTAAAAATAAAGTTAGCTCATTTCAATTCTACCTGGCAGAATTGTACTGACTTATGACAATACCTATGTTTCATGTCTCTAATGAAAGGGCTTCAATCCTACAATAAAATCTCCCAGAATATACAATAGAAACATTTCTCAGAATTTTTTTAAACTAATGAAAAGAAAGCTTAAATTTGCTGATTAATTAGACTTATTATTATGAAGAAAGAAAAATAAAAGATTAATGTTTTAGCATCCTTTATTTCTAAAACTTGAAAATATTATATAACTGATTATGTAATAAACTCTATAAACTATAGGGCTTAATCATAGAAAAATTAGTTTTAATATTTAGTAAAAACTTGTAGAACTTTTATCCCATCTAATATAATTTAAACTCTCATTGACTATACTACAGCACAAAAGACACCTCTGAAACATTTCAAATAGTTGATTATAAATACTTTTTCATTCAATTATAGCAATCAGTTTTTCCCAAGTGTTTTGAGTATAAATAAATGTAAAATTTCTTCAATATTTATTTAAAAGTTGCATTATATTATGACTAGACAGATAGTGCCGGAGTTAAGTTGCTTACCTGGCCTGTGGCAAACCCTGGTTCCAACCCTAGTAAAATTCCCAACTATCTATGGGTGGTATTGAAGCACTGGCCTGATTTGCTAAGAATGCCTGAGAGTGATATACTATATTAATATCACAAGCACTACTTTACAAAACATGACAGAGAACTAATAGTAAATATATATATTGATATTTTGCTTTACCTCTTCCCAGTGAAATAATTTTGAATATAAAAATTATACTGAAGAAATAAGTCAGTGTATAAGAAATAAATCAGGTTCGAGTTTATTGAAGGATAATGGATAAAACTGAGGTGAACAAAAATGAGAATGGTAAGGAAAGAATTAATTTTATAACACTAATATGCATTTTATAATCAAAAGTCAGAGCAAAAAATTATATGAAAGCCTATGAAGAACTGCCACTAAACTTCAGATTGTTATACATATCCCCTAACTAGAAGAGTAATACAAATGATCATCTGTTTAACACTAGGCAAAATTGGAAAATACATGAATTTCATTTACAGCAACAATACATCTTAAAGTCCCTTTACCTACTTCTTCCTTGCTTTAATTTTCTATTTCAAAACAAAAATCCATGAAAAAAATTTTAAGGGAATATGATACAATGTTTTATAAAATAAACAGAAGCCTTCTGTCTCTAAAATAAAAAGGAATGCTGTCTCGGAGATATAATACAGTGAATAGGAGACTTGCTTTGCACCCCATTAAACTGAGATTGATCTCTAGCATCCCACGTGGTCCTCAGAACACCTCCAATTTCTGAGTGCAGTCAGGAGTTATCCTTTGCATTGCCAGTTATAATGCTCCCCACAAAAAAAGAGAACAGTCAGAAAATAAGAAACAGAATAAAAAATGATAAATGATTTTTCAGAATGTTCTTAGAAGATACAACACACAATCACACACACAAATAAATGTAACTATCCATATATTAAATCTCTACTTATAATAGAAAAGTAAATTTGCTTTCTTTGTGGGGCACACCCCATGCTCTCAGGGGTTACACTTGACTCTGCACTCAGAAATTGCTCCTGGCTCAGGAGATCATATGGGATGCTGGGGATCAATCCATCCTAGGTTGGCTGCTTGCAAACAAATGCCCTACTGATGTGCTACCACTCGGGCCCCATTTTTTATATAAAAGAAGTATAACTACATATGCCTTTGTTGTTTACAATAATCCATCTTTACTATTTATTTAACTAATTATACTTTTTTCCTGACATTTATGTAAGCAATTGTTTGTCAAATATAAACTACTATTATTTGAAATTTTGTAATGCTGAATATTACTTTTAAAATTATGCTTTCAGTTGACAGTATTAAAAATCTGTTGAGTGGCAGGAGAGATAGCACCATGATAGGGTGTTTGCCTTGCGCCTAGCCAACCACAGACTGGCCCAGGTTCAATCCTTGGCTTCCCATATGTTCCTCAAGCCTGCCAGGAGTGATATCTCAGAGCAGAGCCAGGAATAACCCCTGACAGCTGCTGAACATAGCCCAAAAACAAAAACAAAAACAAAAAAAACTATTGATTTTGGAGCTGGAGTGATAGCACAGCAGTAGGGTGTTTGCCTTGCATATGATGACCCATTACAAACCTGGGTTCAATCACTAGCATCCCATATGGTCCACTGAGTCTGCCAAGAGTGACTCTGAGCACAGAGTCAGGAGTAACCCCTGGGAGCCCCTGGATGTGGCCCAAATAAAGAATATAGTAATACATTTGCAAATCTGGCAAATGGTTAATCTTAATAGTTTTTATTATCTCATGATGCCTTGTAAAGTGAAACTGGTTGCTTAAGACACCCTTTCTATTAATTCTCAATTTTCATCATATATAATATTTTAATAAATTATTTAGCTTCTATTGTCCTAAAGTCATAGCTTTTTCACATCATAATTCTCCAGTTTCCAGTGTGTTATTTCCTATTATGATATTATTCAAAAGTTTTTTATTGTTGCATTTCATAGAGAAGTCTGGCCAGTGGTACATGGGGTTATTCAAAAGCTAGTTCCTTCCTGTGCGTGTGCATAAACACACATATGCTTGCACATGCACATATACACACTTTTAGTAAGAATTTGTCAATTTTTTAAATCTTCAAATCAGTTTTCAGGCTATAATTTACTACTTTTAGAAGCAAGTACTTTCTTTCAACTATTCTATATTTTCTATATTCTGCCTTCTCCCCTTCTTTTAGAATATCCTACATCCTGAGGTATAGTGGCAAATTCCTGCAGATATGCATATAGTAGTCAATTAAGCAAAGGGAAGAGGTACACTTGTCCCTCAACTGGCAACCTCACTCTTTCTGGAATGCCAGGTTTCTTTTTCTAACAAGTTACATCCTGTCTGTAGACAGATTGGCCAAACAGACTAATCTGTTGAAGTGAAACTTGCAGAGAAACATGGGAGGTGGGGAAATTAAATTGCAAAATAAATTCTTAAAGGGGTTAAAATACAGTCTATGTATACTACATATGTATATTACATATACTCAAGAAAATTACCATTATTTTTCAATGACATTTTGTTCTAGGGGATAAAATATTAGCATATTCAGGAAAAAGATTAGTAAAACATCACTTATGTTTTAATAACAAACTATCATTAACCAGAAAATTAGAGATTGTCTCATATCCTAAATAAGTGACTTAGCTAAGTTGAAAAGAAGCACCCAAATGTTGCAGAGATCATTGCTTATCTGATTTTATATATGAAATTATTTATTATTTTTATTCAGAATAGTGATTGTAATGTTATCTGTGGATCATTATTTAGGCTCTAAGTTTCAATCATCATACATTGGCCATTCATCCCCAAAACTTAGATCCAATTTTTGAAGCTGGCATAGTTTTCTGCACCAGTACCAAGAACTGAACTCCTATTAGAGAAGGCCCTAATGCTGCCCTGGCACCAACTTGCTTCAGAGTGGGTTCATATGACACCCTGATAACTTGGAAACAGCAACAACTTGCCTTCAGGGCAGGGTTCCCTTCATCGCCACGTAAAGGCAAGATGAAACTAGCAGATGCTCTGTGACACCCTAACTTTGACATAGGACCTGTGCAAAAACCAAGATCTCTAATTACTGAAGCCTGACTGTGACAACTGTGATTGAAGAGAACTTTTCTTGGGACCATAAAGAAAGACTTTGGGGTTAGACAACTTAGTATGCCCAGAGCCTGTAGTTGGTCATATGGCAGGATGCTTCATGGGTAGGGTCTCCCTATTTATAGGCCAAAGGTTTTTCCTTTCTATTTTCTCCAACTTTTGTTGCAGCTATGCAAAACTGCCACCCCTTTCTTTTTTCCTTCTTTTTTATTCTTTAATAGGGGCTCCTGCCTTTTTCATAGAACAATCAGACATGAATTACTTTGTTTTACCTCATATTTATGCATTTTTCTATAAAATTAAGAAGGAAAGAAAAAAGAAGAGTAGGAACAATAGCATAGTGGTAGGGCATTTGCATGCAGCCAACCCAGGATGAACCTGGGTTCAATTCCTGGCATCCCATGTGGTCCCCAGAGTCTGCCAGGAGTGGTTTCTGAGCTTAGATCCAGGAACAACCTTTGTGTGCCACTCAGTGTGGCCCAAAAAACAAAATAAAACAAAACAAAACAAAAAAAAAGGATGAGGGCTGGGACCAAGTGGTCTCAGATGCATTAGCAAAGATGAAAAAGAACAAAACTAAATATCCAAATCAATGTTAACCACAATATAATCAAGAGACCTAAACATTAACAATCTAAAATTAAACAGACCTGTTATACTAGCAAGGTAAGGGGCAAAGGGTGTTGATATAGAATACACTCTGGGGAACATTGGTGGAGGGAGGTCAACACTCGAGATGGGAATAGCTCTGACTCACTATATATCTGAAATTCAACTAAGAAGGACTTTGTAGATCACATTGGTTTCAATAGCATAAAATTAAAAAAAATAAATTTTACTTTATTTAAAGAGCATGTATCACATAGGTAACATAGCTGATCAAAATACATTTGTTTTCAGATAAGTGGGAACAAAATAATTTTTAAAAATATAAAGAAAAGAAGGAAAAGAAGAAAACAAAAACAAAGTACAATGACAAGCAAATTTGTGAAAATTATTGTATCTCCAATGAAGTCATTAAGTCATTGTCAGAGGTTTAGAAGCTCTTGTTGACAGCTGACCATTCTGTTACTTCATTTGTTTTTAAACATTAGATAGGCATCTAAATTAATGCACTCCTTTGGGGATGACAGTATTAAACAAAAATGTGATTGTCACTCAGTCCAAAAATTTCAAGCATTATTGCTGATACTGCAGCTTTTGGGGGGCATGTTCTTGACTGCTAGGTCTTCTGAAAATACAAAAGGCAGTGAAAGGGTGCCTGTTCTTACTCTAAATAAATCCTTGTGATATCAGTTCATATACCTGCAGTTTTAATCAGAGAACCTTACAGGAGTGATGAAGCAAGGCCATTCATTGGCAAAGCAGCAATTGTGGGTGAGGAATACAACAGGCATGGCTTCAGCATGGCAAGGACTTGGCCCACCCTCTCCTCATGATATTCCCAGATTTCAGCTGTGTGGCCAGTGTACCCCTAAGTTTTCATGATTTGGTTTCCATCTCTTGTGAACAGTGAGTCTATGTAGCAAACATAGCAACTCAATCATAATTTTCTAGTTTATATTTTTAATTTATTGTTGGAGAGATGAAAAGCTACTCTAAATTTTAATATTTCAAAATGTTATTTTTGTTCTATAAAAATGAGAAATATTGGGTCTGGATTGATAACACAGCAGTAGGGCATTTGCCTTGCATGCTGCCAAATGGTGGTTCGAATCCTGGCATCTCATATGGTCCCCGAACCTGCCGGGGGGTAATTTCTGAGCGTAGAGCCAGGAGTAGCCCCTGAGTGCTGCCGGGTGTGACACCTCCCCCCAAAAAAAAAACACAAAAAATATGAAAAAGATTTATTTCAAATTTAAAATCTTTGTACTAGTAATGATAATTCAGCATTAAAAATAAACTGTATGGCAATAAAGGTCAGTAAGAATGGTTTTTAAAGTTCCTGTTCTGGTTATATGTTCCAGTTTTGTTTTGTTGGTTGTTTTTGTTGGGTGGGGGCAGTGGATGGTCTAGAAAATTCAAAAGTAAGTTACTAGAAATCTTAATTTCAAAATGTACCTTCAAAATAATTTTAGCCACATTACATAAATGTGATACAGATAACTAAGTTTGCTGTCTTATTAGTTATAAATAATAGTAAAAACATTAGAGATCTACACTTCTAACACTAATAACTAAGGAAAAAGAAACTTACATGAAATTAACTCAACTTATAGTACTCGTTGGCTTTGGATAGTTCAATGGTCTAAAATACATGGTTTTCAAACAATAGGTCCTAAGTTTCACCTCTAGCAATAGATAGGGTCTCTTGAGTACCACCAAGAGTAACTCCTGAACAATAAGCCAAAGTAGCACCTGAGCATTATGCAGTATGGTCCAAAACCAAAATGAATGAAAGAATTAACAAATAACAGAGATAAAGGGACAAAAGATACATTGATTGTACCTGATAATTATGTGCAATCTAGATACTGGGCCAGACATTTTATAACTTAACAGTAAGTTAAGTTATAACTTAACTTAACAGTAACTTAACAGTAAGTTAAGTTATAACTTAACAGTAAGTAACATTTTATAACTTAACAGTAAGATAAGAAATACAGAAAGCATAGCATTGTTGGGTTTTTCTTTTTCTAAACTTATACAACTCTTTTTATTTTTTTGGTTTTTGAGTTACACCTGGCAGCGCTCAGGGGTTACTCCTGGCTCTACGCTCAGAAATCGCTCCTTGTGGGCTCGGGGAACCATATGGGATGCCAGGATTCAAACCACCGTCCTTCTGCATGCTAGGCAAATGCCCTACTTTCATGCTATCTCTCTGGCCGCTTTTTCTTTTTTTTTTTTTTTTTCAAATTATAAACCTTGCTTTTTCTTTCTTTCTTCTTCTTCTTTTTTTTTTTTGCTTTTCATTTCTTTTTTTATTTATTTAAACATCTTGATTACAAATATGATTGTGATTAAGTTTCAGTCTTGTAAAGAACACCCCCTTCACCAATGCAACATTCCCACCACCAATGTCCTAAATCTCCCTCCATCCCACCTCACCCCCACCTGTACTCCAGACAGGCTTTCCAGTTCCCTCATTCATTCACATGATTATGGTAGTTCTCTGTGTAGTTATTTCTATAACTGCACTCACCACTCTTTGTGGTGAGCTTCATGAAGTGAGCTGGAAGTTCCAGCCCTCCTCTCCTTGTCTCTGAGGATTGTTGCAAAAATGACTTTTATTTTTCTTAAAACCCATAGATGAGTGAGACTATTCTGTGTCTATCTCTCTCCCTTCGACTTATTTCACTCAGCATGATAGATTCTATGTACATCCATGTATAGGAAAATTTCATGACTTCATTTCTCCTGACGGCTGCATAATATTCCATTGTGTATATGTACCACCGTTTCTTTAGCCATTCGTCTGTTGGTTGTTTCCAGAGCCTGGCTATTGTGAATAGTGCTGCAATAAATATAGGTGTGAGGAAGGGGTTTTTGTATTGTATTCTTGTGTTCTTAGGGTATATCCCTAGGAGTGGAATAGCTGGGTCGAATGGGAGCTCAATTTCCAGATTTTAGAGGAATCTCCATATCGCTTTCCATAGAGATTGGACTAGATGGCATTCCCACCAGCAGTGGATAAAAGTTCCTTTCTCTCCACATCCCCACCAGCACTGATTGTTCTCATTCTTTGTGATGTATGCCAATCTCTGTGGTGTGAGATGGTATCGCATCATTGTTTTGATTTGCATCTCCCTGATGATTAATGATGAGGCCCCTTTATCTTAATTTTTAAACAAAATTTTAGTACTTGGGCAACACCCACAGCACTTTTTTTCTGATTCAGCTGTACTCAAGATCTATCACTCCTTTTCCACTTCTAGGAACTATATGAAATGTAGGGAATCAAACCCAGGTCAGTCATGTGCTAGTCAAACAGCCTCCCTGCTGCACTATCTCTACTATCCCAAACCAGCACAATTCTTGACTCACATGTGCTTAAGACAAAGATAATTTTTGATGTTTCACTCACACAAGATTTTCTCTCTTACAAATCCTATTTATTTATTCATTATTTGCCTCACACTCAATCTAGTGCAATTTCTGAAGGACTGGCTTAATACTTTTATACACCTTTAAAATATTTCAAATATAGGCAACTCATTAGCATCACAAGTGCCTAGCGCTGTCATGTCCCTCTTCTCAGCCAACTATGCTGGTTAACAAAGTCTTTATCTTTCTGGGTGGATACAGGGTCATTAAATTTAAATATGCCTTTGTGAAGAAACATTAAGGTTGAGCTTAGTATTAACTTAGTGAACCTCCACCCAGCTAACTATTCTAGGAGTAATTTGGTAAGTCAGATGTTTGGCTTTCATATTTTAAAGAATTATTATAATCTATCCTAAGTAATGCTATTGAAAGTGGAATGTCCTAGAAATGTGCCATTACATCTCCATTACTACAAAAGCATCAGGGGTAAATAACAAAATGACACATTGTTAACAAAACCATTTTCTGTATTTTGTTGTTGTTTTTAAATACACTGTGTTATTATCAAAGATGGATAAATATTTTTTCATTTAACTATGCAGAGACTGACCTTTTATCATAAGGCACATAAAAACTTTTGCAATATGCAATTGGGAAATCTGAATTGAGAGACTGTGATGATTAAATGTAACAAAATCTGAACAGCTTCTTCATCATTTAAAAATAACAAGTTGATGCAACTCTCAAGATAAATATTCCAGTCAAAAATAACCTAATAAAATAGCAATAATCCAAATGAAAGTCAGGAAATGAAAAGCAAAAGCAAGACATTTAAATTTAACAAAGATATGTAGAGAGGATATAGGCATTTATTATATTTCCCTCCATATTTTATATATGTTTTACATAGAAATTTACTTATAAAAAGATAATCATTACCTGTACAGAAATTTTGACCACAAATAAATGTAAAGATGATTTACTTTCACCATATGCATTTTATATCTGAGCACACAGGCAGAATCAAGAACAAAAGAATATATTAAGGTAAAAAAAACCTACCTTAAAGAGAAGTGTTTCTAAGAAAATATAAAAAGTATCATATTATTTTAACAATAAAAATTTTAAATGCCACATAATACCATGTATTAAAATTCCCTTTAATAAAAAAGCTTCTACATTTATCTTATAAATGTAGTACAAATGACAAATGGCAGGAATATGTAGGAAGAAGATATTAAGAGAAAGGAAAAAAGGAAGAAAATAAAACATGATATAATGTATATCATGGTATACAGATGGTGAAAATGTTAAATAAAACTTTTCTAAATGAAAGCTTAAAATATATTAAAAGAACATTTAAACTCCACCAAATACATTTTAATTTCATGAAACAGAAGGAAAATAATATACATGTCTAGAGATAGAATACATGGTACTCATAAGTCAAAGAAAAAATTTTAATAGATATGAAAAAATGTGATGAATTTTACACTTTATTTTAAAAATAACTACAAAAATAAAAAGCTAATATATGTGTATATAATTCTCAAACATAATATAAATTATAATTATTGTGATGGTTAAGGAAACATGAGCTGCTCTCTGAGAAAAGCCTGGGCATTTTCAGTTTAACTGTTTTTTTTCCCTAGTCCTATGACTTCCAGCCAGGATAAGTAGAGAAGAGAATTGTTTTAAGAGATTAATTATATGTGTGCTGCCCATCTAAAGAGATTCAGGCTGATGGTGAAGTTGCTATCTTCAAAACAAGGCTGTAAGTCCACCTGAAAAAATAACAGACCTAAGTAGGAAACTGGGAATAAAAGAGTGTCCTACATTGGAAACTTTTGAATAAAGTGTAAGCCTGGAAATGGAACCCATTACTTCAACTAATACCTCACTAGTTAAAACTTAGTCACACAATTGCTTCTAATAATAAAACAACTATGAAATGGAATCTATGTGACAGAAGACTAGAGAAACAGGTTTGAATAGCTAGTCAGCCTCTATGGAGTCTATACAGTGTCATCATCACATAGTCATTCTATTTTTTTCTTTGGTTTTTGGGCCGCACCCAGTGGCCTTTAGGGGTTAGTTATTCCTGGCTCTGAACTCAGAAATGACTCCTGAATGTCGCAGGAAACCATATGGGATACTGGGATTGAGCCAGAGTCTGACATATGCAAGGCAAATGCCCTACCTGCTGTGCTATGGTTCCAGCCCCTCCTCATTCCTGTTTCAAAAAAAGACAGCTGATTTTCCCAAGAGAAGATAATTCAAAAAGTTATCAAGCCTCTTTATCTAATTCTGAATCAAGAATATCCAAGAAATGAATAATTCTTTCTATGATGATAGGTCTGATAGTTCAGGAAGTTATGAACTAAAATGGGAAATTATCTGGCCATCCACCTTCCTGAAACACATACTGATTACTGCATAAAAGGGAATTCTTGCATCAGATACAAAATTCCTTTGTGACTTTCATGACTTTTTGCTGTTAAATAAAGTTCATGTATTTTCAATTACATATTGTTTTAATAATTTGGAAAGAGCCTTTGAAATAATAACCTTGATCTTTATTGAATACCAACTAGTTCTTATATGCATCATGACTGCTTGCACCTTGATCTTGGGTTTTCAGCCTTGAGATATGAAAAATTAATTTGCACTGTTCAAAAGTCATCTAGTTTATGGTATTTTTTTCTATAGTTTGAACAGACAAAATCAATAATTTGGCTGTCAGAGGGATTTTTTGTGTCTTTTAGCTTTAATAGTCCTAGAAAATTTTTACTTTAGGGTGTGCTTACCAACAAGAAATACTAGAAATACTCTTTTTTTGTTTTAGTTTTGGGGCCACACCTGGCAGCACTCAGGGTTACTCTTGTTTCTGGGCTCAGAAATCACTCCTGGCAGGCTTGGGGACATTATGGGATGTTAGGGTTTAACCTGGGTCAGCCACGCACAAGGCAAATGCCCTGCCTACTGTGCTATTACTCCGGCCCTGGAGATACTCTTTTTACAGCGCTTCTTTTAAAGATACTTTCATAGAGATCTCAGTAACGATATTGCAAATCTCAGTTTCTAAAAGGGGGGGGGGAGAAAGGGAGAGAGAGAGCCAGAAAGAAAGAAGGGGAGAAAGAGAGAGTGTGGGAGAGGGATGTCTTCCCCAGAGGCAGGCAGGGGAGAATGGCAGGAGAAAAACTGGAGACATTGCTGGTGGGGAATGTGCCCTGGTGAAGGGTGTTGTATATTGTATGACTAAAACTCAATCATAAACAACTTTGTATCTGTGAAGAAAAATGCCACTGTATTATGAACAACCAGTAATCACAGTTTTTAGATAAAATTATCAATAAAAATAAAATAGAATTTGAGTAAGAATAGGGCCAGAGCTATGGCACAGTGATAGGGCATTTGCCTTGCATGCAACTGACCCAGGATGGACCACAGTTCGATCCCCTGCATCCCATATGGTCCCCCAAGCCAGGAGTGATTTCTGAGTGCATAGCCAGGAGTAACTAACCCCTGAGCATCACCAGGTGTGGCCCCCCCAAAATTAAAAAATTAGAGTAAGAATAAAATAATTCTATGCCAGTGTAAAAATATATAAAACAACTACAGGATAGAAAAGATTACAAACTTTGCAGTCTTTAAGCATGCATGACTTGAAATATAATACATACAGCTTTAGTTTAGTACAAAGATGATATGAACTTCTTTTTTTTTTTTTTTTTTTTTTTTTTGTTTTTGTGTGTGTGTGGTTTTTGGGTCACACCCGGCAGTGCTCAGGGGATACTTCTGGCTCCATGCTCAGAAATTGCTCCTGGCAGGCACGAGGAACCATATGGACGTCGGGATTCAAACCGATGACCTTCTGCATGAAAGGCAAACACCTTACCTCCATGCTATCTCTCCGGCCCCGAACTTCTTTTCTTAAATAATATACAAGTTGACTAAACATTTGGGGATAAGTCTGAGAAGGTGGTGAAAAGAGCTAAGTGTATGCTTTGTGTTTAGGAGGCCAGAGTCGGATGCCAACACCAAATGTTTCCCAAATATTACTGATAACAAGTCCAAAGCATCAAGACAGGAGCACTATGTGGCCTTCACACCACCCTCATCACCACAAAATTATGAAGAGATAAACAGGAAGTTTAGGGTAATGAAATTTCTTAATGATTTTAGGTACTATACAATCTAATTCTGTTGCTAAGAGAAAAGTGAAACCTACATATGTTTAAAGAATATCAAGTGAGGCTAGAGTGAGAGCTTAGTGAGTAGGTGTGAATAAATTTTTAATAAATCCTGAGGGAAAAGGGAAGTAAAAACTGGGGAGAGAAAAGAAAAAAACTTTACCCTAAGATCAGGGTGGACTTTCAAGGAAGCATCTGACTACATTTCCAACATCAGGCTTCCAACAGTCTAAGTTTGCCTTTTCTTTCTAGGTCCTGGAAAAATTTTTTCTCATGGTGGTTGTCGTAATCAGGCTCTGTAATTAAAGTTCTTAGGTTTTTCACAGGCTCTATATCATTGTCAGGGTGTCATGAAGCATGTCCTGGTTTGCCAGAAGTTGTCAGGGCGTCATAAAACAAGCCCTGGTTCTATGTCGTTGTCAGGTGGCAAGTCTGTCCCAGTTGCAAGTTGTTGCCAGGGTGGCACAAAGCCTGCCATAGTTGCAAGTCATTGCCAGGGCGACACGAAGCCTGCCCAGTTCTGGTGATGGGGCCTAAAGTGTGGGGGTGCATGGCCAATCTCAGAGCAACTGAAGTTTAAGTCAATATGACAATGTTCAGGATAAAAGACCCACATATAAGTTTTGCAAGCTTAAAATTTGAAGTTTTTATCCCTAATATCTGGTAAGTCCATTCGGGCACCAGCTCTGGATAAATCCTCACACCATAATCCTGAGGGAAGAGGAGAAATAAGTCTGGAGCAGAGCAACTGCAGGAAATAAACCAAACAAGGCTGGGTGAAAGAGATGAAACTTGAGTCCAGGGACCCTTATGCCACATGGAGAGATAGTGAAGCTTGCCAGGACTGAGTCTTTATTGGGAAGATAGATCACCTCCATGGGGGAGAATAGTTTGGGAACAAAAGTCTATCCAGAGGTTCTTTCTGCCTAGGTGGGCTTTTGATATGTAAAAAGGAAAGCTGTATTGTGGCTGAGGGTGAAGTCTGATGCAGCATATCTGTTTGGGTAAAGGCTGAATATTCCAAGAGGTAGGACATTTGCCTTGCATGCAGCTTACCCGGGTTTTATCCCCTGCATCCCACATGGTCCCCTAGGCATGCTAGGAGTAATTCTGAGCACAGAGCCAGGAGTAACCCCTGAGCACAGCTGGGTGTGCCCCCAAAACAAAAAATCCCCAAGAGTACAAAACATGTATAGGCTCTAAAACTTAAACTAGATAATCTGATAATTAAACCAATATTTTATTTAGACTCTGCTAAGTCTAATATTTAAAGAGATTATTTTATATTCTTTTATTGATGAAGAATTTTGGAAACTTTTCTCAAATCTCTAGGTTCATCCATTCTTTTATTATTAAACTGTGGCTATTCCAACTTATACTCTCAAAATTTTTTCAGGGAGTCTTACTCAATGTACTCAAATTCCTTACTCATGGCTCTCCACTCAGAAATCACTGCGGGTGGGCTTATGGGACAATGTGAAATGCCAGGGATCCAACTTAGATTGACTATGTGCATAGTAAGCAATTTACCTGTTGGGTTATCTCGCTAGCCCTTTATTCTTAAATTAAAAAAAAAATTTTATCTCTACTTCTACTTATTTGGACAGTGATGTATCCTTCTTGAAGATGCCTTTAGTCTCAATGCTATGGACTGTTTTACCTACATGTTCTTCTACATATTATATGGTTCTGGGTCTAATATCAAGGTCTTCAATTCATTTGGATTTGACCTTTGTGCATGATGTTAGATGAAGGTCCAAGTTCAATTTTTTTGCAAGTGGCTGACCAGCTGTCCCAACACCAATTGTGTGGTTTTTTGTTTATAATAGTTTTTATTGGGATCAAAGTGAATTACAAGTCGTTCACAGTAATATTTAAGGTACATAGTGGTAATGAATTAGGGCCATTTCCACCACCAGTGTTGTCCTCCCTACACCACTGTTCCCAGCATGCATCCGATACCTCCCCCAACTTGCACTATGGACTGCTAGTGTAACAGCAGTATTTGTGTATAGTTTATTGTAGATTGGGTATCATTGACTTTGTGTTTGGTGCTTAAGTCTGATCATTTTCTATTTTCACTCAATGTTCATACGATTGGTAGTTCCTGGTACCATCCATTTCCACCCCCCTCAGTTTATGAGGGAGAACAAGATGATTCAAGTACTGGCGTTCTGTTGGAAGAAGAAAAAAAAAGAAAAAAGAAAAAAAGCTGGGAGAAATTCGTCTAGAGACTATAAATATCAATTCAAAAGAAGGAAAAACAAAAAAAAAAACAAAAAAATAAAGAAAAACAAGCAATGATAAAAAGCACAACAGCATCAACAAAATATCATCACCAAAACAACCACCACAAGAAATAAAATAAGAAAATGGAAAAAAAAGTGAAGGGCCAGTGTGGCAAGGATTTGTGGGCTTTTTTTTTTTTTTGCTTTGTTTTGTTTTTGCATAGGCACAATAAATATTGGTGAACTTAGAAAGGGAATTCCTTTGACCTAGGAATTACAGAATTTCTCCACCCTTGAAGCAGTATATACTGTCATGAAAGCAACTAAAGGCTCCATACATGTTCATTATTGAAACCCAAGGTCTTTTTCTGTTGCTAGGAAAGTTTCTGCTCAATTGTGTAAAAGGAGTCCTCTGTAGCAAGAGATATTCTGCTTAGTTGTGTAAAAGCAGTCTTCTGTAGCTAGAGATCTTGGTATTTGAGCAGGCCATAGAACAAAGTCTAGAAGAGTCTTTCATATGGTTCTAGAAGATCTGTTTCATCGTGTTCGTTGTAATCAGTCTTCTGTAATTAGTGATCTTGTTTTTTGCATAGATCCTAGGTGAAAGCCTAGGACAGAATCTTTCCTTAGGGCTCCAGAAGTTCTGCTCTGTCATGGTTGTCAAAGTCAGAACTCTGGGATTAGAGGTCTTGGTTTTGTACAAATCCTAGGCCGAAGCCTAGGCTAGGATCTTTTTTATTGGTCCCAGGAAAAGTTCTGTTCAGTCGCACCAACACCACTTGTTGAAGAGGCTTTCCTTGCTCCATTTTGCATTTCTTGTCCCTTTATCAAAGATTATGTCTGGGGAACATTCTCTGAATATTCAAGTCTTATGTCTATTTCACTGATATGAGGGTCTGTCTTTATTCCAATACCATGCTGTTTTAATGACTATTACTTATAGTACAATTTAAAGTTGGGGAAAGTGACGCCTTCCATCTTCTTTTTCCTAAAAGTTGCTTTAGCTATTCATTGGCTTCTTTGAGAAGCTTCTGCACCTCAAAGGAAATAGTGACTAGTATATAAAGGCCACCCACAGAATAGGAGAAACTATTCACCCACTACCCATCAGATCAGGAACTAATATCTAAGATATACAAGGTACTGACAGAACTTAACAACAAAACGAAACAAAACAAACACCACATCTAACCCTATCAAAAAGTGAGGAGAAGAAATGAACAGACGTTTCCTCAAAGAACAAATATAAATGGCCAAAAGGAACATAAAAAATGATCCACATCACTAATTATCAGGGAGATACAAATGAAAACAACAGTGAGGTACCATCTCATGCTACAGAGCAGGGATGGCGAACACAAGACTCTTGAGCCGCATACGGCTCCCGGCCTAAATGAATGCGGCTCTTTGCCTCTTATGAGTTTAATATATTATTGTTAAAAATATATGCTTTTGTGTGTTTGTCTGTTTTGGCAGGTCACTGCGTAGTGTGGCTCTCTAACTCACACAGTTTAAAATTTTGGCTTTTTGTGTCAAACTTGTTCACCACCCCTTCTACAGAGACTGACAAACATCACAAAGTATAAAAACAATCAGTGCTGCCAGGGATTTGGGGAGAAAGGAACTCACATTCACTGCTGTTGGGAATGCTGTCTATTCCAGTCTTTATGAAAAACAATATGGAGATTCACCCAAAAAAACCCTGAAAATTGAGCTCCCATACCATATAATCCAGCTATACCACTCATAGGGATATACCGAGGAACACAAAGCATAATACAGAAATGTCTTCTACACACCTATATTCATTCCAGCGCTATTTAAAATAGCCATCATATGGAAACAACCGAGATGCCCGAGAACAGATAAGTGACTAAAGAAAGTGTGGTACATATAAATAATGGAATATTATGCAGCTGTCAAGAGAGATGAAGTCATGAAATTTTCCTATACATGGATGGTCATGGAAACTATTATACTGAGTGAAGTAAGTAAGAGGGAGAGAGACAGAATAGTCTCAGTCATCTGTGGGATTTAAGAAAAATAAAAGGGGCCGGCGAGGTGGCGCTAGAGGTAAGGTGTCTGCCTTGCAAGCGCTAGCCAAGGAAGGACCGCAGTTTGATTCCCCTGCATCCCATATGGTCCTCCCAAGCCAGGGGCAATTTCTGAGTGCTTAGCCAGGAGTAACCCCTGAGCATCAAACGGGTGTGGCCCAAAAAGCCAAAAAAAAATAACAATATGGTAATAATATCAGAGACAATAGAGATGAGGACTGGAAGGACAGGCCCCCAATATGTAGCTTACTTACCACAGAGTGGTGAGTTCAGTTAGAGAAATAACTACACTACCAACTATCATGACAGTGGTAGTGAGAGAAATAAAATGTCTATCTCAAATACAAGCAGGGGCGTCGGGGCGGGGGGAGAGATGGGGGCATTGGTGGTGGAAAGTTTGCACTGGTGAAGGGGGGGGTGTTCTTTTTATACTAAAACCCAACTACAAACATATTTGTAACCATGGTGCTTAAATATAAGAAAAATAAAGAAAATATGAGTCGGGAGGGGAGAGAGTTATAAAAAAAAAGAAAATATATATATATTTTGTAGTGCTGGACTAAACCCTGGTCTTATGCATAGAAGTATGTGCTTTGCACTCAATACTTAATTATTTTTAGTGCAATTTCTTGATAGTTTAATACCCAACTATTTTTTCCCAATAGATCTTAAACTGCTGGAGGATGACAAAATCCTGTTAATCTTCATTGGATACTAGTAACTGCTACGGAGCTTGCCATACACTGAATGTATAATTAAAATGACAAATTTGTTGGCTATATACTTGAAAAGTGCTGAAAGAATATATTTTTACTGTATTCACTACAAAAATGAAATAGGTTCTATGATAGCATTAGCTAGTGTGTGACAGTTTGCTATATATGCGTAGAAATGTACCAGAAATCATTATTATTAGTCAATTATTAAATCTGAAGGAAATTACAAGTTTGAATTGATCTGACTTTTCTGAAAATTTTCAGAGGTTATGATCTCACTTGCTTATTTCTCTAGCTCATATTTCCCAGTTGTGGCATCAAAGTTTTTTTGGGTTTAGTTGTGTGCAAATATGCTTCCTGGGGCTGCAGAGATAGTATAGGGGTAAGTAATTTGCCTTGATTGTTGATCTGGGCTCAATATCTGGCACAACAGATGGTCCCAGAGCACTACAGAAGTGATCCTTGAGCACAGATTACAGAAGTAGGACTAAGGGCTAAAAAAACCCATAAAAACAAAAAACTTCAAACCATAAAGGTGATCAAGTAACCTCTTTGCTCTTTTACACCCACCTTTTGCTCCAAATATCTATTTTTATTACTTCTCAATTTCTCCTAGAAGTCTTTCCTGACACAGACATTTCCAACCAAATTAATGCTTCTTCTCTGAGATTGTTTCTCTGTGCACTACTTATCCTGTACTATACACATCACATCTTAAGTTAATTATGTAAACACTCCAACTATGTTGTTTAATTCATGCTGCTATCCTCAGAGGTAAGTACACTATTTGGCATTTAAATGGTTTACAATGTGATTTGAATAAAAAGAAAACATAATGGAGAATAAATCTTGGCACAGGCTGTACTTTAATACTTAGATGTAAAAGTGTAATTGGATATGTAGTGCATTTTCCTGAGACAGAACTGAAAAAAAAATCCACAAAGGTTTACTAGTTTTTAGCAAGCAATTAAAAATTACAAAATGAACAATTTTGAAATAAGATAACAAATAGTATTTTCTCACTAGAATATATCAAGGATATAATATTTATATCACATACTATAATTACATTCATAAAATATAAATCTCAGCAAAGCATAACATTTATGCAAATACTAATAAGATAGATTACCATAAGCTGGAACACTTCCAATCAAGATAAAAATTCAAGATGAAGAAAAGCCATCGGCTCAATTATATTGAAAAATGCTATGACATAGCAATTCCAGTCCAAGGTGTATTAGAGAAACACATATTCAGTCTATACAAACTCCTGTATTCATGGTCTATTTACAATACCAAGACATGGAAACAACCCAAGTGTCTGCCAATGGGGCTGGAGCGATAGCACAGGAGGTAGGTCATTTGCCTTGCATGCAGCCAACCCAGGTTCCATCCCTGCCATTCTGTATGGTCCCCAACCCTACCAGGAGTGACTTATGAGTGCAGAGCCAGGTGTAAAGCCTGAGCACCGCTGGGTGTGGCCCTCAAACAAAGCCAACCAAGTACCCACCAATGGTTGAATGGGTACATAGTACATGTGCACTATTCAGTCAAAAGATGACCTCTTGCTATTTTCACCAATATGTGGCTAGATTTGGAGAGGATTATGCTAAATGCCATCAGTAAGTTTAATGCTGGATGTTTTGACAAGGAGACAAACCAAACTCTTGGAGTCTGAAGATGAAACTGAGGAGAGATAAAAAAGAACATAAGCCATTACGCTAGAAGAATGTTAGTACTTTGAAGGAGGGCGTGGTATAACTTATGAATACTTAACATAAATCTGAAGGCATATGTGTATAACTGTGAGCGTATTATCCATTATATACCTATAAATACCTCAAATGGGTGGGGGAAACTTGCCCCTACAGGTTATAAAGTACCATTATTTCAAAAATCCATGCACAAAGCCTTGTTATTCAAATCTCAGTATTTATTGTTAATAAAACGAACAAAACCGGTCTTTTTAACCATTTATAAGTACACGATTCAAATGTCACTAAAACTTGTTTCTATACAACTACCACCAATTGCAAATCTTTGTTTTACAGACACACACACACCCACCGCCCCTTATTTCCACTGTCCCACGAACTCTACTGCTTTTTTTAGTTTTTATAGCCGGCTGTGCTCGGCTAGGTATCGAACCCGAGTCGGACCCAGGGTCGGCAGCGTGCAAGGTAAACACCTTCCCCGTGGTGCAATCGCTCGGGTACCACACAACTCTGCTTTTGTACAAAAGACTCGACTAGATTTAGAGACAGATCAGTGAAGCAGAGAGTGGAGGAACTCTTCTTCGCCAAGCCCCAAATCATGAGCTGGGGTCAAATGTCAAGACTGCCTTTGTAACAAGTACTCCAAGCCCCATCGCGGCCTTTTCGGGCATCATCAGCTGGATAACCATCCGTCGCCGACATGTCTTCCAGAGCGCTGAGTCCCAGAAACATAGCTCGTCGCGAGCAAGGTCCCGAGTCTGGAAGAACACCAAGCGCGTCGAAGAGGCCGCATCTGGCTCTTCTCGCCCTCTCAGGCTTCTTCTACCCTTAACCGCCCGGAGCTCCCAGCGTCGCGTCTCAGTGGAGCTCGCGCTCTTTATTGACGGAAACCAAGCCCTCCGCTAACTCTCGCGGGATTTTGGGAGCGGGATCTATATCTCTAGAAATCCCTGCAGCGAGAACTGGAACTAGATTTGCCGCGGAGACGCAGGCGGAGGAGAAGGGGGCGGAGCCCGGAGCCCGGAGAGGCGGGGCCTGGCCTCCGAGGGGGCGTGTCCTGGCGGGAGGGAGGGGTGTGTGAGACAAGACCGGGGGGGAGGGGGCGGGGCCGCACCGACTGGGACCTGTTGAACGCAGGTAGCGCCGCCGGCGGGCCGGGGCTCCCGAGGACCGCGGCGACTGCGCATGCTCGCTGGCCGCGCCGGGCCGGGAGCCGAGTGGCTGTGACGAGCGAGCGAGCGAGCGAGCGAGCGCGCTCCTCAGCGGCGGCGGCGATGGCTGTGTGAGGGGCCTCGGGCGGGATGGTGCTGCTCCCCCGGGCCGGCCGACTTCTTCCAGCGGGACCAGCAACTCCTCCGTGCGGCCGGCGGTGGAGGAGGAGGCCGTCGCGGGCCGGCGAGGTGAGCCCCCTCAGGGTCCTTTCTGCCTCCCCGGCTCCGGACAGCCGGCCACCCGGCGCCCTCCTGCCCCGTCGCCTTTTCCTTCTTTCGTTCGAGGCCGGGCAGGAAGCAGCCGCCTCCGCCGCCTCCTCGGCCCACTTGGCCCGGCGGCGGCTGCTGCTCCGGCTCGCTGAAGGTCGGTGGGGTCGGCGGGGCAGAGCGGCCGGCGGCTGGCGGGGCCTCGCTCCGTTTACTGCCGCTTCGCCGCTGCCGGAACGGACCCGCGCCCCCGCCCGCCCGTCCGTCCGTCCGTCCGTCCGTCCCTCCGTCCCTCGGTCCCTCGGACTGAGCCTGCTCGGCGTCGGCGAGCGTCCGTGCCACACGCCCGCCCCGCCGCTCGGGGCCTCTTCCGCGCACTTCTGCGCCTGCTGCCCCCGCTCCCCGTCCTCTCCGTCGGGCAGTTCTTGGATGCTCCTCACCCCTCGAGCCCCGCCGGCGTCTCTCGGCTAGCCGTTGATTCCGGTCTGGCTGGGCCCCCCGCGGCCCCCCACTCCACCCCATCCCACCCGGTGGCCCCTGCCCGTCCTGCCATCCTCTTCCATCCCCATTCCCTGTCGACTTTGCTGTGCATGCATGCCCACTCCTCGGCAGTCGACGTCTGCACTTTGCACACGCCCAACCTCTTAACATGTAGCCGAAGAAATCTGGACTTTTGCTCCCTTTCTTGACCCTCCTTTATCTTTCTGCGCCGACTGAAAAAACTAGCATCAAACGAATGCTAGAAGCAGTAGACGTGTTTACGTTTTCCTGTCGCATGCCTCAGTTTGAGGGAGAGAACTACCGTCTGTCTCCTGACACGCCAGGAAAAGCCAATGGAGAGGCGTGGTGAAAAAGATGTGAGCGAGGGTTCACATTAGTTCCAGGCCGACCTACAAACATACAATTAAACTGTGGACCTGTTGGGGCCCTCCCGAAGTTGTAATTAAGATCTCATATTAAAATGAGATTTAAAGAACTCGTTCAACAAAATTGGTTATGATTTGTTTTATGTATTGATTGTTGCAGGCCATTGCATCATTTTCCTAGTATTCTGTTGGCTTTAACATAGTGTACAATTTATACTCTATAGAATCAGTGTTTTTCCAAAGAAAGAGAAATATGTGAGAGACAACACATTTTTGTTGTTGTTGTTGTTGTTGTTGTTGGTTTGGGGGCCACATTCCGCGCACTCACGGGTTACTCCTGACTCTGCAGGCTCAGACATAACTCCCGAGGCTGGAACAGCAGTAGCACAGCGGTAGGGTGTTTGCCTTGCATGCAGCCCACCCCAGTTTGATTCTCAGCATCCCAAATGGTCCCCGCCCCTGCCAGGAGCGATTTCTGAGAGTGCAGAGCCAGGAGTAACCCCTGACCACTGCCGGGTGTGACCCAAAAACAAACAAAAATTATTTATTATTATATGGGATGCTGGAGATGGAACCTCTCTTGATTGCATGTAAGGCAAAGGTCCTACCCTCTGTATATCTCTCTGGCCCCAATACATTATATTTTAATTGGATAGAAGAGCTTTGTAAATGGTTTTGGAGATTTTATTCCTCTACTTCATAATGATCAGAATTTGACTTCCCTAAAATATGTATTGCACAATAGTCTGCTGGAGATATCTGCTGAATTAGTTACCTTTAGTCTAAGTGAACTGTGAATTTCATTCTAGAATCTCAAAACAGTTCACAGTTAATTCTTTACTTTGTTCTCTTAAGTAGGAATGAAATGGAATTTTTGTCTTGTACAGAAGGAAGCACCAATCAGTAAGTAGCTTCTTCAAAGTTATAGTAGAGGTAAAAGTGGAAGATACATTTTAAGGTCTAGTCATTAGACTTTACACCCCCCTTTTTGGACAACAACTAGTCATTATTTTGTATTGAGGGTGATGAATGCCTCTGCTTTTGCCTTTTTTTCCCCTCTGCGTCCCCCCTGCTTTTGCATTTTTTAAAATGATTTTCCCTATAGGTTAAATAGAGATCATTGCTAATTTTTTGTTGTTGTTGTTCGTTTGATTTTTGTTTTTTTGGGCCACACCCAGCAGCGGTCAGGGATCTCCTGTCTCTGTGCTCAGACACTGCTCCTGGTAGGCTCAGGGACCATATGGGATGCCAGGGATTGAACCCAGGTCTGTCCTGAGTAGGCTTCTGTGCTATCGCTCAGTCCCCAAGATAACTTGCTATTTCTGAAGAAATCTGCCCCTGCCTCTTAAAGGCAGATCTTTTTAGTTTTAGATAACTGTTTATTTAAAAAAGCACGTGCCTACAAATTCTTGTTGATATTTTTAGTCAGTTGATTTTGTGTACTTCAAAATACAGTAATGATTCATGAAGGATAGCAAACACAGGACTAGAAGTAAGAAGCTTTAAACACATGATGACTCGGGACATTATAGAAATAATTTAACCTCTGTATCTCAGTGTCTCTACCTATAATTTGTCACTGGTAAAGCAAGCCCTAATAAACATTCTTAGGACAATCACAGCCATGTAAAAAATTGTTTTTCTCTTTTACTTTTTTGAATTCATGCTTTTTAGACTATATACTAAGTATAATTGCTGAAATGCTAAGCGAATTAAATTTTTTTTAGTTTCAAACTTATATGGAAAGTCAGGTGCATTATGGACTAGTTTATATTAGTTAATGTTTTTATAGAGTAAAACATGCTGCATATTCAGTAGGTAGAACCAATAGGCTCTTTGCTCGGATTCAACAGGAAAAAATTTTAAGAGTTCCGTATTTTTCTGCCTTCATAGTTTTCTGTTGTTTTATGTTTAGTTGCTGCTGATATACTTTTGATATTTGGGTTATTTAGGGGAAAGGACAAATATACTTTTTGCTTTGATTCAAGGTATTGAGGGAAAAAATAAAGTGAGTTTGTGTTAAGTGCATGTATCTTGTGTTCATAATAGGTATCACATACATACATACACACAGAAAGTTTTCTTATTGAATTATAATTCATGTAATTGGATTTCAGTCCATTCTAACACCAATTCTTTCACCTATATCCACTTACCTCCACCAGTGTCCCCAGTTTACACCTTTGTAGCCTGCCTCTGTGACAGACACTATTTTGGTTTTTTTCTCTTCACTTTTAGACTTTGGTTTATAATATTATTACTAATTGGGTATCATGCATAAGATTATTCTCCTTAAATACAAGCAGCTACCCTATATATATGTATAACATATATATATATAAGTAAATAGAAATTTACTAATTTACATTATTTGTTTTTATCCTGATACTATTGTTTAATAAGATTTATGCATTTCAAGTATGCAATCATAGTTTAACAGCTATGTATATAATATATATAATATATATGCATATATATGTGCCTATATATACACACATTTTGTATATAGTCACATGAAGTTACTTATTTTTCAATAATTTTTATTTTGACCAAAGTGGATTACAAAGCTTTCACAGTAATATTTTAGGTACATAGCGACATTGAATCAGGGGCATTCCCACCAACAATGTTGTCCTCCCTCCACCCCTGTTCCCAGCATGCATCCCATATCCCCTCCTTTGCTCCCCAGGCTACTAGTATAAGTGGTCCCCTCTGTGTCTAGCTCGTTGTAGATTGGGTATCAATTTACTGAGTTATTTATAATTGGGTTTTAGGCATAGGCTGTTTCAGCATTTTTATAATGTGGTTGTACTGTTGTACAATGTACTGTTGCTGATAGGGTTTCATATTTACATTTTGCCACATTCTGCTATGTTCAGCACTGCCTGGTGATTGAATGCTTTCCTCCTTCATAGTCATTGCCCCATTTCTGTCCTATCCCCAAAGTGACATGTTTTCTAAATATCACTTATGTTCTTTCTTTACATTGTCTTTGGGTGTTCATTATTCAACCATTATATTTCTTTATATCTCACATCTAAGGAAATTTCTCTGGCTAACATCACTCAGTATGATACATTCCAGGTCACTCTATGTAGCAGCAAAATGCATGATTTTATCTTTCTTCTAGCTGAGTAAATTTCATTGTGTGTATGTACCATATGTCTTTGCCTGGTTATTAATTCTTTTTGTTTGTTGGTTGGTTTTTGGTCCACACCCGGTGGTGTGCAGCGGGTATTCTTGGCTATGCACTCAGAAATCACTTCTGGCTTGGGGGATCATATGGGACACTGTGGTTCATCCTAGGCTAGTGCGTGCAAGGCAGATGTGCTACCTTATGCACCACTGCTCCGGCCCCTGATTATCAATTTTTAAGACACTTGGTTTGTTTCCAGATGTTAGTTATTGTGGATCAGTGGTCCTCAAACTATGGCCCATGGGCCACATATTGTATTTGTATCTGTTTTGTTTCTTCATTGCAAAATAAGATATATGCAGTGTGCATAATAATTCGTTCATAAGTTTTGTTTTTACTATAGTCAGACCTTCCAATGGTCTGAGGGACAGTGAACTGGCCCCCTGTTTAAAAAGTTTGAGGATCCCTGTATGTGGATGATAGTACTGCAAGGAACACAGGTGTACAAACATCTTTTCTCATTTTGTTTTTGGACCTTTGGGGTTTATTCCAAGAACTGGAATTCCTGGGTCAAATGGAAGCTCAATTCTTAGATTTTTTTTTTTTTTTAGGACTATTCTTATTTTTTTTCATTTCCACCATTATCAATGAATGAGAGTCCCTGGTCTACAGACATACCAGCACTGGATGTACTTTTTCTTTTTTTTTTTTTTTCTTTTTTTAATTTTTTGGGTCATACCCGGTGACACTAAGGGATTACTTCTGGCTATGTGCTCAGAAATCGCTCCTGGCTTGGGAGACCATATGGGATGCCAGGGGATTGAACTGCAGTCTGTCCTGGGTCAGCCACGTGCAAGGCAAACACCCTACCGCTGTGCCATCACTCCAGTCCCTGTACTTGTTCTTTTTAATGTGTGCCTGTCTCGATGTGAGATGATATCTGAAGCTGAACATTTGTTTGTTTGTTTTTTATTTTGGGCCACACTCAGTGATGCTCAGGGATTACTCCTGGCTGTATGCTCAGAAATCGCTCCTGGCTAGGGATACTGGGGATCAAACCCAGGTCCATCCTGGGCAGCCTTGGGCAGGGCAAATGCCCTACTACTGTGCTATTGCACGATCCCCTGAACATTTATTTAAGATAGACTTTTGTTTGGCATTTTTGATTTCTTCAAAAGTGATTAGTCTGTTCAGGTGTTCATATCTTGATTTAGCATTGGAAAGTTAATAGTAGTCCTGGATTTATTGATTTCTACTAGGTTTTTGGTTTTATGGCATAAAGATTCTCAAAATAATATCTGATGTTTAAGTGTTGTGATGTCCTACCCTTTCTGATTTGGTTTATTAGGATTCTCTCTTTGGGAGTTTAGCTAGTGGCTTATTGATCCTGTTTTTGTCCTTATTGTTGTTATTTTTTTCAAAGAATTACCTCTGTGTTTCATTGATCTTTTGGATTGCCTTTTTGAATTATAATTAATTAATTTCTGCTTTTAAATTTTAGTATTTCCTTCCTTCTCCCTGTTTTGGGCTTTTTGTTGGTCATTTTTCTATTTCTTAAATTGTACAATTAAGGTATTTATGTGTGTTCTTTCTTTTTTCTTGATGAATGCTTGCATAGCTATGAACTTTTCTTTTTTTTTTTTGGTTTTTGGTTTTTGGGCCACACCCGGTGGTGCTCAGGGGGTTACTCCTGGCTGTCTGCTCAGAAATAGCTCCTGGCAGGCACGGGGACCATATGAGACACCGGGATTCGAACCAACCACCTTTGGTCCTGGATTGGCTGCTTGCAAGGCAAACGCCCTGTGCTATCTCTCCGGGCCCTGAACTTTTCTTTTAACACCACTTTTGCTATGTCCCACAAGTTCTGGTAGGTAGCGACCTCATTCTCATTTTTTTTCAGGAATCTTTCATTTTCATTTTTTATTTCCTCTCTGACCCATTGGTTGTTCAGTAACAAGCTATTTAATTTCCAGGAGTTTGAGTGTTTCCTATTTTTGTTTGTTTGTTTTGTTTTTGGACCACACCTAAGTAGCACTCAGGTGTTACTCCCGCTCTGTTCTCAAAAATCACTCATGTCAGGCTTGGGCGACCATTTGGAATGCCAAGGATCAAACCCAGGTTGGCTGTATACAAGGCAAGCGAATACCCACTCTACTATTGCTCTGGCCTTGCTTCTCTATTTCTGTTTCGCTTCTGTTTTCATGTATCACAATCTGATAGATAACTGATATGATTTCTATTCTCTAACTTTGTGGAGGTATGTTTTGTTTTCTAGTATTTGCTCTATCTTGGAGAATGTCACATGTGCATTGGAGAAGAATATGTATTTGGCTTTTTGAGGATGAAAATTTCTGTATATCTATATTCTGAGCCCCTCTCTTCAATTTTATTTTCAAATAAAATAATCTAGTTGACCTATCAAGAAGGAACAGAAATACTGATGTCTCCAACTACTATTGTGTTGCTATTGCTGTCTCTTCAAGTCGATTAGCAGCTATGAGTATTTGCTAGTTCCTAATTCGTTGAATCTTTAAGTGTATAAATTCTTAAAAAAAAAAGGTGTGAATTCTTGATATACAATTTTTTGATCATTAAGCAATAATGATATGGGGCCGGTGAAGTGGCGCTAGAGGTAAGGTGTCTGCCTTGCAAGTGCTAGCCAAGGAAGGACCGCGATTCGATCCCCTGGCGTCCCAGATGGTCCCCCCAAGCCAGGGGCAATTTCTGAGCACTTAGCCAGGAGTAATCCCTGAGCATCAAACGAGTGTGGCCCAAAAACAAACAAACAAAAAAAAGAAATAATGATATAAAAAATAATGATACACCTTTTCATCCTGTGTCATCTGATAACTAGTAGGGCAATCATGGCCTTTTTGAGAGCATTGTTAGTATAAAGAATTGTTTTCCAACCTTTGACTTTCGAGTCTCTGTTTGCTCTAACTATACATATGTGTTTCTTGCAGGCAGCAAAATGTTGTGTTCAATTTTCTAATTCATCCTTCCACTCTGTTTCTCTTAATTGGTTCATTTAGAGTGCTGTGAGAGATTATTGCCATGGAGTTTTGTGGTATATTTCTGCAGGAGTTTAGTGTATTTGTGAAATTTATCTTGTCGTAAAGTAGTCCCATTAGTTGTTGTAACAGTGTTTTTGAGAATGAAGTTCCTGAGTTACTGTTTATCCATGAAGTTGTATATCCTTTTTTCAAATATTAATGAGATACTGGCTGGGTAAAGTATTCTTAATGATTCATTCATTTTTTTGTTTTGTTTTGTTTTTGGGTCATACCCTGTAGCACTCGGGTTACTCCTGGCAGGCTCGGGGGACCATATGGGATGCCGGGGATTTGAACCACCGTTCTTCTGCGTCTAAGGCAAACGCCTTACCGCTGTGCTATCTCTCCGGCCCCAATGAGTCATTCATTTTGTTGATTTTTTTTTTATTACGTCATATCACTGTCTTGAACCTGGAGGATTTTATTTGGTAAAGCTTTTTGTTGTTGTTGTTGTTGTTGTTGTTGTTGTTGTTTGGGTTTTTGGGTCACACCTGGCAATGCTCAGAGGTTACTCTGGCTCTACAGTCAGAAATCGCTCCTGGTAGGCTCGGGGGACCACATGGATGCTGGGATTCGAACCACCGTCCTTCTGCATGCAAGGCAAAAACGCCTTACCTCCATGCTATCTCTCAAGCTAAATCTCAAGGACATTCCTTTGTATATGATTTTTTTCTTTGACTTTTGCTGCTTTTAGTATTCTGGAATAGTTTACATGATTTTGATTAGGATGTCTTATAGTATTTTCCTATGGTCTCTTTTAGTTGGTACCCTGTGGACCTCCTATAGTGAGAGGCCTGCATGGACTCTCCAGCTCTGGAAATTCTCAGCAATATTTTTAATTGTTTCTTCTAATGAGGATTGCTTTCCTGATCCTCTGGAGCCCTAATGATTCTGATTTTTTTTTTAATTTATTCCACTGTTTCCTTATCAGTTGTTTGTTTATTTTAAGGCTTTTTCTTTTCTGGTGCTGCCTGGAGATTTTTTTCACTTCATGTTGGAGCTGACTGATTCTTTCCTCAACAGCTGTTACTCTACTAGTGAAACTTTCAAAGTGAGTTTTTCATTCGCCTACCACATTTTTCAGTTTTGTCATTTCTTTGTGCATTTTTCTCATTTTTGCTCTCATATCCTCTTGTTTTTTTATTGGCTGTCCATTCCATTTGTTTATTTGAGCTCCTTATGCATTCTCAACCTTTCCTCTCTAAAGTCCCGATCAGAGAGGTCATATTGCTGGTTATTATTGGATGAGTCTTTGGGGCTACCATTTCTACTGACATGGTGAGGTTCTGCATTGCTTTTCCATTGTGACTTTTGCAGTATAGAGGTATTTCTTGTGGATTGTTGACTGTGGCTAGATAACTACAATTAGGATGTCTTTTTATGTTCTCAGTGAGATATGAAGAGGTGAAAAAACTTGTGGCTATGTAGGGCCATGGTCTTTGAAGGGGTCATGACATGGGAGGGGACAGAGAGATATTCTGAGACAAAAACAGGTCCCTGACCTGCCATGATTACTTGGGACCCTTGATTTCTTAGGACTGCTACTGGGCAGAGTCAAGTCAGGATGGCTAGCAGCCTTCTCCTTCTTCTACACTTTTACCTTCTTCCTGGGAAAGTGAAAAATTCCACCATGGGTTTCATCATTTAATTTTTTTAATTTTTACTTTTTTGGATATTGGGCCATATCCAGCAATGCTTAGGGATTAATTGCTCCATGGCTCTGCACTTTCCTGTACTCTTTCCTGGTAGGCTAGGGGGATCATATGGGATACTGGGGATATGGGACCATATGGGATACTGGTCACAGTACATGAAACACAGGCACCATTCCTGCTGTACTATATCATTCCTGCCCCTCATCTAACTTTTTTGGTTTTGATTTGTTTTATGCCATACTCGGCAGTACTCAGGGCTTACTTCTGACTCTGTGCTCCTGGCAGGCAGGGACCATATGGAATGCCAAGAATCAAACCCAGGTTGGCTGTGTGCAAGGTAAATGAACTGCTTGCTGTACTACCACTCCAGACACTTATCATTTAATTTTTAAAGATGAATTTTTAACCATATATACATGGTTAACAGTGAGGTACTAAATTTAATTTTAAAAATTTATTTCCTTTTTCTAAACAGGAATAAGAAGTTGTCCAGCTCATTATGCCTTTTAAAAATAATTTCTGGTGGCTAGAAAGATAGAACAGTGGTTAGGGTACTTGTTTTACATGCAGGCAACCTGGTTCAATCCCTGGTATTTCATATTCTTCCCCTGAGCCAGCTATGCTGGGTGTGGCCCAAGTTCCAATATCCTGTTTGAATAAACGATTTGGTCATTTTGTTGTCAATGAAACAGTCTTCATGAATGTTTAAAAACATTTTGAAAAAAATTATGTTACATTCCCTTTTATGGAATTTTGCTTGCAGAGAATCCATGATATTAAAAGTATTTCTGTTTTATGTTGTCAATTTAGAAGTTTGTCATTGTTAGTATATGCCAATTTTTGGCATTATGAAAACCCTTTTGCTGCAGTTTTATTAATAGTTCTTATATAATTTCAATTGAATATTCATTGAATCCCTTTGAAGTTACCTTGTAGAATGCAACTGCTTCATTCATTGTTGTTTTACAACTGTGGTGCTTGACACTTGCTTTTGATGTTAACAAGCTGCCCGTAAATCATAGGAGGGTTTTATTTATATACCTATTTAAAGAAAATTCATCACATATAGTATTGACATATTTATTCATAATACATTTGTTTCCAAATAAGTGGAAACAAAGTTATTGAAAAAAAAACAGAAAGAAAAAATAAAGTGAAAAAGAAGAAAAAAAGGCAAAAAGAAAGAAACAGGAATGAGTAATACTCACCCGCCCCCCAAAACCAGGGTGTGCTGAATGATTCACATAGGAAGTGTAGTGTTGGTCCTTAGGCATAATAGCAAGAGGGAACGAACTTTCTGCTTCTTTAAATAAGGTAAGAAGAAATACAAATGGCCAAAAGACACATGAAAAAATGCTCCACATCACTAATCATCAGGGAGGTGCAAATCAAAACAACGATGAGATACCACCTCACACCACAGAGAATGGCACACATCACAAAGAATGAGAATAAACAGTGTTGGCGGGGATGTGGAGGGAAAGGAACTATTATCCACTGCTGGTGGGAATGCCCTCTAGTTCAACCTTTATGGAAAGCAATATGGAGATTCCTCCAAAAACTGGAAATCGAGCTCCCATACGATCCAGCTATACCACTCCTAGGAATATACCCTAGGAACAGAAAAATACAATACAAAAACCCCTTCCTTACACCTATATTCATTGCAGCACTATTTACCATAGCAAGATTCTGGAAACAACCAAGATGCCCTTCAACAGACGAATGGCTAAAGAAACTGTGGTACATATACACAATGGAATATTATGCAGCTGTCAGGAGAGATGAAGTCATGAAATTTTCCTATACATGGATGTACATGGAATCTATTATGTTGAGTGAAATAAGTCAGAGAGAGAGAGAAAAATGCAGAATGGTCTCACTCATCTATGGGTTTTAAGAAAAATGAAAGACATTCTTGCAATAATAATTTTCAGACACAAAAGAGAAAAGAGCTGGAAGTTACAGCTCACCTCAGGAAGCTCACCACAAAGAGTGATGAGTTTAGTTAGAGAAATAACTACGTTTTGAACTGTCCTAATAATGAGAATGTATGAGGGAAATGGAGAGCCTGTTTAGAGTACAGGCGGGGGTCGGGTGGGGAGGAGGGAGACTTTGGACATTGGTGATGGGAATGTTGCACTGGTGATGGGTGGTGTTATTTATATGACTGAAACCCAAACACAATCATGTATGTAATCAAGGTGTTTAAATAAAAAAAAAGAAAAAATACAGTAGCAAACATATTGTGAAAATTTTGTATCTCCAATGAACTTATTAATACAGTGGCAGAAGGCGTAGTAAGCTGTTAGCTATTCATTCTGTTAAATTGGGGTGTTCCTTTAAGAATGACAGTATCAAACAAATGAAGTTATTGATAAATTCAAAGCACTATTACTGATACTACAACTTTTAGTGACATATACTCAGCTCTCAGACCTCCTGGAAGAAGGAAGATATGAGGGGAGGGTGCCCCCACTCACTTTAAAAAGCTCTGATGATATCAGCCCCAAATCTGGCATACTTGAATTGTGGTCAGCTTGATTTCTCCATAGGGAATCGTAGAGGGTCAGTGATGAGGCAGGGTCACTGGGGAAACAATGATTCTGGGTTGATGGAAGCAACAAGTGTGGCTTTGGCAGGGCAGAGGCTTGGCTCACTGTCTCCTTAATTATGGAGGATTTTAAATATTATTTTTCCTGAGTTTTCCTTGTTGAGAAAACCACTTAGAAAAAATATTTAAAAAATTGGGGTTAGTTACCTAAAGTTGGAAATAGATGTTGATTAGTTCTTTGTTATCACAAATAAGAGTTGCCTTTGGGGGCGGGGGTAATATGGGCTCTACTTTACAAATGTATATAATTTATACATGCATACAGTTTCCAGTTTCCTGCATGATATATTCATAGGAATTTTGTATTATATTACTGACACATTTATTTTATAACATAAATTTATCCCTGAATATTTTTATGAACAATTATGTTAAGTTCAATTATTTTACATTAAGTTCAATTTTCTTATTTTCTGTATAATTTCAGAGTGACTTTAGTGAGCAATAAAGGCTGCATTCTGTTTTTAAAAGCTTGTCATGTAAGTCAACAAGGGAAATACTCTCAAAGTTATTATTAATGTTCTTCGTGACTTACAGTTATACTACTCTCCAGCCTAAGAGTACTTCTTAATCTAAATTTAATTCTGTGTTTGTCTCACATTTATTAGACACGGTTGACACTCAATTTTATGATAAACTAGAAGATAACAGTCTCTTTAAACTTAGTTTTCATGTGTGTAGATATGAGGTAGGCTGAGGGAAAAGTGAAGATCTCATAATTAGAAATAAATGTTCATTACATGAAAACTTAGACTAATTTTTTTTTTTTGGGGCCGCACCCGGTAACGCTCAGGGGTTACTCCTGGCTATGCGCTCAGAAGTTGCTCCTGGCTTGGGGGACCATATGGGACACCGGGGGATCGAACCGCGGTCCGTCCAAGGCTAGCGCAGGGAAGGCAGGCACCTTACCTTTAGCGCCACCGCCCGGCCCCCTTAGACTAATTTATGAAATTATTTTTTTCATTAATATTAAATTCTTATTTTTTTTCTTTTTGTAGGGCCATATTTTTCTCATTTCTTGCTGATCACTAAATTCTATAGCAATTCAAGTGTGGACTGTAGAATTATGCAATTTCAAATGTTGCCTGTGGATTTTTACTCATTTAAGGGGTTTGTCATTTTGTTGTTTTTGTTTTTTATCATTTCCTGACTTTACTGTAAACTTTCTGCTCTTTAGTTTCCTACTTATGAAAGGAGTAATAGTGATTTTCATAATTTTTGATAAGTAAATAAAATAATGTAACTAAAACTACTGGTGTAAAATTACCTTTCTCTTCCCTTTAATGCTGTTCGATAAGGTCCAAGGGGTTGTCATGCATACTTGGTTGTTGGTGCTTCTAGACTTCATAGATTTTAGTGACAGCTCCAGTTATTACATACTTGGTTGTGGCACCAGGGATCCTAAACGTTAGTGCATTGGTGCTGCTGAATTGGATTGGGTTTGTTAGTTATTAGTGCAAGGAGGGGGGGCATGGCAGTTCAGGGATTGAATTTAAGATATCATCACACTGGTAAGGCAGTTATTTTATCCTTCAAACTATCCCAGGCCACCTCCACCCACCTCTTTTCTTTTCTTTTCTTTTCTTTTCTTTTCTTTTCTTTTCTTTTCTTTTCTTTTCTTTTCTTTTCTTTTCTTTTCCCTCCCTCCCTCCCTCCCTCTCTTTCTTTCTTTTTTTTTTTTTTTGGTGAGTTTTTATTGAATAAAACTTGCTTAGAAAGATGCAGGACAAGAAAAAGAGGAAATACATGTACAAGACATGGCCTTCTTTCTTGTGTCCACTTCTCTGGAGTATAACAGACAAGCAAGATACTTACTTAAGAGAGAATACAAGTTTACAGAGAAAGCTCCAAAAAAAATTTTATTTTTGGTTTTTGGGTCATACCTGGCAACACTCAGGGGTTGCTCCTGGCTCTACACTCAGAAATTGCTCCTGGCAGGAGCCTCGGGGGACCATATGGGATGCCGGGATTCGAACCACCATCCTTCTGCATGAAAGGCAAATGCTCTACCTCATGCTATTTCTCTCGCCAAAAAGCTCAAAATTTTTGAGGTGTAATTGATAGAGTATTAGTTTCAGGTTTATACATAGTGATTCAACATATGTATATATTGTAAGCCAGTCACAATATTTATAAAACTTATCTTCTTGGGATGAGAATCTTTAAGATCTGCTCAGCAATTTTCAGATTTACAATAAGTATTATTATAGTCATTATGTTGCACGTATTTTTTAATGACAGTTTGTACCTTTTAACTCCTCGGTTCAACATCCAGCATCCCTCTTTGCCTTGCCTTTAGCAATCTGCAATCTGTTATTCATATCTGTGAGCTTATGGTGGTGATGGTGGTGGTGGTGGTTTTTTTAAATCATTATCCTGTTTTTACCAAATTGCTTTCAGGAAAAATACAATGTCCTTAACACCAATTCCACCAGTGTCCTACTTCCCTCTAGCCATTGTTCCCATGTTCTCTCCCACTTAACAGTCTACCTTTTTGGCAGACACATTTTTAAGCTTGGCTATTATAGTTTGGGGTTTCATATTTTCAGCATTAGATATGTATCTATACCATACCTCTACACTGCCAGTATATTTGAGGCCGCTGACCCCTGTCACTTTTACCTTCATCTCTCGTTTGCCTTTTCTTATTTCCCTATTTATTATTTTTCTTTTCTGTCCTTAATTCTATAATCTAGGGTTAAGGTTAATCTAGGTATTCCTGCCTTTGATAAGCATTCCTTTGTCCTATTACTCTAAATGCCATATATAAATGATATTTGTTCTTCTGATTTTATTACTATTTTTGCATAATCACTGTATCAATATGTATTTTCATCTGCACTACACTGGGATAACCTTTTCTCAGTTCTCTACAGTACTTCCTACTTCTTATCTTTTTAATAATATCCTTTCTAGCAGTGTGATGTGTTAATTGTAGTTTTTATTTTGCATTTCTCTGATTATTAAAGGCATTGAACATATTTTCATGTATTTATTGGCCATTTGTACATGTATTTTTGGTAACTGGTCAAATCCACCTACTATATTGTTTAGGTTTTTGCTGTTGAATTGTATATATATTTAATGTATTTTGAATATTAACCCCTCCTGGACATATGATTTGCAAATAATTCATCTGTACCTTGCCTTTTTGTTTTATTGTTGGACTCATTTTTTTTTTTTTTTTTTTGGTTTTGGGGTCACACCCGGCAGTGCTCAGGGTCTACTCCTGGCTCTGCACTCAGAAATCACTCCTGGCTGGGGGACCATATGGGATGTTGGGATTCAAACCACGGTCCTTCTGTGTCTAAGGCAAACACCCTACCGCTGTGCTATCACTCTGGCCCCTGGACTCATTTTTTTATGTAGAAGCATTTAGTTACTGAAGTGTCAAGTTTATTTTTGCTTTGGTTGCTTTTTTTGTGTGTGTGTGTTAGGTTCACAAAACAATCATTAAGACTAAGAGTTTGCTTCCCTATGTTTTCTTTTAAGAGTTTTGTGGGTTTTGGTGGTACATTTAAATATTACTCCATTTGATGTTGATTTATTTTGTTGTGGCATAAGTTTTATTTTGCTTATAAGTAGTATTCCTACCAATATTTACTGGAGTCTATCCTTTCCTCACTGTATATACTTGGCCATCCGGCTATAAGTTAATTACTATGTCATGTCTGCATGGGGGTATAACTGTAGATCATGTAGATCTTTGTTGGTCTATATGTCTGCCTTTATGCCATTGCCATATTGTTTTCATTATAACTATCTCTGTGATTTTGATATTCTTTCTTAAGATTGCTGTGGCTTTGGGGGAGCTTTTGTAGTTTCTTGAAAATTTTAGGATAGTTCTGTTTTTGTAAGATTGTCATTACTGTATTATTTTTTAGGAATTGTATTTTTTCTAAAATTGGAATAAAGTAAATGATTTACTTACTAAAAATATATATTTTGATTGCCAACATTTCCCGCTTCTATGAAATTATTAGGGGGAAATAGGGCATAGATGAGGTGTTGTGTTATATTATCTTTATAGCTAATGTCTATCTAAATTTGGATTTTATAGGTGAATTTATTGGTAAAGTGCTTGCCTTGCATACAGGAGACCTGAAATCCATCTTTGACACCACCCAGCATCCCTCTCTATTCTTTCCCTTCCTACCAAAAAGAATTGGACATCATTATTTGAACTGTGTTTCAGACTTCTGCAGTGATGGGAACTCTTAAAAGCAGCCATAGGAATTCATTTGTTCCCATGGTTGCTTACCTGGGCATGAATTCAGATGCTGGAACTATTGGCTCTTTAATTGATAAAAGTGGCCCCTTCATTGCTAGGTAATATACTTCAATTTTGGGGCTGGAGTGATAATACAGTGCATAAGTTCCTTGCTTTGCACGTGGATAACTTGGATTCGATTCCTGGCCCTCCTGTATGGTCCTTTGAACACCACCAGAAATAATTTCTGAGTGCAGAGCCAAAATAACCACAGAGCATGGGTATGCCCCACCCTCAGTCTTAGGAAAAAGAAAAACCCCAGGGTATTTATTTGAGTTAATATTTCAAGTTAAGTTTGTTAGTTATTTGTTTAATGTGAGGAGGATCTAGCATCTCTTGAGTTCTTTACTTTATTGTGTTTTATATTATTGAAACCATTGTTTCAATAAATGAAGGACTATAAAAAGTTCTTCATCCAGACATACAGTGATTCAGGGACAATCCCACCACCAATGTCCACCTCCCTCCAGCAGTGTTCCCAGAGTGCATCCTTTGTCCCCTGGCCTGCCAGTATAACAGGCCCATTTAAGTTTAGATTGTTAATGCTTAGGTCTCTTGATTCTATTGTTGTTAACTTTGGCTTGGATATTTAGTTCTGTCCTTTTTTATCTCTACCAATGCACCTGAGATCACTTGGCCCCTGGCCCCCATTTTTTTTCTCTTTAATTTTATAGAAAAATTAAGAAAAATGAGGTAAAACAAAGTAATGTCTTAAGGTTCTATGAAAAAGGTGGAAGCCCCTATCTAAAATATAAAAAACGGGGTGGCAGTTTTTTTGCATAGGTACAGCAAAAGTTGAGGAAAATAAAAATTAAAAACCTTTGGCCTATAAACAAGATGTCTACCCATGAAGCATACTGCCATAAGACCAAACAACAAGCTCCAGTCATATTAAGTTGTCTATTCCCAGTCTTGCTTTATGGTTTCAGGAAAAGTTCTCCTCAATCACAGTTGTCACAGTCAGGCTTCAGTAATTAGAGATCTTGGCTTTTGCACAGATCCTATGTCGAAGTCACTTGAGTTCTATAGGCCACTTGAGGAGTTTCTGAGCTGTGTCTCTCAAGTTTCTCATAATACTTCATTCCTTTTAGGTTTCTGAAACACTTGTGAATTTAGACTGTGCTCAGAGTGGTTAGTTATTATTTACGAATCTCTGTAAATGATGTGGAGCATCCTCCACATATATATATATATATATATATATATATATATATAGAGAGAGAGAGAGAGAGAGAGAGAGAGAGAGAGAGAGAGAGAGAGAGAGAGAGAGAGATCTATATATATATATCTGGACTCTTTCCTTTGTGCATATCAGAGAGCTCTCTCTGCTGACCCAATGTGCCAGAAAACAGCCCTGTAGTCTTAGGGCTGTTTTTATGTTATTTTTATGCACCTAGTGTTACTTTTGTTGCAAGTTATTTAAAAAGTAAAAATAAATGGATAATAGAAAGTTAATCTAACATTCAAAATGATATTTCAGAATGTAGTCCATAAAACATATCAGTAATTATAGCTTTATGTATGAAGTATATAGGAATTTTTGTTATTTATTTTGGTTTGGGGGCCAAACCAAACCTGGCATCGCCAGGTGTTTGTTACTCCTGGCTGTGTGCTCAGAAATCACTGTTGGCAGGCTGGGGGACCATATGGATGCAGGAGATTGAACCCAGGTAGGCCTCATGTAAGGCAAACACTGCTATCATTTCAGCCCTAGGTTTTAAGTATTTTAAATACAGTATATAAGTTGACACATTTTAATTAGTACATTTATTTTATAATTCTTACATTTTTTGTATTTAAATTCATTTTTAAAAACTCTGTCCTAGCTCTTCCTCCCCTCCTTTTCTTCATCCTCCTTTTCTTCTTCCTTCTCCTCTCCTTCTCCCCCTCCCCTCACTTTTCCTCCTCCCCTTCTCTTCCTCTCCTCTTCCTCTTTCTCCCCTTTTCCTTCTCTTCTTCCTCCTTTTCTTCCTCCTCCTCTTCCTCTCCCTCCTCCCCTTCTAAAAATAAAACAAAAACAAAAAACTCTGTCCTCAGTTATACTAATTATATTTCAGTTGTTTACAAGTCAGGTGTGGTTTGTGGCCTTCTTGCTAACAGAACAGCTCTAGGAATGTGTTTCTGATTAGTCAGTAACTGTTTCTTTGGAAATCAGTCAACTTTTCTTGAGATGTTAATTATCATATTGTACCCTTTAATGAGGTTTGATGGAAAAATCCCTTGCCATAGAGTCGAGATCTACTTCTTATCCATTATTGAGATAGTTTCTGTTTGAGTATCTTGTCCTCAAATTATTTTGTGTAGTTACTTTGTCAAGACCAGAAGAATGGGAAATACAATCTTAAGTGCTGATTCTCAAAGTGCCAAAGGCTGTGGAAATACAATCTTTTTTAATTTTTTTAATTTTTTTTTATTTTTAATTATGAGAACAAAGATGCAAAGAAAGAGGACAAGGTAAAGTTACAGTGGAAGGACAATCACCCATAACATAATTCTCAGAAGATATCTTAAGATATCTGCTAATATCTTAACTTTGAACTTTCAGCCAAAGAACATTAAGATAAATAAAACAGAATCCATGTACAATTACTTTGTCCCTCAAGTCCCCAGATTGTAACACATTATAATATTTCTTAACAGCACACAAGGCAATCTAAAGCCATAAAACTTACGTAACTCCTTAAACATTAGAGGCATAGTATTTTTTACATTTCCATGTACATGCATAATAACTTAAGTTAACCTCAAATTTTAAGTGTTTTTTTTTTTTTAAGGATTAGAGTCAAAGAAGCACAGTAAAAACGGTGTTAGAGTGGCAATTGTTGTTTGCATATGCCCAACAAAATATGAGGGGAATGGAAAGGAATAACCTTGGCCTAAATACAAAGAGACCCGACCCCTGAAGTTTCCTGGCATAAGACCAACTCTAGGCTCCAGACAAGCTAGATCGTCCAATCCAAGACATTGTCTGTAGTGCCAACACACTTATTTTTCACACAGTCTCTGTTGTTGGTATCATGTTTCTGTATTAAATATCCTGGAATCTGCATATCCTACATTGAAGTCAGGATGTAGAACGTCCTCTTGTTTCACCTCACCATTAAAGGGCAATGCAGAGAATCCTGTCCTGTAAGCAGGTCGTTGTTGTTAAGTCTTCTCAGTGTTAAGGGAAGTCTCTTTTGAGCAGGTCGATGTCTGAGCAGTGGTAGGGTCTTCCGTGGTAGAGGATTGCTTCCAGGTTATGTTATAGACAAATCTGGATGTTTCGTGGATGGCTTCCCTGGTTCAGGGGTGAATGGAAAATGCCCTTTCTTCTGAGGCCTGTGCAAGGTCGTTATGTCAATGTTCAGAGTGTAAGGTCCCTTTGCACTATAAGATTTGTGTGTTCCAATCTCTATTAGATAGGATCTTATTTGTATGTATAGTATTTTCCCATTTTAAATGTGCCTATGCAAAAAAGGAGCAATGCCACGTGGCGTTATTGGCGCATATGGGGGCCATAAGAACAAGTCCAACAATCCCCATGACATGGTTCAGTCATAAGCATTAAACTGGGGGACTCTTTCAACAAAATTCCTTGTTGAACAGCTCATAAAGAGAAGATAAAAAGTGGTTAGAATCATCACTGTATAAGAGAATATTTAGTAAGACTTATAGTTGTCAGAGAAAAAACAAAATATTCTAAAGAAATACGTGTCCATTTTATGTCTTTTGAAACAGTTTGGGGTTGTCACACACAATGCACGGCTTTGGTCTGTGATTAGGATTGTGCAGTACTAAAGTTAAACAGAGTAATGTGGATTAGTGATGTTTGGTGGGGGTGAGAGAGTTAAGGAGTAAAAATGAGCTTTGTAGGGGTGTGGGAAAGGGAAGAATACAAAATGGACATTCTGGATACGCAAAACAAACATAAAGATAAGGGATACTCTTAATACAATCTTAAGTAAGTGCTGATTCTCAAAGTGCCAAAGGCTGTGATTAAAGTCACAGATCTGGACCTAAATAAACAGGAAAGGGGTAATAGTGCTTGCCTTGTACTAGGCAACCTGGGTTAGATCAGTAGGGATCCCTGAGTACAAAGCCAGGAGTAAGCCCTGAGTGCTGCTAGAATTGACACACACACACACACACACACACACACACACACACACACACACACACACACACACACACACACACACACACACACACACACACCTGAGTACAAAGCCCAGGAGTAAGCCCTGAGTGCTGCTAGAATTCACACACACACACACACACACACACACACACACACACACACACACACACACACACACACACACACACACACACACACCTGAGTACAAAGCCCAGGAGTAAGCCCTGAGTGCTGCTAGAATTGACACACACACACAAGCCCTGAGTGCTGCTAGAATTGACACACACTCACACACCAGCACACACATCAGCAAACACACACCAGTATACACTTCCATCCCAGCATCACCACCCCATGCTCCCCCCTCCCCATCCCAAAAGTAACAAATCTGAACAAACTCAGGTCATGAAACTCAAGGGTTCTAGTGGATATGGGGGAATTTCTTGCAAAGGAGTGTTTCTTGGCCATCATTTGGGTAATAGGAATTAAAAACCTTACTATTTCCTTTCATTCTGGAGAGAAGGCTGGGGTTTTGTCTGTTTCATGAAAAATGTTTTTACCTTATTAACTGAGTAATGTAGAAATCTGTTAAAATTAGAAATGAAAAATTTTGAGCAAATTTTCCCTGGAGATGAATTTAGATAGATTTGTTTTAGTTTCTGTTCGATTTTTAACTAATTAGCAGCATCTAAACATTTGGAGAATTTTAAAATTATTTTACCTTTAGAAAAAAAGGTTTTCCAACTTCTTGAAAATTAGCAACTTCTGTTAGTGTTGGGCCACTAATGGGAAAGAACAGGATTTTTTGTTTGTTTGTTTTTTAGAAAATGTATCTCCTTAGTTGCTGACAGCTTTTGATTTTTCTTTTTTCTTCTTTTTTTTTTTTTTGCCTTCTAGCCTCTTAAATTTTTTGTTCAATTTTTGGGTTTTGACCGGGGTGGCACCTAATCAGGCTCAGGACTTACCCTGGAAGTGTACTTAGAAATCACTCCAGATGGGCTCAGAGGACCATATGGGGTGTCAGAGATTAAATCTGGGCCAGCTGCATTTTCAAGGCAAACACTTCTTACTACTCTGGCCTGTCCCTGATCATTTCTTCTTAAAGTCTTGTTTCCTTAGATATTTTTATGTGGGAAATTAAACAGCAAAATGAATACACAGGAAAACATGAAGATGAAAAAAACTAATAGATCTTAACATTTTTGTTTGTGTTTTTGGGGCCACACTCTGTGGTGACTCCAGTTACTCCTAGCTCTGAGCTCAGAAATTGCTCCTGGCAGGCTTGGGGGACCATACATATATGGATGACAGGGATCAAACCTGGGTCCATCCTGGGTTGGCCACTTGCAAGGCAAACACCCTACCACTGTGATATCGCTCTGGTCCCAAGATCTTGACCTTTTTGATTTTCTCTGACCCACTTATTGCTCACTAGTGAGCTGTTTATTTTCTAGGGGTTAAAACTAGTTGTTTGTAATTTATCATATTTGCTGGCGTATAAGACGACCCTTCAACCCATGAAAAACTTCCTAAAAGTCAGGAGTCATATTATATGCTGGTATATGGCATGCTGAAACTTGTTCCAGCTTCAGGGACGAGTGATCCGCACCCCTCTTACTTTTAAGAAGTAACTTACTTTTAAGACTTCTAGGAAGTTTTTCATGGGTTGAAGGGTCGTCTTATATGCCGGCAAATACAGTACTTCTATTTTCAAGCATCATGGTCTGACAATATTTCTATCCTCTTGATTATATTTATAAAGTTAGGCTGTCAGTGTACGTGGGGATCTTGACTTGCTGGAGGCCAAGCAGGCAAGAATCTGGAACAAGATGTTTCTTTAAGTCTATTTTAATAAACAGGGAGTGTAGAGTGGCTAGGAGCTTTATGACAAACCCCTAAGCCAGGAGAGATAGGGGGAGAGAGAGAGAAGAGAGCTGGGTTTGGGACCAGGGTAAAGTCAGATTGATGGCCTGGTACAAGGAACAGGTAAACAAGGCAAAAAAGAAAACTATCCAGAAAAATACAACTTAAGCCTGTAGATGTAGACATCAGAGCAAGCCACAGACAGGAGTAGAAATAGTTTTCTCTGCTCCACCAACTGCCACTTCACAACTCCCATCTCTCAGCCCCCTCCCCCACTTCACTGGGGGTTGGGGTTTAACCCCCAGACAAACTGCCAGCCAATGACAGTTGATTAAGGTCTTTCTTAAAGGTGTTGTTAGGGTGTTATAGGGATAATATAGTATTGTAGGAGAGGAGTATGTTTTGGCCCATTATGTGAGAATGTTTTGGAGAGTGTCCCATATACATTGGAGAAGAGTATGTATTGAGATTGGGAGGGGTTGAAAAGCCATATAGTGTTTATGTTCTCTCTCTCTCTCTCTCTCTCTCTCTCTCTCTCTCTCTCTCTCTCTCTCTCTCTCTCTCTCTCCCTCCCCCCCTCTCTCTCTCTCTCCCTCCCCCTCTCTCCCCTTCTTTCTCTCCTCCTCTACCCTCTCCTCTCCTCCTCTACCCTCTCCTCTCCTCCTCTCCTCCTCCTCTCCTCCTCTCCTCCTCCTCTCCTCCCCTCCTTCTCCTCTCCTCCCCTCCTCCTCCTCTCTTCCCCTCCTCCCCTCCTTCCCTCCTCCTCTCTTCCTCTCCTCCCCTCCTCCATTTGACGCTCAGGGGTTATTCCTGGCTATGCGCTCAGAAATCACCCCTGGCTTGGGAGGACCATATGGGACACCGGGGGGATCGAATCGTGGTCCGTCCTACTCTAGAGCTTGCAAGGCAGACACCTTACCTCTAGTGCCACCTTCCCGGCCCCGACCCTATAGATTTTACGTGTTTCGGTTGAATTTATTTCAAAGGTGTATTTTTTTTTAGTTTATTTTGAGGAATTTTCCATCTCTTTTTATTTATTTTAAGGTTCTTTCCCAACTTTTCTTGTCTTAAGGTGTTATGCAGCTCATCTTCCATCTCACTGATTCTGTCCTCAGCAGCTGTTACTCTGCTGGTGAGGCTTTCCTGTGAGTTTTTTATTTCACATACTGAGTTTTTCAGTTCTTGACAAATATTATTAATGCTGATATCAGGGAAAGTATAAGTGAAAATAATCTTTAAAATATTATTCTTAGGGCCAGAGAGATAGCATGGAGGTAAGGTGTCTGCCTTTCATGCAGAAGGATGGTGGTTTGAATCCCAGCATCCCATAAGGTCCCCTGAGCCTTCCAGGAGTGATTTCTGAGCATAGAGCCTGAACGCTGCCAGATGTGATCCCAAAACAAAAAAACAAAACAAAAACAAAAACAAACAAAAAATATATATATATATAATTCTTAAGCCTTACGTAGAATATATGTCTGTTATGGAAATTCTCAAAATGTTTAAATAAAACAGGTTTCATTGAAATGGATTCTTTCTATGTCTATTATGTTGTTTGACATGTTAATTTTTTCTTTCTCATAGGAGGAACAATATTTTTAACAGGAATCAATAACTGGAAATACACAATTGGTTATTTAATCATGTTAAAGTGAATATTTGACCAGCAGAGGTGAGTAAATGCTTTTACCCCACTATATATATGTTTTGTTTTGTTTAGGCCACACCCAGTTTTGCCCATTGTTACTTTCTAACTCTGCACTAAGGAATCACTCCTGGTGATGCTCAAGGGACCTTTCAGGGCCAGAGATTGAATGGGGTTGGCCACATTCAAGGCAAGTGCCTTACCCACTGTACTATCTCTCCAGCCCCTCCCCCATGTTTTAACACATAGTAAAGTAGAATGTTTATACAAAAACAACAGAACCTGAGAACTGATCTGTAAAACAGAGTTTGCTGTGTTGGGAAGAGGGTAGATGGAAGAGTAGATTGAGGCTGGTACATTGATGAAGGGTGTGGTGTATGTATGAAACATTGTATTATAAAACCAGTACTGTAACTCATAATGCCTTAAAAAATTAGTCAGCCAAATTTCTGTGAAGTGCTGTTGCAAGAACTTTGGAGGAGCTGAGAATTTATCCCACATACAAGTTAACAAGTTATCTGGCCACAATGTCACTGATGTGAGTAGATCCTTTGAGATTCCTAGATCAAAAGAAAAGATGGCTCACACACAGCAGTAGCAGCAGTTCTTAGAATATCAGACAATACCTGCATGTGAGTAAGTTGTTTTACAGGAAACAGGGAACCTGTAGTGGACAGTAAGCCTGCTGAGTTATGTCTTGGAGGGGGGTGTTGCTTTCCCCTAAACAAATCTTCCCTTTGTTACAGGTTGACAGACTGTCTCACTTGAGACTTTGCTATGTAAACATCTTTCAAAAGTAGTCTGGAACAAAGACAGCATTGTGATTGTTTGGAAGACACACAGACAGAAGATTCACAGAGAATTGTCTATCAGCATTTTCTTATTCTGAATTGGTTTTTGAAGCATGCTTTATTGGTAAGAATTATTATTCAGTGATTTTTAAAAAAAATAGTCATGCATTAGATTATAATTTTATGTCTACACACATGTTAAATTGCCCAATGGCCTTATTTTTTTTTTTATAACATTTGCAAGATGGGTATGTATCTCAGTTGAATAGCACTTGCCTTCCATGTATGAGGCCCTGGGTTTGAACCCAGCTCTGGCTTGTTGGCTCTGTAGCTTTTCTCACAAAGCTAGATGTGCAAGGTGTGGGGCTTACCTCAGTTAGAAGAAAGGATGCCTGCCATTTTCTCTTACTGTCTTTTTAATCATGTGGCTTTCTATATTAATAGCCATTGACTTCCCTAGATTTACTCCCATATACGTAAGATCTTATCTCTGTTTCCTTTTTATATGTAATTTCTTTCTGAAATAAAATCATTTTTGGAAAAAGGAAGGAGGGATGGTAGAAAAAGAATAAAGGACAGAAAGGTTGCAGGAGGGATGGACAGATCTGGTATTCAGCAATGCCCAGTTAGTGCAAAGATTAAAAACTTTTGAAATGTCCAGTATGAGATAGTATAAATTATAGTATTCATAGTGTTATAGTTAATTATAAATTATTTTTACAGAAATTGTGTAGTTAGTTACATGTATCAACGATAGGTCAGCATATATAAGTCAGTAGAATTGGGTTTTCTTTTTAGTTGTTTGCATTTTTTTTGAAAATCAATAATTTAGACTTTATAATAAATGGAAATGTATTTAATTAAAGAATAATTACTTAGGTTACCCAGTTCAGGGTTGTGAGTTTAGGTGGTCAGGAGTAACATTTTATACTGAAAACATAAATATTGAAATAATTGTAAAGCATATAATCACAATAATAATGCGATTTTCAAATAAGTACCTTTTGGATGGAGGGTTTGGGAGTCATACCTTGTGCTGCTCAGGGACTGACTTATTGTTAGCCCTGTGTAAGGCCTCCAAATGAGTATCTTTAAATGCTTTACCTAGCTGGAAAAAAGTAACCTAATATTTTATTAAAATGTTGCTATATGGGGTCCAGGAAGATAACTAAATGGAGTAGAGTATGTATTTTGTATGCAGGGCTCAGGGTTCATTCCTAATACTGCATTGTTTCCCAAGCACTGCCAGAAACAACCCCACCAAAGCCTGGAGTATATCTTGAGCACCTCTAAACCTGGCCCTAAAACAAGATTAAAAACTAAACAAAAGCTGTTTTGTTTGCCTTACGGTTAGAATTAAGGCCAAAAAGAAACAAAACAAAAAGTATTTTGTCTGTGATTTATAAAGTCAAGTTGTTTTGATTTTTTTTCACTAGTTTGCTATATTATAGATGTCCCAAAGGAAAAGTTTTAGAGAAAGCTTCCCAACAGGGCATAAATTATATAGTACCATTGTTTAATGTGTTATTAGTAGGTATTTATAGATTCAGGTGATAGTTGGATTATATGTTAGGTATACTCAACACACATTTATTTTTCCTAGTTTTGGGACCACGCCCGGTAATGTTCAGGGGTTACTCCTGGCTGTGTGCTCAGAAATGGCTCCTGGCTTAAATGACCATATGGGATGCCAGGGGATATAACCGTGGTCCACCCTGGATTAGCACGTGCTCCCATCCTAGGTTAGCGCATTCAAGGCAAAAGCCCTACTGCTTGTGCCACCACTCTGGCCCCATAACAAACATTTTTATTTTCTTTTTAGGTGTCATACTTTACAATATGCTTAAGTAATAATGTTCTGTGAGCTCCCATTTTTTGTTGTCTTCATTTTTTTTCCCATCTAACAAGGTGCCGTTACCAGATTTGTCTTCTCAGTATAAAATAAAAATGAGTGAAGTTCAAGCAATGGTAGAATTCTCTGTGGAGTTAAACAAGTTCTACAATGTGGATTTGTTTCAGCGAGGGTATGTATTTAAATGTAAAAGTATGTATAATGAAAATGCTTTTCTCCTGTTTTCACACAGAAACAACTCAGTCCAGATAGGGGTTTTCTGTGAAGGATTTTAGTAGGACAAAACAGGTAGGAAGGAGGCCAGGGTCTTAGAGGAAAGCCATTTGGAAAATCCAGCCAACAGTCGTCATCAATATAAACACTAATACAACTGCTACCACATCAACCTTTCAACAGTATTCCAGCTTGGGTTCTTATGCCCCCAGAGCAGTTGCTTCTCAATTTGCTTATTGAAGTCTCTAATTGAGAGGATTCTTTGCTCTGAAAGTGACAGGCCTTTTTATAATCTCCAAGACAGAAGACTCCTTTAGGAGTCAAGAGCAGTATGAATTAAGCTTTGAAAATAAGAATGATCATGTTATATTAAAGAAATATTTAGAAGATTGTATATTTACTAGAATTGCAGGTGAAAAGATTTTTAAAGGAGACACAATGTTGGTAAAGGGCTTTTATTTTATTTTATTTTTATTTCTGTTTTTTGGGTCACACCCAGCAACACTCAGGAGTAACTTTTGGCTCTGACTCAGAAGTCACGCCTGGCATCTCAGGGGACCATATGGGATGCTGGAATATGAACCAGAGTCCATCCTGTATTGGCTGCTTGCAAGGCAAATGCCTTACTGCTTTGCTGTCACTCCAGCCCCTTCCCTGCCCTGCCCTTTCCCTTCCTTTTCTCTGCCCTGCCCTTTCCCTTCCCTCCCCGCCCCCTTCTATTCCTTAACCTTCCCTTTCTTCCCCTTTCCCATTCCTTACCCCTTTCCTTTCCATTCCCCATTCCCTTTTTCTTTTTTTTTCTTCTCTTCTCCTTTTCTTCTTTTTTCTTTTCTTTTCTTTTCTTTTCTTTTCTTTTCTTTTCTTTTCTTTTCTTTTCTTTTCTTTTCTCAGGGGTTACTCTTGGCTCTACACTCAGGAATCACTACTTGGTAGTACTCAAATCAGATGGGATGCTGGGGGTTTTTCCTAATCTGCCATGTTCAAGCCAAGCACCCTACATACTAACATACTATCTCTGGCCTCAGTGAAGGGCTTTTATTTGCTTTTTGTTAGTTTGAGTTTAGTTTTTGGACTACACCTGGTGGCGTTTAGGGTTAATTGTTCCTGGCAGGTTCAGGGGCCACATGGGATGCTGGGACTTGAACCTGGGTCAGTCCTGGCTCGGCCATATGCAAGGCAAATGCTCTTGTTACTGTGCTATTTCTCCTCCCACAATAAAAGGCTTTAATATCTGTGAAGTGGCACTAGGGATAAGGTAACAATGGATGGTTTTGAAGAAATTATATATTAGACTAATACTTATATGGATGATTGGAGGCAAAGGGTATGTCTCAGAAGTACTTGCATTACCTAAGGATTAAAAATCTAAAGATCATAATGTGGCTGTGGCGTGTAAAAGGGTAAGAGATATTTTCCTTTTTTTTAATTTTCTTTTTAATTTTTGTTTGTTTGTTTTTGGGGGGCATACCCAGTGACACTCAGGGGTTACTTCCTGGCTCAGAAATCGCTCCTGGCTTGGGGGACCATATGGGATGCTAGGGGATCGAACTGTAGTTTGTCCTATGCTAGCGCTTGCAAGGCAAATACCTTACCTCTAGCACCACTGCTCCGGCCGCTTTTTAATATTTTTAAGGCACCATGATTCACAAAGTTATTTATGATTGAGTTTCAAACATACACTGTTCCAACACAAATCTCGTCACCAGTGTTAGCTTCCCTCCACCAATGTCCCCAGTTTCCCTCTCACTTCCCCAACATCCCCTTATCTTTATGGCAGGTTTTGTTCTTTTTATAAGGCACTGTGATTTATAATACTGTTACTGATAGGGTTTCATGCCTTACACATTTCAGCTTATCACTCTCTTCCCAGAGTGTCCACCTCCTTTCTCTGTTACCTCAGTGTTCTCATCTCCTGCCTATTGCCCATACCTTATCCTGTGTTTTGCATCCTACTAAAGGTCAGGTCTCAGTTTCTGTTGCCTTTTGGCAATTGATATTACGCTACTGTGTTTCTGTTATATTCCACATATAAAAGAGATTGTCTTTGTTAGTCCCTCTCTCGGAGCTTCTTCATTTAACATGATATTCTTGGAAATTTTTTATTGAGTTTTACTTATTTGTAAATTGTAAGATTTGTAAGTAAAATTACTTAGTTTGACTTTGTCATCTTGTTGAAAAATCAATGCAGCTATATAACTGTTGTACTTCACATGGTCTCTGATCCTTTGTCAGGTCTAGTCTGGGCTTGTACTCATAACAGAGTCACGAGTCTTAGGAAGTGACCACAGGTAAACTTATTATTGCCATCACATCTTATTTGGGGGGGAGGGGTTTGGGCCACACTCGGTGACTCTCAGAGGTTACTCTTGGCTATGAGCTCAGAAGTCGCTTCTGGCTCAGGGGACCATATGGGACGCCAGGGATTAAACGCAGAAATGTCCTGGTCAGCCACGTACAAGGCAAACGCCCTACCACTGAGCTATTGCTCTGGCATTTCACAAGATTATCCCAGGAGTGTAGGTCGGTGGCTCTTCCATCAGCAAAACTCCCTTTAAAATTGTATTGTGCTTTATATATGTCTCATATAATTCATTATTTGCTCTAAAATTTATATCTACTGATATTTCAACAAATAGCCTGGACTGTAGGTGTAAGTGCTACCATTTGGGGTCAAAAATGTGTAGACTTATTTCCTTAAAGCTTCCTACAAAGACCAGAGAGATGCAATGGGCTGGAATTTATGCTTTGCATGCACTAGTCATGAGTTCAGTTCCTGAAAGTGAATATTATGTATAGTTTTGGCTATGTTTTCTTTAATATGATTTATTTATCAAGTCTAATAATATCTTTAATTATTTTTATGTTAACTTGTGCACAGTGTAAGAGATTGTCTCCTTCTTCACAAATAAACTGTCCATGTTTGTGGATTTATTTGTGGGCTCTCAATTCTATTCCACTGGTTTGATTATCTACTTATATTCTGGTAACTGTTTTGATATTACCTCCAGTCTAGTTTAAGGTCACAGAGCCCTTTCTTCCCATCTTATTTTTGCAGGATTGCCTTGACTATGTAAGCTTTTGTCTTCATCGATCAATTCAGGTGTATGTTTCCTGCATTTTCATTATAACTAGGGTTAGTGCTAAAGTCTGCATTTAGGCAAAACTCGTTGGCATTTGGGATTTTAGAAATTCAAATTTTAGCTAGTAGCTCTTCTGAATTGTGGGGATCAAGAATATGGAGAGTAAATGTAAGGTCAGATCCCAAGATGTAGATAGAACTCACTGGTGAGGTAAGAGTCACTCCATAGAAGTCACTGGTGGGGCTGGATTTCAGGCAAGTAGGAGTACTCACAAAGAAGCATCCACTAGCCACTTGGGGGAAGTAACTCAGTTTATTGTAGGTGGGAAAGGGATTTATATTAGGGGAGAGTAAAGTGGAGTAATAGTAAGGTGTAGACTCTGTCAGCCAATCCAGTATGATATTGGGGGACCAGGGAGAATTACAACAGGGTGTGTGTTTCTGTGTTTAGGGAACACAGGGTAAAGGGATTAAGGAAAGCAGGGTGTGTGCTTAAGGTGATTAGCTACAATGGTGTGGCTGCAGTAGCAGAGTTTAGTGGCTTGTGATGCTGATCCAGCATTCACATTTGCTAGTTCCCAGCAATAATGCTGGGGTGTGAGGTAAGCAGGTAATAACTGGAAGAATGCAGTCACAAATGTCTAGTACCAACAGCATGCATTCCTGTGTTAGTACTGGGGAAATTTTGTTTGTGAGCATATGGCAGCAACTCTAATAGCATGATCAAAAAGATCTGGGTAGTTGCTTGTGGGGTAGAGTTTGAGTATTTTGGGGATGAGACCAAGATCAAACAGAATTGACCTGTAACCAAATATTTAACATTGTGTTGGGGGCAGGAGCTACCTGTTCACCAAATTTAAGGAACCTGTATCACCAGTAGGTAGCAACTGAATGTGAAAGAGGCTTAATCATGCTTGGGAGTCCCTAGAATGCTGTGGGCATAGAATGCTATGAGCAACTGTGAAACCTTGTTTTGTTTTTGTTTTTGTTTTTAATTTTTTTATTTTTATGAGAAAAAAATGCAAAGAAAGGGAATAAGGTAAAGTTACAGTGGAAAGACAATCACCCATAAACAGAATTATCAGAAGAAATCCCCTTGCTGACACCTTAATTTTGAACTTTCAGTCAAAAAAACATTAAGAAAAATAAAACAGAACCCATGCACAATTACTTTGTCACTCAAGTTCCCAGATTGTAGTACATTATATTTCTTAGCAGTTCACAAAGCAATCTAAAGCCATAAAATTTATGTAACTCCTTAAACATTGAATGTTTACTATTTTTTTATAATTCCATGCACATGCATATTAGTTTAACATCAAAAAAAAATTTTTTTTTTTAAAGATTAGAGTCAAAGGAGCATAGTAAAAATGGTGTCAGACAACTGTGACTGAACAGAACGTACCTTGAGACCATTAAGGAAAACCTACCCTAGGCTATAGCCCAGGTCTTTTACAAAAATCAAGACTTCTTAGTACAGAGGCCCAATTCTGACAACAGAGACTGAGCAGAACCATTGGAACCATAATTTCCTAGACTTCAGCTTAGGGAACGAGCAAAAACATGGAGCACATGATACAGAAAACTGAACACACCAACAATGGTGGAACAGTACCTCTAGAACCCTGTCCTGGGACCTGCGCAAATACCAAGTTGCTTGCTATAGTGGCTTTATTTTCTCATCCACAACAGAGAAGAAAGGTTCCTGACACCACAAAAAAAAAAGAAAAAGAAAAAGAAAACAACCCTGGGATATGGCAATGAGAAGGTATGGAGCCAGTGGTTGTTCCCATGACAATATGCTTCAAGAGTGGAGAAACCCTGAATCTCTTAGGCCACGGGAATTTCCTTCCTTCCCCAATACTTGCTGTGCCTATACAAAAAAAAAGGGGGGGGGTAACACAAACCCTGCCACTGCAGCACTTTTTCTGGTGTTGTTTTAATTTTTGTTTGTTTTTTTTTTTATATTATTTTTCTTCTTTTTCTTCCACTTTTTTCTTTTTTTTCCACTTTTGTGGATATTATTCGGTGATTTTTTTTTTTAGTAGTTAATACCAAATTTTTTATCCTCTTTTCCTTAACCTTTTTACCTCCAACAGAATAGCATAATTTAAATCATTCAGCCTCATAAATTGAGGGGAGAAAAGAATGATACCAGGACCAGTCATATGAACATGTAGTGTAAATAAAAAAATGACCAGACTGGAACACCAAACAGAATAGATACCCAACCTATAACAAGCTGTAAGGCGGAGACCATTTGCAGTAGGATTCTGGGGGGTAAAGGAGGGAGATGTGGGAGACATGCTGGGAAGGAGTGGAGGGAGGATAACATTGGTGGTGGGAATGCCCTTCATTCATTGTCACTATGTATCGTAAATAATTCTGTGTAAATGAACTTCAGTCACAATAAAAAATAATTTAAATAAAAATAAAGAAAATAGGAGTTCTAAAATAAAAAAATAAAAAATTGGAAAAAGAAAAAAAATGAATTGCCAGGAAGGAATCCTCCACTCAGGAGTAACTCAGGAGTAATCCCCCGAAAAACCCTAATAAACTCTCTCTCTCTCTCACACACACACACACACACACACACACACACACACACACACACACACACACACACACACACACACACGGTGTCAGAGTATGGGGCTTTGAACTTCCGGGCTTCCAGCTCTTGAAGGATCTCTTTCCATCATGGGAACCAGAAGTTTTTGCCAGCATGGGGTTTGGCGGGCCTCCGCCATGCCAAAGGCTTTTTTAGCTTTGCTCCCCACCTCTCCCCCAGCATGGGGGCGGAAGGGCACAGGGAGGATGGCGGGCAGATGTCTGGCTTCCGGTTCTCCACCAAATACTTTCTTGATCTGGAAGCTAGCTCTAACCGGCATGGGGTCTGGGGAAACTTCAGGCCGAGGTCCTTCTCCCTAGCTTGGGGGTTTGGGGGCCATCCCCTCTTCCCCCAGTCTCCAGGTCTTCCTTGGGTGCCAGCCAAGGTGGCTAGAAAAGGTGGGTCCCTAGCTTAGGGGTTGCTGAGAGTTGCTGGGTTGCACTAAGGCAGTCAACCTCAGCTGTGAAACCTTTATGGAGAGAAGACTGAAAAGTTGGGGGCCTCATTACAGAACATGACTTATGGGGCCAAATGGGAATACGGTAGGCAAGGAATTTCTTCCTTGCTAATTAGCTAAACTGGCAGAGTATTTTTTGGCTGTAAGGGTACAGCTTGTGTGTTAATAGTCATGTGTAGATTAGGAAGGACCAAGTCTATTTGGTAAGCAGTCACATAAGATGTCTCTTAGCTCCAGCTTAACTCCACTATTAGTTTTTCCAAACTAAAAAGTCACATAGGGGCCTGAGCGTTGCACAGTGATAGGGCATTGGCCTTGCACGTGGCTGACCTAGGACCGACCTCAGTGTCCCATGTTGTTCTCCAAGCCAGGATCACATAGCCCGGAGTGACCCCTGAGCGGCACCAGGTGTGGCTCAAAAAGCAAAACAAAAAACACATAAAACTAGAATTCACATCAGACCCCTAGATTTACTCTGTTACTCTGGAAATGAATCAAATATGGTTCCTCATCCATAAGCTTGGGTAGACTTTTTTTTTTAATCAGTTTGCTTGATTTAATCAGTTTCATGAAAGGGAAGTGGTTAAATTCAAATGAAGCTACCCTAAGACTTTTTTTTTTAACTTAGAACAATTTCTTCCAGAAATCCTTTTTATTTCATTGATTTTAGTTCATTGATTTTAATGACAAATGGGTCTATCTCTGTCCACCTCTGACAGCTTCATATTTGTTGTGGATCTCTTGTCTAGATACCACTCATTCATGTTCTGCAGTCATCAGTCCTTCAGATATAGGGATGCATGGGTCTCTTAGTCTGGTTGGTGACTGGTGAGGGTTTTCTGTGATTTCTAATTAATTTTGATTTGTGCTTTAGCTCTGGTATCTTTCCCACTCTTCAGAATTCTAAATCCTTTTAAATGACTCAAGTGACTTTGTTTCTTTTGGCTTTGTAGGTTGTTTGGAGCTAGTCGAGCTGAACTGAGCTTTTTGAAGCATTTGAAGTTAACTTATATTTTAGCTGTGGTCTGAAGTGTCTTAAATGGCTTTGTTTGGGACTCTTCGATTTTTTCCCACAGTGTCTCTTTCCAGCAGGCTGAATTGAGTATAGTAACTCCTTAAATGAAAAGTTATGTATTTTCTTGTTGAGTGCAATAGCTAGTCAATACTTTAAAAAAAAGGTTACTTTTTCAGAGTCAGGGTAATATCACAAAAGGACTAGAACATATATCTTGCATGCACCTGGCCTCAAATTTGATTGTAGGTACCTCATTCTCCCTTTCTAGTATTGTTAGGTGTGGCCCTAATGGTTGGACCCTGAAGCACCATTAGGTTCCCTGTTAGCCCCAGCACCACCATGCCCAAGCAACATTTTTGGTAAAGCCAAGTATTTGAACAGTCAGATCTGCAGAGTAGGCTTTCATTGGGAGTGGCTTTTGTGGTCCTTGATCACTGATCGAGAGCCCCTAAACTCAGTATTTTAAATCTTGAATTTTGAGGAAAGATGGAAATTACTTTTATTTATAGAATTTTTAATGCTGTAATTACATTTTTCTTAATTATAAAGTAAAATATCTCATCTAAATAAAAGCTTTATTTTTTTTGTTTGAATCTTTAACATTTTAAAAATACAGTTGATCTATGAATTTCAAATACAAATTGGTGTTCAATTTTGAGATTTTATTATTTGCACACTGAGATGAAACCTAAGTAATACGCTTGGAAGGCATGCACTTTTTGAACCATATACTAGTTGTCTTTTGGGAGACAGGGAAGCCTTCAGTCCATACTCAATGCTCACTGATCACTCCTGACTGGTCTAGAAGACCAAATAGGATTCTGGGAGTTGAACTTAGGCTAGCATATACAAGGCAAATACTTTAAATTCTGTGTCATCTCTTTAGCTCCTCCAGACCTATTTTTGAGATTTTTTTTTTTGTATACTAGAAGTAACTGCTTACAAGATGACTTCCCAAATGAATGTAAAACATTTGAAATCATGGTTCCAAAGGCGAGGAAATAATTGTTTTTAACTATATGGGGTTGGGTGAAATGCTTTTTGAGCATCTATTCTTAAGTGCATAAGGAATAAGAGACTGGGATTAAGTTAAAACTAGTAATTTTAGTTAGATATTAAATTGGGGAGAATAGTTCATCTCTTTGGAGAGACCACAGCATAATTATTAGAATCTATTTCTTTTAGAATGCTTTATGATAGTGCTATTCAGAATAGCTCATCTGCAAATATTTATTACTGGATCAGAAAGAGATTAAAGGCTGGAGCAATATACAGTAGGTAGGGCATTTGCTTTGTATATGGCTGACCCAGATTCAATCTCTAGCATCCCATGTAGTCTCCCAAAGCTGCCAGGAATGATTTCTGAGTAGAGAGCCAGGAGTAACCCCTAAGCGCTGCCGTGTGTGGCCCCAAAACAAAAAGAGATGAAATGTTTTTGCTGGAATGTAAATTCTAATTTTTTTTAATTGGCAAGTCTTGCTATTAGGAAAAGAACTAGGGACCAGGAATGTGACTCTGAGGTAGAGTAATGCCTATGTGAGGCCCTGAGTTCAATCCCTGATGGTAAGAGAGGGTGGAGCTAGTTGAAATAATGTGTTTTGATATAGTTTTGTTTTTTATTGCTACAGTTTGGTTAAGAAAATCATCTCAAAATCATCATGTTTCACAATTCATTGACTGTAGACTTAGAATATTAGTAATTTGTTTCTAGATTTGCGTTAACTCTATAAACTCTCTAAACTCTATTTGCGTTTCACTCTATAAAGCGCACCTGACTATAAAATGAACATAGTTTTTAGACGAGGAAAACAAGAAAAAAAAAATAGTACATTGTAGAAGTGATCAAATAAACTTAAAAAAGCTTTATATGTGACGGTTAAAGTGTGTTAACCTGATTGCTCATTCTATGTGGTATGTCTGTGCAATAAAGGGGTCGTATCACCACAGATGTCAAGTGGCTAGTATATGCTCTCCTCTCCTGCACTAAGGCTTCAGCTCCAGGTGGCATTTGCTTACTAAGCCACAAAGAGACACTTCCCCCATCTTGGAGGGGGAGAGGGTTGTATCTAATGGTACAAAAAATACTGTAAGTTTCTTTTGGCAGGAAGTAGACTAGGTTAGATATTTTCAGATTTTTAGAAAAGTTGGAACTTTGATGATGACTTGTATTCTTTAAAAAGAAATGTAAAATGTTAATTACAGTTTGATGGTTTTATGTACAGCAGTGAAGCAGTCAGTATCCAGCACATTGCATATAATAAGTAAAAAGGGAAATGCTGAAAATACTGTCTTGATACTTTAGTTTTAAATTTTAATTCGGATCTAGATACCTATAAAACCATTATGTATGTAGCTTCTGTAACTTTTCTTAGTTGTGTATTGACAACCTTTCTTTGTTGTAAAGTGTGCATCTGTAAGGTTAAGAGCATTTATGATTTAGAAAGAGTGAGATATTATAGATTCACTTTTTCTTATATTTTAATAATGTCACAAAACCATGGGATAAAATTAATTTGGAAAACTCTATAGATCCCTACAATCTAAGTTCTATACCAGAAGAGTTTTTAAATGTTATGAACAAAATAATTTGTCTGTTAACACAAATCTGAAGTTGTTAAATTTATGGGAAGCATATTTTTGATTTAAAATGGCTGTGTGCCAAGGGTCAGGAAATTTCATTTTGAGTTGTTTGAATATTGATAATTTTATTATAACCTTGGAAAAAAGATACCTGATTCAGGAGTAGTGATAATGAGTTTATACAAAACTCCCAAGTTATCTGTAAGGTTTTCAAAATAATGAGTGCTATTAGGAAGATAGTTTTCTACCTTACAGTCATCCACACCCTCTCTTGTTAACTGTTTTCTCATATTTACTCCATTATTAGAACATAATATTTTCTTCATTATTGTGCCTTGCCTCTTTAAAGAATACATATTTAATGGTAGAGATCTGCCTTAAACTTGATTCTATATCATACAGATGGAATAGAAGCACTTGTTTTTTTTTTGTTTTGTTTTTGTTTTTTTTTTTTTTTTGGTTTTTGGGTCATACCTGGCAGCGCTCAAGGGTTACTCCTGGCTCTGCTCAGAAATCGCTCCTGGCAGGCTCGGGAGACCAATGGAATGCCAGGATTCGAACCACTGACCTTCTGCATATAAGATACCTCCATGCTATCTCTCCAACCTAATAGAAGCACTTGTATAGAAAGTAACTTGTTCTCCATAGGAGATATTGTAATTTTTTTATTTTGGAGGTAATTAACTTTTGCAAAAAGTTGTAATAGCTAGGGTATATCTACTCCCTTTTGTTCTTCAAAATGGAAACTTGCTTTTGTTTCAGTTTTGCCATATTTTTGCTTTTGTGAGATATGAGGGATTTTGGAAGTTTAGTCTGAAGGATTATAATGATGGATTATAACAATAGAATTAATAGAAATAGGGTAAAGAGCTAGAGAAAAATACAACAGGTATAAGGCACACATCTATCTAGGACACATCTGACATAATTCATCCCCAGTAGAGAATATGGTCCTGTCGGAGCCAGGAATAAGTCCTGAGAACAGCTGGATATGGCCCAAAAGAGCCAAAAAATGAAAAAAATTATTATTTCAGCAATCAACTAAAACTGACTTTCAACATACCAATAAAACATAAGTACTACAAATATAAAATTAAGTATAAATAATACAAAATCAAATTAATTGTGAAAAATATAGAAAACCAGACTGGAAAGATAGTACAGTGATATGGTGCTTTCTTTGCATGTTCGCAATTAAGTTTTGATCCTCAGCACCACATATGGTCCCCTGGTGCTGCCAGGAGTATCCCTAAGTGAAGATTAGGGACTGAGCAAATCAAAACAATGAGAAAACATCTCACATAGGTGAAAATGGCACATATCAAAAAGATGGGAAACAACTAGTGCTGGCAGTTCGGTGGAAATGTTATCTGGTTCAGTCTCTATGGGAGGAAGTAAGGAGATTTCTCAAAAGAACTCTGATAGAATCCTTTTTTGCTTCTTGGCATCTAATCCCAAAACATAGATTCATTAATTTGAAAGATATATTCATTACTTTGCTCACTACAGGACTTAGTACTACTGTAACCAAGATATTAAAATAACCCAAATTTCCAATAACATATGAATGGATAAAAAAACAGAGGTATATTTGTGGTATATTGTTATAGTGGAATACTATGCAGCTACAAGAAATGATTAAATGTAGTTTTGTGCAATTCAGATGGAATGGGAGGATATAATGTTGAGTGAAAATATAATGTTCCACAATGTCACAGAGAAAACAAATTTCAGATGGTCTCACTCATATGTAAAATATATATAAAACAAAATAATATACAGTATTGAACAATAAATATGCATTTGATATAACACTGTAAACAATAGAGGTCATTGAGAAAACCACACTGGAGGTGACATAGGGACACTGGTGTTAGTTCATGTTGTTGGTGTGGCTTGAGCTGCAGTAATTTGTATATCAATACTATAAAGTAATATTTTAAAATGTAATTTAATATTTTTAATATTTTAAAAGTTTACCCCAATGCTAATTTTTTTAGTGTGGCTTCAACCTTCAGAAAAGACACCCAACCACTTAATCACATCCCTAGCTACACCCTGAGGTTTCATTCACCTGGAAATAAAGAATAATAGCTTATAATCTTAGTATTATTTAAAGATTGAATTTAATGTGTAGGAAATTATTACAGAAAAGTAAGCATGCTAGTCAACTACTCAGTATGCATCTATACTTACTGTTGGTTTTAATGTAAATTTAAATTATAGCAATTCTGTGTGTATATATGTGTGTACACTTCCAAATATATCACTTATATTACCTAACAAACTTTCAGTAAGTGATATTAAAGAAAAAAATGTACTAAAAAGTTTGGATTTGGAAAGAAAGAGAGAATGAATATATGGATTAAGGCACTTGCAGTGCCTGAGGCCAACCCTTGTTCAGTCATTAACACCATATATAGTTCCCTGAGTACTACCAGTCATGGCACCTGGTAGTCAATAAAATAAAGTGTTTTTAATTCATGTATTTTATATATAACTAATAGAGTTGAAATATTTAATATAAATTTAGAGTAATCAAGTAAAAGTACATTAATAAATCAGCATTGAAAATGGATTTGTATATAAAATAGATATATACTTTAATAGTATGGAATCAAAAGTAATTTATTCTTGTATCAGGCCCAATTTCTTCAGCACTTTTTGATATCAGTTTTTAAAGCCATTTATAGTTAACCCTTAATTTTCTAAGAATAATATTTATCTTATAAAAATAAACCAAATTAAGCAACAGAACTCTTTGATACCTTAATTTTCTAGTTTCTATAACATTCTTCATGTGTCAGAAATGCCTTGATTCTCTCATCTTTATACCTGACGGTTTCTTTTTTAGATTAATGTCATTTTAGTATTTGATCTGTGAGCCTGATAGTGTTATTCTCCACCAATATTGGACGATTGGCATTAAAATAAACTTCATGTTTTAATGCATATTTATATATGGTAATTGAGACATTGCATAGATTAAAATGTTTTGAAATGACTTTCTGCATAGGTTAAAATGTTTTGAAATGACTTTCTAATAAATATCTTTAAGCACCATGATTGCAACTATATTTGTAGTTGGGTTTTAGTTATATATATATAGAAAAAGAACACTCCCCCTTCACCAGTGCAATGTTCCCACTACCAGTGCCCTCCATCTCCCTACTCCCCCACCCTTGCCTGTATTCAAGACAAGCATTCTCAGCTGTCAGGAGAGATGAAGTCATGAAATTTTCCTGGATGGACATGGAAACTATCATGCTGAATGAAATAAGAGAGAGAGAAAGAGATAAACACAGAATAGTCTCTCTCATCCATGGGTTTTAAGAAAAAAGACATTGTAATAATGCCCAGAGACAATAGAGATATGAGGGCTGGAAGGACCGGGTCATGATATGAAACGTATGGTAAAAAGTGGTGAGTGCAGTTAGAGAAATAACTATACTAACAGTCGGGGTGTGGAGACATTGGTGGTGGGAATGTTGCACTAGTGAAGGGAGGGTGTTCTTTTTATGACTGAAACCCAACTACAGACATGCTTGTAATCATGGTGTTTAAATAAAGACATTATTTGAAAAAAAAAAAAGAGGCAGGCATTCTATTTCTCTCATTCACTACCATTGTTATGGTATTTGTCAGTGTAGTTACTTCTCTAACTGAACTCCCCACTCTTTGTGTTAAGCTTCATATCCTTGGCTGTACCTTCTAGCCCTCATCTCTATTGTCTCTATGTATTACTACAATAATGCCTTTTATTTTTCTTAAAACCCTTAGATGAATGAGACTATTCTATGTCTATCTCCCTCTGACTTATTTCACTAAGCGTAATAGTTTCCATGTCCATCCATGTATATGAAAATATCATGACTTCTATTTTTTTTCTGACAGCTGCATAGTATTCAGTTGTGTATATGTACAACAGTTTCTTTAGCCACTCATCTGTTGTTGGGCATCTGGGTTGTTTCCAGATTCTGGTTATTGTTGAAATGGCTTCTATTTTGTTTTTAGTTTTTACCAGATTCGTGCATCTATGAAAATTCCACCTAGAATTCCCCACAGAGTAGAAGCTAATTTGTTACATGCAACAGGTAAGTGAAGGAAAATTTTCAAAATTTGAAGCAATATTATTAATAAATATTAGTGAATACATATATTATTATTAAGTTATTTTATTCGGTTATAAATGCAAGATATTAAAGAGCACAGTTGTAATTTTCTTATGAGAAATATATTTGAATCCTCAAAAAAAACTTGATTATAGGTATCACATCATCATAGGTTTCTTATGATGAGCAGATGAAATATTAGTCTTTTGGTGATTCTGTTTTTGTTCTGGTGCCACACATGACAGTTTCCAGGTTTTTCGAAGGTTACTTCTGGGATACATGACCGGAACTCTCGCTTCTTGCATGCAAAGTATGCACTCCAGTCTACCAAATTATATCACTGGTTCTCTGGTAGAGTTTTGTAATGTATTGTTTGATAATATACATTTTTTAAAATAATAATTAACTCAAGTAAGTTGATCACAATCTTGTTAATTGTTTTGATATTGCTATATATTGCTTTTTGGCCTTTTGGCTAAGATCAAGTGTTGATATTGGTATAGTTACTGTACCTCAGTACAGTAATTATCACCAGTGCCCAAAACCTCCCCTCTATCTTTATTTTACTAATAGTTTATAGTTCATTTCTTCATTCCCCTGCCACCATCCTTTCATCTTCTCCCATTACTTGGCAATCTTGTGTTTTGTAAACCAAGATCAAGAATTTGTGATTATTCTGTACTGTTTATTTCCTTGTTTCTCTTTATACCATAGATGATTGAGATCATCTCATATTTGTCCGTCTCCATCTGACTTACTTTGCTTAATTTAATACCCTACAAGTTTCATTTAAGTTGCAGCAAATTGCAAAATTTTATTTTTTTCTTACAAGTGCACAGGTGTGTGTTTATATATTTATTCAACCGTCATTTGGCAGATGGGTTGTTTCAATATCCTGGTTATTGTATTGAGCACTACAGTGAACATAATTGCATATACATCTTTTCTAATTAAAGCTTTTGTGTTTGGGAGATAAATGCCAAGAAGGTCAAGCATTGAGTCACATGAATGCTCTCTTCTTCCTTGAGAAATTTTCATACTTTTCCACAGAGGCTGAACCAGATGACATTTCCATTAGTAATGAGGGCAGGCTCCTTCTTTACCACATCCCTACCAGTATTGGCTACTTTTTATCTTTTTGTTAAATGCAAGTCTCACTGGTTTAAAATAATAATGTCATTTAATTTATATTTCTCTGGTAATAAGTGATGATGAACAACTTTTTATTTGCTTACTGGCAAGCACATTTTTATGTATCTTTTTTGTAGAAGTGTTTATCTTCTCTTTGTTTTTTCATGGGATTAACACTTTTTGTGTTCTGTGTTTAGATATCTTGGGTGGTGGCTGTATATATTATTTGCTGTATATTCAATAGGCTTTTTTTTTAGCCCAGATTTTTTTTGCTATGCAAAGCTTTTTTATTTGGGGAGGGGAGAATGCTGTAGGCAGCTTCTGTTGTACAGCCATCAGTGAGATTTCGGTGAATCTACTTTAGGGAGAGTGGGTTGCACAGGCGGCAAAATATGAAATATGAAATATTGAAGCCACACACAGAGTATGTGGGGTCAACACATCTTCTGGCAGGAGTGCGACAAGTTTAATTTTTTGAGCAAGGGGATTTATAGGGGTGAAACTAGCCATAGGTGTAGAGAAGAATAATTATAATTACAAAGCAAAGTACAACAGTTTTGTTAACAATACCTAAGCTATGGGTGTGACTGTAAAAATTCTAAATTACAAAGGAGAAGGTTACAAATCAAGGCAGCTCTTTGCAAGCTTACTTCAAATGCAAAATCAGGATTAGAAGGAAGTAGGAAATATCTAGGAACTTGATCTTCACTAGGCTGGGCTCTATTGTTTTAGGGGTCAAGTAAAGGAAGGAGCCAAATCCCCTAAAATGTGTTTCCCTATTTTCTTTTTCTTTTCTTTTTTTTTTTTTTTTTGGTTTTTGGGCCACACCCGGTGTTGCTCAGGGGTGACTCCTGGCTGTCTGCTCAGAAATAGCTCCTGGCAGGCACGCAGGACCATATGGGACACCAGGATTCGAACCAACCACCTTTGGTCCTGGATCGGCTGCTTGCAAGGCAAATGCCACTGTGCTATCTCTCCGGGCCCAGTTTCCCTATTTTCTGAGCAGAGTCAGTAGCCCAGGATCTGCATTCACCCTTGATACCCAGAGACTGCAGCTACAAGGACATATTTGAAAAAAAGAAAAAACATTGTCCTAAGTTTTAAACGTTAAATATTACCCAGGAAAAGGCATTCTCTTAGTAATCTTTGATGCTGGAATTTCTGAGCCAAATTATTTGATTGAGGCCACAATTTTGCCTGAGATTTACAAAGGAAAGATAGCCAAATAATGACTAAAAATGTAATGCCAACCATCTCTTCGGAAATTTCTCAACTATCCACGGAGGGGAAAAAGGCGTCTACAGTGGGCCTTTTGAGGAACCCCGTGGGGGTTATTTCAGTTCTCCCCACCAGGAAAATCAGGATATATCTGGTGGGCTGAGCTCCCCTAAAAGTTTATGTATGCTGTGGCAGGGGAGGATTTGGGCCACACCATGGCACTCAGGGATTACTCCTGGTTCTGCGCTCAGAAGTTGTTCCTAAGAATGTGAATGAATGAGGGAAGCAGAAAGCCTGTGGGGGTGGAGTGGGGAGGAGGGAGATTTGGGACATTGGTGATGGGAATGTTGCACTGGTGAAGGGGGGTATTCTCTACATGACTGAAACCCAAACACAATGATTTGTAATCTAGGTGTTTAAATAAAGATATTAATTTTGTTTTTGGTTTTGGTTTTTGGGCCACACCCGGCCATGCTCAGGGGTTACTCCTGACTATCTGCTCAGAAATAGCTCCTGGCAGGCATGGGGGACCATGTGGGACGCCGGGATTCGAACCAACCACCTTAGGTCCTGGATCGGCTGCTTGCAAGGCAAACACCACTGTGCTATCTCTCTGGCCCCATAAATAAAGATATTAATAAAAAAAAAAAGTTGCTCCTGGCAGAATTGGGGGAGCATATGGGATGGGAGGGATTAAACCTGGGTCCATCCCAAATTAGCAGCAAATGCAAGGGAAATACCCTATTGCTGTCCTATCTCTTCGGCCCTATGTAAAACCTTTTAATGTAATCCTATTTGGTTTGGTTTTTATTATCTTTGACAGTGAAATCAAATAATTGAAGGTATCTTTGAAATCCATTTTCTTGTGGTTTCTGCCTGTATTTTCTCAAGTATTTAATAACCTTCTCTGATTTCAGGGTCTTAATCTATTTTGAGTTAATTTTCACATATAATGTGAGATACAAGTCAAGCTTTTTTGTTTATTTTGGGTTTTGGGTGACATCTAGCAGTGGTCAGGACTTTTTCCTGGCTTGTTGTACTCAGGGATAATTATGGTGTACTGGGGTTTGGATCCAGGTCCTTTAGGTGCAACACAAGTGTCCTGCTTTTGGGACCCTATGATGTACTGGGGTTGAATCCAGGTCCTCTGGATGCAACACAGGTGCCTTTCTTACTGCCCCTTTGGAAGGAATTTTTGTGTTTATACCAGTGTGGGATGGCTTCTGTGAACCCTTCCCTTATGTGTGGGACTTAACTCCAGGTGCCTGCTACATGCCTCTTATAGTAATCTCAAAATAATTGTTCCAAACTGTGGCCTGAGGGAAAGCACCTCTATCTATGGTGGTTAATGCCAGTTCTAAGATTCTCACAAAGTGGGCATAGGCACAAAATGGTACCTTTTTGGACCCTTTATGCTCAGTTGTCCCATGTACTTGATGTCTTTGCAATTGGTTTGGAGATTAAGTCCAGTGCTTAAGTCTCTGCCCACTTTGGCAGTGTTACCTTGGTTCTGAACTACCTGGAGTCACAAGCCTATCAGATTGTGCCACAATTGGAACTTGAAGGTTGGGGTTTAGCAGGGTGGCAATGAGTCTATGCTTTTATGGTGGCAGAGCCAAGACTGAGCCTCTCAGGGCTGGCTTGACTGGCTTGACTGGGTGGGACTTTGCTATATGGGACTCACCTCACCAATGGCTGCTCCCTTTGGTGCCATATGTGATTGTACCTTTTAGTGGGTGTAACAAGCCCCATGACACCTACTCCTCAGAGTATTATCAGGTTGGGACTATCTGGTAGAGCTGGGGAAAATTCCTTTGGGGTAGAGCCCAGACAACAATCCTCCTTTTGGTGTTGACTCACCTTTTCTGGCTACTCCCAGCTCTTGATGTGAGTTCCCAGTGTTTGGAATAACACCAACCCTGGTGTTTTTTGATTTGGCATTAGAATAAAGCTGTTGGTATTTTATAGTTCTTTATTTTCAGTGCCCTCCTGCCCTAGGTTGGCATTTTTCTGTTCAGTACTGGTTTTCTGGACTTAGTAGCCCCATTTTTTTTCAATATCTGCATCTGCCCATTGTCTACCAAAGGAAGCATGCATTTTTGCTTCCAAAGAGTTGCGTCTCCTTGTGGTGATGACTGTTTTTTCCAGTGAATTTTCTTGATGTGACCCCTTGTGGGATGCTCTGTTCCCTTAATTTTTTTTTTTTTTTTTTTTTGATAGTGGAGCCATGCCCCACAGTGCTCAGGGCTTACTCCTGGCTCAGAGATAACTCCTGGTGGGACTTGTTGGGACTATTTGAGGTTGCAGGAATTGAACCTTAGTTGACTATGTACAAGGCAAACACCCTACCCTCTGCACTGTTTCTCTGGCCCCTCCAATTTTTATGAATGCATCTTTGTTAATGCCAAAGGAATATTCACAAGAGTTTTTCCTCTAGACCTTATCCTGAGATTATTTTTTATCTGCAATTTGGAGGAATAATCACTTTAATTAGGAAACAACCTGAAAACAGTATAGGAAAGATATAAAATAGACAACTTATGCCTGTTATTTATGCATACTCTTGAGAGACACCAGCTATTTTTTTTTTTTTTTTGGGTTTTTGGGCCACACCCGGCAGTGCTCAGGGGTTACTCCTGGCTGTCTGCTCAGAAATATCTCCTGGCAGGCACGGGGGACCATATGGGACACTGAGATTTGAGCCAACCACCTTTGGTCCTGGATCGGCTGCCAGCAAGGCAAACGCCGCTGTGCAATCTCTCCGGGTCTGACACCAGCTATTTTGGGGGGAAAGTTTCATCATTGAGATTATGTGGTTTACACATAATAATGGTACTAATAATGGTTTCTTATATGCATAATTATAACACCAGTATACCCTCTCCCACTCCCAAGGAACCATAGCCCCCCTACAAATCCCCTCCTCCTCTCCAGTTAGTTGCTTTGGATTATATGGAAACAACCAAATGCCCAATTATAGACAAATGGATCAAGAAGTTGTATTATATATACGCAATAGAATTCTATGCAGTTAAGAAAGAACAAAATCATGCAATTTGCAGCAATATGGATGAACTATAGGATATCATGTTGAGTGAAGTCAGAAGAAAAGTTCTTTCTCATATGTGGGACTTAAAAATATATATAGCAAGGTAGCAGAGGTCGTCCAAAGGCAACATAATGGAAAAGAAACACCAGCCTTAAAATGTTTAGCCATAACTGGTGTTTCTAACATAATTTTTATAGGCACTACTTTTGAAAATAATTATAATTAGGAAATAAAATGGTTAGTGAATTCTAGAAAGTTACATACTTTTCAAAACATAAAACAAGTTTTGGGTTTTTTGTTTTTGTTTTTTTATATTGTTTTGGGCCACACCCAGTGACGCCCAGGGGTAACTCCTAGCTATGAGCTCAGAAATTACTCCTGGCTTGGCAAACCATATGGGATGCCGGAGGATCAAACTGCAGTCTGTCCTAGGTTAGCACAGGCAAGGCAGATGCCTTACCACTTGTGCCACCACTCCAGCCCCAGCTAAAGCTAGTTTGAGGATAGTTCAGTGTCAATTTTTGAATTAAAATCTTTTCCTAGGAATTTGAAGATTTAGAATTATGTTTAGCATAATATAGTTATTAAAATGCTGGTTAATACTAAATTTCAGAACTATTATTTAATAGAGTTTACTCTGATAGCATGAGTGTCAGAAACTGTCAGAAAATTAGTGTGCTCAATGACCTCTGTGCTTGCCACTTACCTGATGTCTTGAGTTTGATCTCCCTGCACTGCATTAGTCAAGCACCCCACAGTCTATTCTTCATAATCAGAAAAAAATATATATATAAAAAAATTGCTCAGTAAGGCTAAGGGCTAATATAGGGGTAAGTTACTTTACACACAGATAAACCTAGTTTAATCCCTTGTATCACACATGGTCTCCCAAGCTCTTCCAGAAGTGATCCCTGAGCAAGAACTATAATTAAACCTTGAGCACTGCTGGGTGGCCCAAAAATAAAAAATGAACACTTTATCCAGAGTATCTATCCAGCTACATACTCTGATGTGAAGTAGTGGTATCAAAACTTCAGGGCCAAATTGAGATTTGAAGAACTGATAAAAAGTTTACTGGACATACAACAGCTTAGTTCACAGAAGCCTTGGAACTAGGTTTGTAAGTAGTGTTGAATTTTTAAAAAGTAAACTTCAGAAGCATTCATAACTTACAAAATGATATTTTATTCATTTTCAATGACTAGAATTCATGAATCAAGAGACAGAATGATAGGATGAATCGGGAATATTATCTGCTGCCTACAAGAGACACATCTAGTCAGGATCAACACAGGTCCAAAGTTCAAGGTTGAAAAGCAGTAATAGAAGCTAATAATTCTCTTTAAAAAACAGCACTGTGGGCCCCGAGAGATAGCACAGCGGTGCTTGCCTTGCAAGCAGCCAATCCAGAACCTAAGGTGGTTGGTTCGAATCCCGGTGTCCCATATGGTCCTCCGTGTCTGCCAGGAGCTATTTCTGAGCAGACAGCCAGGAGTAACCCCTGAGCACCGCCGGGTGTGACCCAAAAACCAAAAAATATATAAAATATAAATAAATAAAAAACAGCACTGTGTGGTGCTTGTCTCTATTGCTGTAGTGCTCACTGGATATTTAATTTGTATTTCTGTATTGTAGTGGTGCTTCAGTTACCTTTTTCATGTCCTCTCTCAAACTGAGGTTGAAAGCCTCTAGAAGGACTCCGCCCATTTTTAGCTTATTTGATTTTTCTTTTATTTATTTACCCCATTCTATTGCTTTTCTTTCCTTCAAACAAAACCACATAACTTGAATGATCTAGCTCTGCCTCTCAAATAGAGGGGGAAACAAAGGAGGGTACCAGGACCAAACAGATATGATCGCTAACAGTAAGCTAGACAAAAAGGGGACCACCTATTCTAGCAGCCCGGGGGTGATGGTGGCTGTTATGGGTTGCAGGAAGGGAACGGGGATGGGAGGAGGACAAATTTGGTGATGGGTATTCCCCTGATTCAATGTTAATATGTACCTAAAATACTGTGAAAGATATGTAAGCCAATATGATCAAAATAAAAATTAAAAAAAATAAAAATAAAAAACATCACATTTTCAGAGCGGGAGAGATAGCACAGCATAGGGCCTTTGCCTTGCACTCGGCCAACCCAGGACAGATTGTGGTTTGATTCCTGGTATATCCCATATGGTCTCCTGAGCCTGCCAGGGACGGTTTCTGAGTACAGAGCCTGGGTAACTCGAGTGTCGCCAGATGTGACCCAAAAACCAAAAATAAAAAAAAAAACTTCAAATTTTAAAAAGGTACTGGGAGAGTCATTTTGTTAAATTACTTTAAACAATGTGCAGATTTTTTGCCATCAATGACTTTCCCTCCCACTTACCCTCTCTCCTGCCTGCCTCTGTGTCGGCATGTGTTTTATTGTTTGTTTGAACCATTTTGTTCTGCCTCACAAATTGAGAGGGAAATAATGGAGGTGTATACATCAAACAGGTGTATGAACATTGACTAGAAATAAAAAATGATCATACTTAAACACCAAATCCAAAGTCAGCGACAACAGAATCAAAACCCAATCTAAAACAAGCTAGACACAAAGGGGACCACTTACACTAGCAAGCAGCGCAGGGGTCAAAGGAGAAGGATATGGGATGCATGCTGGGAATAGTGGTGGAGGGAGGACAACACTGGTGGTGGCAATGCCCCTGATTTAATATCACTATGTACCTAAAATATTACTGTGAAAGATTTGTAATTGGTCAAAATAAAAATTAATTATAAAAAAATTTCAAAAGAATGGGTGATGTAGCTCAGTGGTAAAGTACTTGTTTCTATGGAGGTATTCCATATTTAGTACCGCACACAATATTTAATTTCAGCTATCATGTGATTTGCAATTTCACTGCTAGCTATTTATCCAAAGAAAAATAAAATTTTAGATTAAAAGGTATATTCCATGTTATTGCAGACTTATTTTATAGTATAGTTAAGAAATGATGGATAAAGATGTATAATGTACTTTTTCTCATGTATTCAGGTGCCTATTACCAGCTTTTTGATGTATTTGAAAAAAGTGTCTTTTTAGATTATCTGCCTTTGTTTGTTTTTTTTGGAGGGGTGGGGAGCCACACCTGGTGATGCTCAGGGGTTACTCCAGGCAGATGCCTTACCTCTCTGGCCTCATATCTGCCCTTTTGTTGTTGTTATTGTTGTTTTGAGTCACACCTGCAGCGCTCAGGTGTTCCTCCCTGGCTCTACACTCAGAAATCGCTCCAGGCAGGCTTGGGGACCATATGGGATGCCGGGATTCGAACCACAATCCTTCTGCATGCAAGGCAAATGCCCTACCTCCATGCCATCTCTCTGGCACCATCTCTGCCCATATTATAAGTAGGTTGATGGGGAGGAGGGTTCACCCATACCTGGTGACGCTCAGGGGGTTTACTCCTGGGCTATGCACTCAGAAATCGCTCCTGGCTTGAGGGACCGTATTGGATGCCGGGGGAATCAAATATTATTACTCCAGTAGTTTCAACTGTTCACTAAAGCAACTGACAGAACACTAGAAAGTCTCCTACTTACTGGTTCCTCTGCTTACTGGATCCTGACTACTGACTACTAATATGTAAAACTAAAAGCACCAAATATTTAATTCTTCCCTTACCCCATCCCCAATGGAATCAGGATGCAATGCCCTACAGGAAATGGAATACTCTACAGTCTACAATACATAGAAAAATTTAATAATAAATAATAATTAGAAATAAATAGATAATAATAAATAGAAAATTTCACCTAGGCTTCAGTATCCATAGGTTCATTACATAGGTGAGATTGAAATATTTCCCAGATGGCTGTTTACAACCTTGATATATGCTTGTATCATGTGACTAAAACCCCAACTCTCTAGTCACATGGTTGGTTTTAGTGTTGTGACCAGCACCCATCCTGAGTCCTCTCTTTAGCTAAGGTGAGGCCCACCCCCCCACCTTGAGTCACCTTATCAGCATGAGTTATCAGGGCCCTCATAAATAGTGAATTTACCAGTCACTAGGAAATTCCAAGGATTGAGATCTCCTCCCAGGAAGCCTTGACAATAGCCAGCCAAATTCTTTTTTCCAAGAATTTGGAGGTAACCTCCCAGCAACCAACACAAAGACCACTAATTTGTTTACTGTGCAGCTATGGGAAATGATATTGCTTTCTTGTGTAGTATTTCAATCAATTCTTCATTCTTAAAATATCTACCTTCTGATAGTAAGTTTTATACTTTATAATGGTTATCATGGAAAGTAATAAACTTTTGGAAATTGACAATATATATTGTCTTAAAGTACAGCTATTATTAATTAATCTTATAGTTTGTGTTTAACCTGTTAATCCCATATCTCACCTCTTAGGTATGACTTTAGCTTTTCCAGCTTCAATTCATGATTCTCTGATTTGCAGTAAAACATTTCAAATTCTGTATAAAAATGAGGAAGTTATTTTAAATGATGTTATGATCTTCAAAGTTAAAATGTTATTGGATGAAAAAAAGGTGAGAATTTCTACATATATTTTCAGAAGTGTTTCTTAAAGTCTCAAATCCTGTTTTTAACTTTCTATTTTTAAAAAAACTTCTTTTACTCTGTAGATTGAAGAAACCCTTGAGGAAATAAACTTTTTGTTATGTTTGGACCTACATTTCACAGATGGAGATTATTCGTAAGTAGGCTAATCAAATAATTGAAAATCTTCAGTAATTCATTACTTAGATTCTCATTTTCTTAGAATCTAATGTATCCCTTCATTTTTGAGTTACTTAAATCTTCTTGGAAAATATGAGAATAGATCATTTTATTTTTGTCTATTCTCATTCCATGAGCTTTCATTAGCCAAAGGAGAGAGAGAAAGATGTTTTGCCTTAGAGACAGGCTGAGGGATAAATGGGTGAACAGAAAGGGATTGTTGGGGGCAGGAAATGACTACTCATGAAGGAGCTGGGTATTAGAGCATTGTATGACTAAAACCCAATCATCAACTACTTTTTTCTGTATCATGGTGTTTCAATTAAAAAATTTTAATAGTAGGTATATTTGTTTTGAGATATCATTTTTATGGCAGTGTTTCAAATATTTTGCCTTTTTTTTTTTTGGGGGGGGGGCTGGGCAGGGGGCCAAATCCAGCTTTATTTTCCACTTCAGGATTTTTTCCTGGTTCTGTATTCAGGGATTACTACTAAGGGGACATAAGGGGACCTTATGTGGTGCCAGGGAGCAAATCTGTTTGGCTATGTTCAAATTAAGTGTCCTAACCAATGTACTATTTCACCATCTGTTTCAGATTTTTGTAAGCGATAACCAAATAATAGGCTAAATAGTTATAGTAATATATTAACTGATAGCTTGCTTGTTTTATTTAGTATAACATTTAAAAACAAAATTTGGGGAGCTAGAGTTGATAGCACAGTGGGTAGGGCATTTGCCTTGCTCATGGCCAATCTGGGTTTGATCCCTGGCATCCCATATGTCCCTCAAGCCTGTCAGGAGGGATTTCTGAGTGCCCCTGGGTATGGCCCCAACCCCCCAAAATAAATAGTAAATAAATAAAAACAAAATTTTGTACAGTAAAGATATTTAGAATTTATGAACATATTGTCCAGCATGCATGCAATTAAAAAAATTGTATGGACATGAGAGATAGTACAGTGGGTAGGGAATTTGCCTTGCATTTAGCCAACCTGGGTTTCATCTCCTACACCCCATTCTCTCTCTGAACACTAAAAGGAGTGAACCCTTTAGTGCAGAGCCAGAAGTAAATTCTGAGCAACACCAGGATTGATTACCAAGAAACAATAGATGAATAAATTAATTAAAATACAAAAGACTAATTGTTTAGGGACTTCAGTGAGGAAACATTCCAATGGACTTATAGAAAAGTATACTTAGGGTATTTATTCTTCTATTGTTAAATTTCACATTCTGATAATCAGTGTGCTACCATTTTATTATTAAAATTTATTCTCATTATAAGTTTAAAATTAAATAATTCGGTACCTAAATGTTTTGATCATTTAAGTGATAAAATAATGGCATATACTCTGTACTGCATACCTTATACAAATGTATTGCTTTTTATAGGGCAGATGATCTGAACGCCTTGCAACTAATAAGTAGCCGCATATTGAAACTGCACTTTAGCCTCCATCGAGGCCTTCATCATCACGTTAATGTTATGTTTGATTATTTCCACCTTTCTGTTGTGTCTGTTACAGTACATGCATCATTGGTTGCACTACACCAGCCACTAATAAGGTAAATTTAACTAATAGCTCTGTCCTATAAATTAATATCCTATATTTCTATATTGAAAAATTTACTATAGTAAAGATAATAGAAATAGTGAATAATTTTAAATGCAACTTTTTTCTTTGTTAGAAAATACATGTTTATTTTCTAAAAGCAAATTTATTTTGCAAATGAAAACTGCTCTGCTTATGACAATTTTTTTTTTTTTTTTGGTTTTTGGGTCACACCTGGCAGTGCTCAGGGGTTATTCCTGGCTCCAGGCTCAGAAATTGCTCCTGGCAGGCACAGGGGACCATATGGGGCGCCAGGATTCGAACCGATGACCTCCTGCATGAAAGGCAAACGCCTTACCTCCATGCTATCTCTCCGGCCCCAACTTATGACAATTTTTTTTTACTTTCCATCTCTTCCCTTTTACCACATAGTCCAGATGCGCCCATTATAAATTGGCTCATATTTCGTATCAAATTTGCACGTGATTTTTTTTTTAAATCATCAGAATTAGTGAAGAACTTTGCTTTTAAGTCCCTGGTCTAGTAAATGCAATGTCAACATTGACAACAATCCTTGACACCAGTGATTGAAATAGTGCTTTGAAGCACTTATAAAAGTCACCTTGTTGGAGTTCTTAATCTTTTAATGAGTAGTTTGAGAGAATTTAAATTTTGTTTTTACATAGTAGCAAGGGGCTAGAGCAGAGCTCAACAACCTGAGACTATACTTTGTGTACAGGAGACCTGGTTTTGATTTTCTGTCCCACCTGGTCACCTGAGCACTGATAGGTGTGATCTGGAGCATAAAACGAGGAGTAATCCACTGAGTATTATACCAAGTCTAATCAAAAATCAAAAATTAATAATAGAAACACAAGTAGAGTTAGTAATTTTTCTGTATTACTTACAACTCTTAGCCCTTTATTTCTAAAATAATGTCTATATTTAATTGTCTATAAATCTGGCAAATAGTTCTGACAGGTCTTTATTTCTAAATTAAAGTTTAATCTTTATTTGTCATTGAGCTTCTCTGAATCCTTCTACATTTTATCTTTAGAATTTTTTGAGGTCCCCTGAGAAACCGTGGAGAAATAATAAACATTTAGGCTTGCTTTTTATATTTTTGTCTTTATACTAATTCAAATTAAGTTACAAAATTAGAAAACTTTGCAAAATCCTTGTCTTTTATTCTTACAAGATTTCTTTTTTGTAATGTTTGACTTAGCATTCATATACTGTAATGACAACAATGTAATGCTTACTTCTTCAGCTTTCCTCGACCTCTGAAGACTACATGGTTAAATAGAAATGCACCAGCACAAAACAAAGATTCTGTGATTCCTACTCTTGAAAGTGTGGTGTTTGGTATTAACTACACGAAACAGTTATCACCAGATGTAAGAACTGAACGTATTTATAAATTGTTATTCCTCTTAGCAAATGAAGTGTTTGTTCTATTTATAAATGTGATGTTTCTTAATAATTTGAACTTAATAATATACAAATACAGTTAACTATGACCATAACAAATTGGCTGGTTTTATTTCTGTATTATAAAAACTCACTGGAGAAATTGTACAGAGGTTAAGGCAATTGACTTACATGCAGCTTTCTGTGGTTCAATCCCAGACACGGCATTTGGTTGCCTAGCTATTGCCAGAATAATACCCGAGCTTAGAGCTAGGAGTAGTCCCTGAGCACTTCCAGTATGGCTAGTTACCTCCTTGTGCACCGTCCACCCCCAAAAATAGAAGGAAAGAAAACTAAAATCCTTAATAGCTAGTTGTTTTTTTAAACTTGTTCTTTTCACATCTTGCTCCCTAGTCAAATCAGTCTAAAGTGTAAAAAGAACAGTTCCCAGAGTTGCAGTTTTCAGTTGTATTAGGATACTTACTATACATGATTTCCCTAAAGGAAGGTACTGTGCTAATAAAGAACCCAAATGAAATTTGACCCTCAGATTTTTTAGATCATAGTTTATTTTCCTTGATTTAGACATCATCTATAACTGAAAAAGCACATTTTTTGTTTATATTATTTGTGTGATCAATAACAATTCTCTGAGATATCACTGTATTATATTTTTAAAATAACTAATAAATACTAAGGGTTTTTTCTGTTTCAAGTATAGTATAATATTTTTAGATTTTTTTTATTGTTACTATTAACACTCTAATCCCAAATTAATTTTTTATTTAGGGGTGCAGCTTCATCATTGCCGACTCTTTCCTACACCATGCCTATCATTTTCATTATACACTTTGTGCCACATTGCTACTAGCCTTCAAGGGATTGCACAGCTACTTCATTACGGTAACAGAAGAGATTCCTTCTTGTCAGAAACTAGAACTGGGTATGTTAAAAGTAGTCAGATCTATCCTACTTTTTTTAAGTCATTCTGTTTAGATGCTAGTTGTTTAAGCTTTGCAATTTTTTTCTACCAAATCTGTATTATATGCTTCACTTTTCTTTCTTTCCACTTCCATCTTTTTTAACATTTAATAATTCCTTTTTGCACTTAAAAAGTATCTTTGAAAAATAACTTCTTGGTTCTGTGTTTGAAATATCTTTTGGTAATTTCTTAAGCCATATGTCAATATACTACTGCTTTTAAAATTCAACCTCAAAGCATACTAGAAAGTAAATGTAATTATTATAGAATTATAGGAAATAAATTAGTCATTCATACTTCGAAATATTAGAACATTTATATACATACATTTTATTTGTTCAAAAATTTTAATCTGATCGCTTCTGGGCCTTTTGGCTGAGATCAAGTGTAAAATGTTTAAAAATATTGACTCCCTCTCGGGCTTAATTATAATTAATATATAAAGTTAAATATTACTTACATTTTTTTTTTTCAGTCAGTCTTAACATTTAAGAGAAATAGCATAGAGGTAGGGCGTTGCACACAGTCAACTCAGGACAGACAATGGTTTGAATCCCGGCATCCTATATGGTCGCCAATGCCTGCTAAGAATGATTTCTGATGGGAGAGCCAGGAGTAACCCTGAGTACCACCAGGTGTGACCCAAAAACCAAAAAACAAACTGAAACAAACGAAAACAAAAAACTTTTTTAAATCAGGCTGGAGAGATAGCATAGCAATAGGGCGTTTGCCTTGCATGCTGCCAGATGGTGGTTCGATTCCTGGTATCCCATATGGTTCCCCAAGCCTGCCAGGGGCGATTTCTGAGTGCGGAGCAGAGGAGTAACCCCTGAGTGCTTCTGGGTGTGACCCAAAAACCAAAAATCAGTTTTATTTTTTCATTTTTTTAATTTTTTTAAATTTTTTATTTTGTTTGTTTTTGTTTGGGGGCCACACTCAGCAACTCGGAAACTCAGAAATCACTCCTAGAAGGCTCAAGACCATATGGGATGCCAGGGATAGAACCTGGGCTGGCTATTTTGCAAGACAATGGGCCTACCCACTGTGCTGTCTCTCCGGCCCCCTTATTTAAAGATGACTGAGATTTTTGGGGGTATTCCACTACTCAGTTGTGTTTGATTAATACTCTATTCAGTATATTCAGTCAATTCATTTACACTTTATTTTACATAACTAGAAACATAACACTCAATTGGCTTTTTACACTACTTGCTTAAAAAATCCAATATATGAAAAAATATTCCAATAATAAGAAAATATGATTATGTGCTGTTTTTATTCATGTATTCTTGTAAAAATATAGTAGTATAGAACCTTTAGATTACTTTTTCTTTTTTTTCTTTTTTTAATTTATTGTTTTATAAATTATCTTTATTTAAACACCATGATTAAAAATATATTTGTAGTTGTATGATTACAGTCATGTAAAGAACACCCCCCCCCTTCACCAGTGCAGGATTCCCACCACCAATTTCCCGAATCTCCCTCCTCCCCACCCCACCCACACCTGTACTCAAGACAGGCTTTCTTTTTCCCTCATTCATTCACATTGTTATGATAGTTTTCAGTGTAGTTATTTTTCTAACTGCACTTATCATTCTATGTGGTGAGCTTCATGTCATGAGCCGCACCTACATGAGAAGATGGGGGGAAATAAGGGTTGGGACTGAGGCAGTAAAATATTAGAAATGAAATTTGTAGGGCAGTATCAAGGTCACAATACAAGATGGATGTTATGGATATATAAAATATATGCATACAATACTATCAATAGGAAAACAAGGAGAAAAAAATTCCAGTGACTGTCCCAATATAAACCAGTGCTAGAACGGCCCACCCTCCTCCCAAAATGCATTCCCATTAGTGTAGGGAGAGGTAGGGGGAAGCCTGAGGACCACTAAGAGTCCACCTGAACCCACTTCTGGCCATCTGAGCTGGCACCCAGAGAAGGCCTGGAGTCAGGTGAAACAGACAAAGATGGCTGGGGGCCTGCCAAGCCTCCCAGCACTCCCCAGGCTAGGGAGAAGGGCTCCGGTATGGGGCCTCCCCAAACCCCAAATCTGGCAAGAGCTGGTCTCCAGAATCAAGGAGGAAACCGGAAGCCAGATGTCTGCCCGCCCTCCTCCCCATGCACCTCCCCCCTGGAATACGGAGGGAGGGGGGAAGCCTGAGGACCACTAAGAGTCCACCTGAACCCCCTTCTGGCCATCTGAGCTGGCACCCAGGGAAGGCCTGGAGTCAGGGGGAAAAGACAAGGATGGCTGTGGGGCCTGCCAAGCCTCCCAGCACTCCCCAGGCCAGGGGGAAGGGCTCCGGTATGAGGCCTCCCCAAACCCCATACCTGGCAAAAGCTGGTCTCCAGAATCAAAGAGGAAACCGGAGGCCAGATGTCTGCCCGCCCTCCTCCCCATGCACCTCCCCCCTGGAATACGGAGGGAGGGGGGAAGCCTGAGGACCACTAAGAGTCCACCTGAACCCCCTTCTGGCCATCTGAGCTGGCACCCAGGGAAGGCCTGGAGTCAGGGGGAAAAGACAAGGATGGCTGTGGGGCCTGCCAAGCCTCCCAGCACTCCCCAGGCCAGGGGGAAGGGCTCCGGTATGAGGCCTCCCCAAACCCCATACCTGGCAAAAGCTGGTCTCCAGAATCAAAGAGGAAACCGGAGGCCAGATGTCTGCCCGCCCTCCTCCCCATGCACCTCCCCCCTGGAGTACGGAGGGATGGGGGAAAGCCTGAGGACCACTAAGAGTCCACCTGAACCCACTTCTGTCCATCTGAGCTGGCACCCAGGGAAGGCCTGGAGTCAGGGGAAAAAGAAAAGGATGGCTGGGGGCCTGCCAAGCCTCCCAACACTACCCAGGCCAGGGAGAAGGGCTCCGGTATAGGGCCTCCCCAAACCCCATACCTGGCAAGAGCTAGTCTCCAGAATCAAAGAAGAAACCGGAAGCCAGATGTCTGCCCACCCTCCTCCCCATGTACCTTCCCCCCTGGAGTACGGAGGGAGGGGTGAAAGTTTACTTTTCCTGACTTTTTAACAACTCTACTATGGTACTGAAAAGGTAATACAGGGAGTAATGCACTTACCTTGCATGTGACAGACCCTGATTCAATCCCTAGCACTACATGGCCTCTCAGAACCACCAGAAATATTTCCTGACCCAGGAATAAGCTCTAAGTCATTTCCAGGTGTGGCCCATCTCTCCCCAACCCACTAAATTATGTACTTAAAATTTTTATGTTTCCCTCAGAAAAGTTCCTTAGGAGGCTACTTTCTCAAGGAAAATACTTTATTTTTAAATTAAATAACTGTTTTTAGCATAAAGTTAATTTATGCTGTTGCTTAGGCACATTGATGAAAAATTATGTCCTAAGTATGTTTTAACTTGGTTCTTTGGAACTGAAATTTATTTTCTTAGAAAATTTATATTACAAATTTTCACATTTCCACAGGAATGTTAAATTACACATTAACAAGTATCCTACATCATCTTCCTGAAAAAAGTGTTATTAAGGTAGTGATATGATGGAGCCAGAGCAATGGGGGTAAGGGCATTTGCCCTGCATGTATCTGACCTAGGTTTGATCCCTGGCACTTCATACTGTCGCTTGAGCCCATCAGGAATGATCCCTGAGCTTAGAGCCAAGAATAATACCTGAGTGTGACCCAAAACAAAAACAAAAACAAAAAAAAAGAAAAAAAATAGAGATAGGGTTTAGTAGTTGTATTTAATGGTATCTCTAAAAGACAATGTGGATCATTTCAATGCCATAGTAGAATTTAAGGAGGCATTATTTTGTCAGAGTTCTGAAGAATATATATTTGTAACTTTTCCTGTAGTTTAGCAACTTTAAAAGTATGAGCACAAAGTGAACATAAAGCTGGAAAAAATTCTTCAAGTGTTTAGAAAATGAGTGGAATCAGATATGTGTCAGGAAGGAAGGTTGAGAACATTTGAAAATCAGAATGGTTTTATTTACTTAGACTTTTCAAGAGCACTTTTTGTTTTAAATATTTAGCAATGCGGGGCCGGGCGGTGGCGCTAAAGGTAAGGTGCCTGCCTTGCCTGCGCTAGCCTTGGACGGACCGCGGTTCGATCCCCCGGTGTCCCATATGGTCCCCCAAGCCAGGAGCAACTTCTGAGCACATAGCCAGGAGTAACCCCTGAGCATTACCGGGTGTGGCCCAAAAATCGAAAAAAAAAAAAAATTTAGCAATGCACTAAGGGGAAATTTGAGTATCTTTTTACAGAGCTCTGATTTCTCTTATTTTTATATCTAATTTATTTAGCTATTAAGATTGGCAGGAGAAACCTGCAAGATTGTATTTTTTTAACAGAAAAAAATATGGAACGCTTCATGAATTTGCATGTCATCCTTGCACAGGGGCCATGCTAATCTTCTCTGTATCATTCCAATTTTAGTATATGTGCTGCTGAAACCAGCATGCTGCTTGTATTTTTAATAAGAGATCTATATATGAGATGGTCTATAACTGCAAGAAATTGACTTGCCTGTAATTTTTAAATAGATTTAACTTAATATTTGCAAATGAAAAAATATACTTGAATCACATTTTAATGTAGGAAAAAAATCTTTCTTTAAAAGGAAGTGCTTATTGTGCTCGCTTCGGCAGCACATATACTAAAAGGAAGTGCTTATTGGTAAAACGTGTAACTAAAGGTTAGACAAGCATTTTTTTTCAAAGACAAGTCTGTTTCGGATAGCTTTGATTGTATTCACATTTTATTAATTCATTTATTAATCTAACTTTGACAATGATAATTTATTCATTTTAAGATTTTTAATATTTCACAATTAAAGATGACTTGTTATTTGGGGATTATAGATGTCAAACAGTAATATATATAATATAGAATATGATGTATAATAATTAAAAGAGCCCTATAAGAATTAGTTACTAAATGAATGTCAGCTATGTTTCAAATTATTTGCATAAAATATTTTTTCAGAAATAGAATTCTAAGGCAAATGCAGGTATTTTTCAAAGTATTTTTTCTGAATAAGAATGAAGTAGCACAGTATAGCTTTTATTGTTAACTTAAATTACATAAGTTTCAACACATAATTTAGAACAATTTCTAGAGATTTTTTTTCATAAAAAACATTTGTAATATTTGTTTTCCAGTATTAAACTTTTCACTACTATTTATGTTTCATATTTATTACAGATATTTTTTTGATAAATCTAGGAAAATATTTAGAAGTACTATTAACTATTCAAAATAAACTACATTTGTGGCTGGAACAACAGATACCACAGCAGATAGGGTAGGGCATTTTCCTTGCACATAGCTGATCTGTTATCCCATATGATGTCCTTAGTCCTCCAGGAGTGGTTCCTAAGTACAGAGCCAGGAGTAACTCCTGGATACTGCCAGGTGTGGCCCCAAAACAGACAAAAAAAAAATCTCCAAAATTTGTTTTTATCATTGTAAAATTAAAATTTAGACAAGGGATTATTTCCATAAAACACATAACTAGATTTTACCATATTAACTAGTTTTAATACGTGAATATAAAATAATTTTTGATTAGAGAATCAATATTTGTTATTTAGCAATTTTCTTGAATAGTCTAAATATGTATTTAAAAATCTTAAAATCCATTACATTTGAAATGATCTTGAACTTTATATAATAAAGCAATACTTCGAATTCCTTTCTGCTTTTGACTTTTCCTTTTCTCCTAGATGAATGATGTACATTGTTTTGATGATGTAGTTTTTTCATTTGGTGCAAGGAGCTCTTACTGAAAATGCCTATGAAATTTAAACTGTAGCAACCCATTTAACTTTTCTGGGCCCCAGTATATACACTTGTAAATGTAAACATTTGCTTAGTTAAGCTCTGAGATAACCTATCTCTTAAATTCTAAAAATTTAAAACAATAATATTGGATGATGATATGTTAAGATGTCATTAAATAGATAAAAAGAATTAATTAATAAAAATGGAATGTACATCATTTGTAATTCTAATAATCTAACACAGATTCTGCTTTAGTGCTCTAATCTACTTGCACTTTCAGATCAATATTAAGTTTATTATTAACAAGTTAAAAAATTCTAGTAAATTTGTCATAAAAGGAATATAGTAACTAGTGCTATGTACAATCCCTATAACTAGCCAAGGCCAATATGCAGGTCCTTTATGAGCGCCTTCTCAGAAGAAAACAGCCACGAACACAGAAAGACACCTATCTAGGTATGTTTACATATAAGTTAATAATCCCTTTAAATACTATAAAATTTTGTTTCAAATTAGTGTCGAATATTGTGATTTGCATTTGCTTTTATTATTTAATGACATAATTTTATGTATTATTGTTTTAATTTAAAACTAAATAATGCAAGGTTTTTTATGTCTTTTTTTTCAAATTATTTTTAGAGTTTCTACAAAGAAATTTGAACACCAATATTGCCATAATTTATAGGTTTAATGTTATTGCTTTAAACTTATTCAGAATAAGTTTATCTTTGGATAGGACTAATAATAATGTGATTTAAAAACTTTTTCAGTACCTGGTTTTGTTTCTTCAGTCAGCTTACAATTATTTTTTTATTCCTCTGTATTTAAAAAGCAAAATAGTAACAAATCAACATTATCTAGGTGTCAATCATTAAGAAAATATTCTGACCTCATTTTTATTACATATTTAGCTCTATATCTTAGACATTTTTATAATAGCAACAATACTTAATTCTATATTATTTTGAAAGCTTTTACTTTGTGATGAGTCACAATGGCATTTTGAAAATTTTGAAAAGCCATATGAATAAAAGAAATTGGGTTTTGTTTCCAGTATCAGAAGTATTACAAAGGGAAATTAAGATGCTAAATGTGTTCTCTGTTTTTCTTAGATAAGAGCTAACTCAGAAGTTTTTGCATTTGGGTCAGTCTTCACTAAAAACTTTAAGAGAAACTAATTTCCTTATCAGGAAAAATAAAATCAAAGATTGGGGGCCAGAGCTATAGCACAGCAGCAGGGTGTTTGCCTTACACATGGCCAACACAGGACAGACACCGGTTCGAATCCGGTATCCCATATGATCACCTGAGCTTGTCGGGTGATTCCTGACAGAGCCAGGAGTAACCCCTGAGCACTGCTAGATGTCGCCCAAAAACCAAAAATATAAAATAAAAGATTTATCAAAATTTAAGAGTAAAATCCTGTTAGCAGTTAAAAATGTCCTTGTCATTTAAACTATTATAACATCTTGTCAACATATATGTGGACATTGTAAATAATTTTGTAGAATGCTGTATACATGTAAAGTATAGATAAAGACCTAGTTTTAGGGGCCGGGCGGTGGCGCTAGAGGTAAGGTGCCTGCCTTGCCTGCGCTAGCCTTGGACGGACCGCGGTTCGATCCCCCGGTGTCCCATATGGTCCCCCAAGCCAGGAGCAACTTCTGAGCGTATAGCCAGGAGTAACCCCAGAGCTTTACCGGGTGTGGCCCAAAAACAAAACAAACAAACAAAAAAAAAACAAGAAAGACCTAGTTTTAGTTTTTTGGAGAAAGCTTAATGAAAAATTGAAGCATAATAGTAATTAAATTTTATTGAAATTATTTTATACTTAACATAGTATTAGCATTTCTGAGCTATATTTGTTGAATGAATAAGTGGCAGATAGATCTGCCTGGCCACTTCGTTTTGTGAAAATTATGTATCATAGCAGTAGGGTATTAGTAAATAAAAATAAGTATAAATGCACATTTATTATTGCACTGCTTTTGCTTAGACAAAACACAGAACACAGTGATGAATGCTTTATGGTTGCAGATTTTTTAGAGTGCCACTGGAAAAAATTTTTTACTATATGGGCATATAGTAAAATATAGATTTATAAGGTACAAGTAAAAAAGGAATAGTGTGGTCATTTTAAAAAATGCCTTATGGGGGCCCGGAGAGATAGCACAGCAGCGTTTGCCTTGCAAGCAGCCAATCCAGGACCAGAGGTGGTTGGTTCGAATCCCGGTGTCCCATATGGTCCCCCGTGCCTGCCAGGAGCTATTTCTGAGCAGACAGCCAGGAGTAACCCCTGAGCACCGCCAGGTGTGGCCCAAAAACCAAAAAAAAAAAAAAAGCTTTATGGTTGCAGATTTTTTAGTGTGCCACTGGAAAAAAATTTTAAATATTATATGAATGCTGGGCTGGAGAGATAGCACAGCAGTAGGGCATTTGCCGATCCAGGATGGAAAGTGTTTCGGATCCCAGCATTCCATACGGTCCCCCGAGCCTGTCAGATGCCACTTCTGAGCACAGAGCTAGGAGTAAACCCCTGAACGCTGCTGGATGTGACCAAAAAAACAAAAACAAATAATAATAATAATAATAATAACAATAACAATAATAATAATAATATGAATGCAAAGATCTTAAAGTTGTTTTACTTTCAAGCATGAAAATAGTTCTCAATATTCAATATAAATATACCCAATTATTCATTAAATTTTTATTACATAAAGATTCTGAGAGTATTTTAAAACATCAAATAGTTTATTTTAATCTAAAATACACAGGTAGAATATTTAAACTTTTATGGCAGGAAAAGGATATGGAAAATATGAAAATAGATGTTTGTATTTGGAAATTACTGTTTTAGTACAGAACCTGCTATTTTTTATTTTTGGAAAGCTTAAAACCATTGATTCAGGGCCGGAGCAGTGGCGCAAGCAGTAGGGCGTGTGCCTTGCACATGACTGACCTAGGAAGGACCTCGGTTTGATCCTCCAGTGTCCCGTATGTTCCCTCAAGCCAGGAGTAATTTCTGAGCACATAGCCAGGAGTAACCCCTGAGCGTCACATGGTGTGGCCCAAAAAATAAAAAAGAAGACCACTGATTTGTCTGACTTGTGAAGACTCAGTGGATTCTTTCGTTATTAGTTGAGCAAATTTGTGATCTAATTCTTGTTATGTATTATCTAAATTAATTTTATTTATATTTTAAAATACAAATATTTGTTCTACTGGATTTAATTACCAATGTTGCTCTCATCTTAGCATGGGTTGTATTTTTGTATGGGTATAAATAATGCTCATCATATTTTTATCAAGTCATAATGTTCAGTCTATAAGATAGTAGACTGATACATAAGTTTAGGGATGTCTATAGAAAATATTCTTGTTAGAGCCAGAGTGATAGCACAGCGGTTTGCATTTGCCTTGCATTCGGCCTGCCAGGGACAGGCCTGGGTTCATCCTCAGCATCCCGTATGGTTCCTCCAAACCTGCCAGGAGTGATTTCTGGGCGCAGAGCCAGGACTAACTCCTCACCACTGCCGGGTGTGACCCAAGGACAAAATTTAAAAAAAATTATTGCCTTTGTGTAAGAAGGAACAGCTAAACTTTCAGCACCAAGATTATGATGGATTATTTTAGAAAGTTATCTACTATATTATACTGTTGAAAAGAATTTTGTCATTCCTCTTTATTAAATAACCTATATTTTAGGTATATTTTCTGTTTCTATTATAAAAATGAATTTGAATTGATATTTAGGTATAACTTGTAATTAGATATACATGTACTCTTATGTCACAAATACTACGTTTTATTGGAATTCATAGCACATGACTCCTATGAAATGTATTAATGTTTTAGTTTTGGGGATAGGGATGTGGCTCAATGGTAGAAAACAGCCTTGCATATATGAAACTTTGGTTTGATACATGGCACCACAGGGTCTCCTGAGCTGTGCTTAGGGGCTAGACCATCAAACAATAGAACTAAGAGTAACTCCTAAGTACACACTGGTATGACCCAAACAACCCCCCTTCCAAAATTTTATCTTTTTCTGTGACACATTTGCATATATGTTTCTTTAGGTATGTTATCCAGTATTTAACAATTTTAGCCCATTAAAAGACTAAAACACTGTTTAATAATCAAAACATATTTTAATAATTATAGTATATATGATTAAATATTTATGAATATATATTATATTGAATTTTAGTCCATTGAATATAATTGAGGTATTTCAAATTCATAATTTTTTAAAATGTTATTTATATCATTTCAAAAACTTTTCAGATTTAACATTGAAATATTTTCTTTAATTAATCTTTACTCCTTTCAGAGGAAATGGATATAGAAGCTCGACTTACTGAACTTTGTGAAGATGTTAAGGTACTTGGATTTTTTTTTTTTGTAATTCACACTATCAAGTGATTTGTTTCCTGTACTATATTTTTTCTAAGAAAACTTAAGTTATCCTTAAGATGCATAGATACAAAAGAGAGATGCATAGATATGTGATAAATTTGTATAACTGCAACTCAGTTCACACATTTGACTTCAACAAATTTATAAAGTGCGTATTCTACATGTAAGTGAAAATCATATTTAGCTATCAAAATCATACATTTTTTCATCACTAAGAGTATTTGGACAAAATAATTTCCCTGTTACCATTTTTTATGTATTTGTATTCTGAGCGGAAAGTGTATACTTATGGTGGTGTTCACAGGACTGGATACTTCAGTTATGTTTACACATATTTTTGATTACAGGGCTTACACAGTGGTTGTGGTGTTTATTGTCTTTTAGTTTTATTGTCAGGGTTTTTAGACTTAACCTGTGATGCTCATTTAGTTGGGTTGTTTACATTACATAAAATATAAACATTTATATAAACATATAAACATAATATATATATATATATTGCACATATGTAGTTAGTTGAAATCCCAAATAGCATTGCCACAATATTGCCCTTAGCATATAGGATCGTGCCAGAGATTAAAATCATGACTCAGGCCTATAAAGTAGGTACTCTGTCATTTAAATATGCTCTGGGCATATTTTTTAAATAATTCCTTCATTAATATATTAAAGCTTTCTTTTTTCTTTAACCTTTTAACTATTTACAAATATTTTAACTATTGACAAATAACCATTTCATATCAGCTACACTTATAAAAGAAATTAGATGGGAATCAAAATTATGTATTTGACTTTGGGATGTAAATTTGACTTAAGACTCCTTTGGAAAGGGTTACCATCTCACAAATTTAATCACATGTAGGATTTACAAGTTATTTTGTATAGTACCTTACAGGCTTTTCCCACACATACAATTTTTGTAGTGTTTTGTTACTGTTTTTGTTTTGGAGCCACACACAGTGATGTTTAGAGTCTACTCCTGGTTCTGCATTCAGGATCATATGGGAATTGAACCCCTGATTGGCCTCCTGCTAGTAGAAAAGCATCTTACCTATTATACTATCTCTCCAGTCCCTTTCCCCACAATTTAAGTAAATTCTTTTTTTTTTAAATAATCAATTGTAAAATAATTGCCCCAAAATGTATTAAATATTTAGAAATAATCTTAATTTGTGGTTATTATGAAAAAAATATTCATATATCAAAAAGTGATAAAATATTTGAAATAAATAAAACTATACTTACTGATGAAAAGATGATCTTCAGTAAATTTTAATATAGCCATATCGAAATCTCATTGAAAATTTTAACTTAAAATTTTATTTTTGTTTTTTTCCCCCTTTTTTTGGTGGTGGGTTGGGTCACATCTGACAATGCACAGGACTTACTCCTGGCTCTGTACTCAGGAATCACTCCTAACCAGTACAGGGGACCACATGTGGTACCAGATACTGAGCCTGGGTCAGCTGTGGGCAAGGCAAGCACCCTAGTCAGCTATACTATCACTTCAGTCCTAAACTTTTCTTTTTAAATGTGCTCACCAGGAGTAATTCATGTGACTATTGTCCTCAGAGATTATACGCTTTTGTTCTGCTGGGGATTCTATACTCAAAATTGCCAGGAACGTGGAGGAGCAAACTCATGGTCTTAGGCTTACAAAGCTGGTGCTTTTACCACTGAACTATCTTTGGGCTCTTAAACTTAAAAATCATTTGAATAAAGATAAGGTAGCTTTAGAAACACTTTTAAAAAATATTCATGTGGGCCCGGAGAGATAGCACAGCGGAGGCCAAAGGTGGTTGGTTTGAATCCCGGTGTCTCATATGGTCCTCCGTGCCTGCCAGGAGCTATTTCTGAGCAGACAGCCAGGAGTAACCCCTGAGTAACGCCGGGTGTGGCCCAAAAACCAAAAAAAAAAAAAAAAAAAAAAAAATTCATGTGGAGAGATAGCACAGCGGGGACCAAAGGTGGTTTGAATCCCGGTGTCTCATGGTCCTCCATGCCTGCCAGGAGCTATTTCTGAGCAGACAGCCAGGAGTAACCCCTGAGCAATGCCGGGTGTGGCCCAAAAACCAAAAAAAAAAAAAAAAAAAAATTCATGTGGAGAGACTAGACTAACTGGATGCTAAAAGATACAGAACATTAACCATAATTAAATAATGTTGGACCTCTAATAATAGAGTGGAAAAAAATCAATGAAACTAGTACTAAAACAGTCTCAGTTTGTGTTTAATTGTGATCATATAATTATTTGTAAACTTTTAAATATGTATATTTTGAACTGTTGTACATACAGAAGAGTAATGTAAATTAAGATATAAAGAATTTTTTTATTCTTATCTTTTATTTTAAGTCTTTTGGGGAGGGTTGGGGGCCATACCTGGCAGCGCTCAGGGGGTTACTCCTTGTTCTACGCTCAGAAATCACTCCTGGCAGGCTCGGGAAATCATATGGGATGCCGGGATTAGAACCACCGTGCTTCTGCATGCAAGGCAAACGACTTACCTCCACGCTATCTCTCTGACCTCTGTCAACTTTTTCTGTTTGTATATATTATATTCCTGGAACTTTTTCCTTAAATCTAAGAATTTTTTATTCATCTATACATTTGTTCATTTAGTAGTTATTTTTGGGTCGATAAATTTGTACTAGGTAGTAGAATTGTAAAATCAAGATCATCCCTTGTTTTCTTACCAATTTTGTATTTTTATTTCTGTGTTCTCTGTATTAAGATAGTTAAATTTGAAAGTAGAAGCAAAACCTGCGAGTTAAAGAAGTATAAATTAATAGATTACATTGGAAATTTAAAAAATTCAAATAGCAAATATACATGTATATATATTTAGGCCATCTTAAAATAAGAACTGAACAGCTGTTTTCCAAAAAAAGGCATAAGATGATGAACATGCATATGAAAAATAGTTCATTGTCTCTCTATATTAGGGAAGTGCAAATCAGAATGACACTAAGGCATCACCTCACAACTTTCTTTATAATGACCCAGTTCATTGGAAACAGCCAATTCTGGTTGATGTGTAGTGAAAAAGTAACCCTCATTCTCTGTTTTGGTGGGGACGTCAAACAGCTCAGCTTCAATGGAAAGCAATATAAAGACATCTCAAAACATTACAAATAAAAATATATATTATGGTCCAGTCTTTCCCCTTCTTGGCATCTATCCTAAGAATATAAAAACATTTAATTCATATTCTATTTACACAATTTCATTGAAGCTTTATGTACAATAGCTAAGATCTAGAGATAAGCCAAGTACCCAACAACAGATAAAGAAATTACTCAGTTTTATACTTAGCAGGCAGGGCTGATTCCATGATCAAGAAGATGGTTTCTCCAGGGTGAGGCTCGCCCATTGCACTTCGGGCATGTTGAGCCCTGCGATTTCCCCAAATGTGGGAAACTTGACTGCGTAATTTATGGTAGTGGGGGACTGCGCGCACGCTATCCCCTGAAAAAAAAAAAAAGGAAGAAATTACTCAGTTTTAAGATGAAATCTTGCATTTCTCTACAACTTGGATGGAAATGGAGTATCTCATACTAAGGGAAGTGAATCAGAAGAGGGAATCAGATATGGATAATCTCCCTCATTTATGGAGTATGAAGAAACAAAGTAAGGGAACTGACAGTGATCAGTGAAAAAAAAAACTGAATATTGGAACCTAGGAACAGTGGTGTGGCTGTAGTACAGTTACATTGCCTGTCCAGGACCTTAAAATTGATACATTAAAAAAAGAGAGAAAATCTTCAGAGTCCACATATAGAAGTACTTCCAAATGTAAGGAGGCAGATGCTGGATATGATGAAATAAATAATTTCTGTTACGCTATACAAATATACCATAATTTATGCAATGGATATTTTTGGGTTTGGTTTGGTTCGGGTTTTGGTCCACACCCAGTGACACTCAGGGGTTACTCCTGGTTATGCGCTCAGAAATCGCTCCTGGCTTGGGTGACCATATGGGACATCAGGGATTGAACTCAGGTCTGTCCTGGGTCAGCCGCATGCAAGGCAAACGCCCTACCGCTGTGCTATCACTCTGGTCCCTGGTTTTGTTTTTGTTTATTTAACAAAATTTTTTTAATAATTCCATTTCAAAATGTTAGCATTTTTATTTCTACCCATTTGGTCTTTGGGGGTGTTTGGGGGTGTTTGGGCCATACCCTGCTCAGGGGTTTCTCATGGCTCTTTGTTTAGGGATCATTCTTGGTAGTGCTCTGGGCACCGTATGTGAAGGCGGGATTTAACAAGCATCTGCCATATGCAAGGCAAGTGCATTGACCCTATACTATATAGCTCCTCATTTATAGGTTTTGTTTGGATACTTTTGCATATTTAAGTTGTATTCAATTTTTTACTAGCAAAAAGTAGTTTAAAAAAATTTTTTTGATAAAATGGATCTCGGTGATTTTGGACAGTGTATCCACTGAAATTAAAGGGTGTGTGTATGTGTGTGTGTGTGTGTGTGTGTGTGTGTGTGTGTGTGTGTGTAATAGCTCTGAGAATGGGACACATTTCCTGGCACTGAATTCTCCCCTGGGGCATGCTGATTGTAGCTTAGTAACCCACAGGTTCTGCCAAGGTGATTCTCTATAAATTGCCCTATAAGTTACCCTATAAATTGATCAATAAAACGAAAAGAGAGGGATTTTTAGGCCTTTCTGAGGGCCTCCCAATCTTTTAAAATTTAGTTGATGGGAGAAAACAATATCAAGATTTCATTATCTTAAAAAATTTTGTAAGTTCGTATACATTATTAATTCCATTTAGTGTTTAAAGCTGATAATGCTTTGCAGAATCCTATTATGTACCTTTGTACATATTTGATAACAAGATAGCTTTAGTATTGAAATAATGTGGCCTGACTGATAGTATAGCAGTCTTACCTTGCACATATCCAACCCAGGTTATATCTGGTACATATAATCATCATGAACTGCCAGAAATGATCTCTGAGTAGATAGCCAGGAGTATGCCCTATGCACACTGGGTATGAACACAAAACCAAAATTAATATGATGCCAAAATATTGGTTAACTTTGAATTACACTTTAGTAATTACCATTTAGAAAGTCACTGGCAAGTTAATTTTTCTCCATAATATATAGGTACATACCAATGTTTTTTTAAACTAAGCTTTGACTTTGCATTAATATTCTCATTAATACAAATACTTGAATATGCAGTGGTAAATCTCAGCAGTGAACGTTTGTTTTTTTTCCTTGTCTTTTCAGAAAATAGAAAACCCTGATGAATTGGCAGAACTTATAAATATGAATCTTGCACAACTTTGCTCACTTTTGATGGCTTTATGGGGGCAGTTTCTGGAAGTGATAACATTACATGAAGAACTAAGAATATTATTAGCACAAGAGCACCACACTTTGAGGGTAAGTTAAAGAATTAATGTTACAGAATTTTAATGAGAATTAATGAGTATTAATGAATATCATTTATCTTAGTCTTTTACGAACATAAATTCAAAGATACTTATCATTGTGTTATTGCTTGATATCTGAAGTTAAGAAAACTAGACAGTTGAACACACAACTCCAGCTAAGAAGTGATATAATGCCAGTTAATAAAAAAGAACTGTCTAAATATCCATCCTTAAAGTACGTTTAATGAAACACGTTGGATTTTAAGAATGGAAATATAGCCCAGTTTTATTTGGAATAGAAAACAGGAACTGGAGAGCCTTTTCAAATTAAGATTCAGTTTTATTTTTTATTCCCCATTTTCTCCCCTTCCCAAACCATCCTGCTATTTTTTATCATAGTTATGATTGGCAGGCTTAGAGAAGACATGAATGCTTACTATAGACTTTTTAGGGACCATCTGCACAAATTTTTTATACAAATTAGTTGTATGCTGTATCAGGTGTTTTGATTTGTAAAGCATCTGGCCACCCTTTCATCCTTCTTGTTTACTCTGCATGCACACCAATTTATTTGACCTGTTATCTTCAAAATGTTTATATTTTCTTTTCTTTTTGTCAGATTATAAAACATAATATGTAACTAAAATCGCATAGGTAATAAAGCATGTATATTTACAAAGGTAATTTCTGAATACAGACAGGAATACCCTCTGGACGCTGTCAAGTGTGGCCCAAAAAGCCCCCTTTCATCCCCTAGTAAAAGATAACTTTTTCACTCTCACCCAAATCAAGAAATAGGAATTGTCGGGGCTGGAGCCATAGCACAGTGGGTAGGGCATTTGCCTTGCACACAGCAAACCCAGCTTTTATATCTGGCATCTTATATGGTCCCTCAGGCTTGCCAGGGATGATTTTTGAATGCAGAGCCAGGAATAACCTCTGAGCACCACCAATTCTGGCTCCAAAAGTCACCCCGCCCCAAAAGCTGTCTTTTTAAACTCTTAACCAGATAAACAAATAGACATTTTCAGAAGCCAGAGCACAGTGGGTAGGGCATTTGCTTTGCATGCAGCTGACACAGCTTCGATCTCCTGCAACCTGTGGTCCCCCAAGCTTGCCAGAAATAATACTTGAGTGCCCTTGGGTGTGGCCTAAAAACAAAAATTAAAAAAAAAAGTGTCAGCACTAGGGAAGTCCTCTATATTTTTCCCAGTTTTTAGACAGTTGCCCATACTATTTTCCCCAATTTTATCCCTCCCTGATATTTATAAGTAATAACCATTTTCTTCTATATAATAAGTTTCTCACTTTCCTTTTCATATTACTACGTGCATACATGGATTATTTAACATGTTTTATTTTGTATCTTCCCTCTTTTAGTCAAGGTTTTGTAGTAAGTTTTTTTTCCCAGTAGCTATAGATTTTTCATTTTCAATTCTGTCATGTAATCTATGTGAACAGACCCATAATTGGCTTATTTAATTTACTCTTAATGGGCATTCCATTAACACTATTATAAGCCAATCTGTTCTGAATATATTTCTTGGCATGTAGTTTTCTCTGAAGTAGCTATTATATATATATATATATATATATATATATATATATATATATATATATATATAGGTATCCATTACTTCAGTGTTACTGGTTAATGCCATACTCTTTTTTTTTTTTTTTTTTTTTTTTTTTTTGGGTCACACAGTGACACTCAGGAGTTACTCCTGGCTCTGTGCTCAGAAGTCGCAGGCTCGGGGGGACCATATGGGATGCCGGGATTCGAACCAGGTTCGTCCTGTGTTGGCCCTGTGCAAGGCAAACGCCCTACCACTGTGCTATCACTTCGGCCCCCAGTGCCATACTTTTCTTAACCACAGAAATGATAGCAATTTCAGTTACATCAACGCTTTATGAGATTTCATATTAATCTCAACTCTTTGTGGGGAAAGGTGGAGTTGACCACACCTAGCAGTACTTAGGGTTTATTCATGACTTTAAACTCACGGATGACTCCTGGCAGGCTTTGAGGAACCATATATGGTAGTAGGGGTCAAATTTGTATTAGTTACACACAAGACAAGCACCTTACTCTACCCTACCCTACCCTCCAGCTCTCTGTCAGCTCTTGATATTGGTAGACTATTTAAATTTTGCTACTCTGATGATATCTATAAAGGTTATATAATCACGAATTTAAATTATCTTTATTTGGGCATTTGACCATCATTTTGAATAATTATTGACTGTCAATTTCCTCTTTGTGGTTGCCTATTAAATCACTACTTTTGTGGGGTCAGAGAGAGAGAACATAGGGTTTAAGACAATTGTGTGTGTCTGACCCTGGTTTGATCCTCAGCACTGATAGGTATGAACTCTGAATAGAGCCATGAGTAGTCCCTGAACACCACTGGGTATGGCTCAAAAGCATCCTCAGAAAATTAATTACAATTCTGCAAACTATTGTCTTTTTTGTTCTTCATTTCTAATAGTTTTCTATACATTCTAAGTACTAGCTTCTTCTTAAATGATCTATAAGACTTATTTTCTCTTTATTTGGATTCTTTCCTTCACTGCTTCTACATTATCTTTTGATGAACTAGACATCGTTATTTTACTGTATATAGTACAAAAGAAATAAACCAAACAGTAAATAAAAATGGAAAGATGAGACTTTTAAATGAGTAATATTGGGACAATTCAATATCCACTGATCTATAGTAAAGAGGCACTGGTATATATATAAATATATATATATTTTTTGTTTTTGTTTTTTGGGCCACACCCGGTGGTGCTCAGGGATTATTCCTGGCTGTCTGCTCAGAAATAGCTCCTGGCAGGCACGGGGGACCATATGGGACACTGGGATTCGAACCAACCACCTTTGGTCCTGGATCAGCTGCTTGCAAGGCAAACACCGCTGTGCTATCTCTCCGGGCCCGGCACTGGTATTTTATGGCGAGTAAGCAAATATTTATTTCAGTTGTTCAAACCTGTATTCATAAACCTCTGGAATTTTTAAAACCAACATTACATCAATAATATTAATAACATAATATGTATAGAGGGAATAGTGAATTATTTTGTTTGAAAAGTTAGCAGTTTTTTGGGGGGGCATCTGAAGCACATTTTTTGCTTGAAAAAAATTTTCGAATGGTAATGTAGGTATTGTATATTTGGAAGTTGTTGCTCAGAGTATAGATGATGTTTTTTAATTTTTAAATTTTATTTAAAGAAAATGGATCACATAGTTAACATAGTTGATCATAATACATTTGTTTCCAATTAGTGAAAGCAAAATTATTGGACAAAATGATCCAATGAAGTCATTAATACCATGGCAGAAAGTTTGAGCTCTTTTTGTTAGCTGTCCATTCTGTTAAAGTGGGGTATTTCTATAGGAGTGACAACATCAAACAAATGAAGTTGTCTAGAAATTCACAGCACTATTACTGATACTACAACTTTTAGAGGCATATACTCAGGTACCAGGCCTCCTGGAAAAAGAAAGATACAGAGAGGGATTGCCTGTATTATCTACAGAAGCCCCAGTGATATCAGCTCAAAAAGCCAGCATACCTGAAGGTTAGTCAGATTGGTGTCCCTGAAGGGCCATCAGGGAAATGGTGCTTCTGGGTGAAGGAGCAACAGGCATGGCTTCGGCAGGGCAGAAGCGAGGCTCACCCTCTCCTCCCAAGATGGCCAGCTTTCTGCTGTGTAGGCTGATGTACCCATGATCTTTCACAGCTCAGTTTACAACTTGTTTGAGAAAAGAGTGAGTCAATAAAGCTGGCCCTGTTTGAACATGATGACTCAGTGTGAATTTTAAATGTTCTCACCATAAAAGAGGAAGAAGGTAGTTATATGAAATGATGATGTTAGATCATGCTAGGTTATCAATCATTTAGCAGTATCTAAGCATCATATCAGCATATAATGACCTTAAATTTGTATGATGTCAATAAAAGGTGCCTTAGTCATTTCAAAATGAGAAATGGTATTTTTTTATTTTAAATATTTTTTATCTTTTTTTTTGTTTTTTTTTATTGTAAGAATTTATTCAAGAGACAAAATTGATTAACATAATGAGGTAAGCTAACATAACATAATATAGTGACATAACAACATATAATATAATTGATGTAATAATAATACATGTAAGTCAAAGAAAGTTTCTGATTAAAAACATTTTTTTTTCCATAATGCCTTACATATCTTTCACAGTAGTGTTTTAGGTACATATTAACATTGAATTAGGGGAATACCCATCACCAACTATGTCCTCCCCCCATTCCAGTTCCCTTTCTACAACCTATATAACCCACCATTACCCCCCCGGCTGCTAGAGTAGGTGGACCCCTCTTTGTCTGGCTTACTACTAGTGATCTCATATCTGTTTGGTCCTGGAACCCTCGTTTCCCCTTCTATTTAAGAGGCAGAGCTAGAAAAATCAAGGTATGTGGTTTTGTTTGAAGGCAAGAAAAGCAATAGAATTGGAGATAGTTAATTCCTCATAATACATTTGCATTTATTCTTAAGCCCCAGTTTCCACAGTTCAATTTTATGAAGGCTAGTGGATTGCTTTGAATTATAGTGGTGAGAAACTTGTGTGTAGAGATATAAACGTTTTATAATAGACAGTATGTAAACTGGCCCTACGTATGCCAAAGTGCGAGTTTTGTCTTCAGTGTTGTTCTTATTGTATAAATATTTTTGAAAATATAATCTTAGAACAAAGATGGTGCTTTTCCTAATAGATGCTTTGAGAATTTATTAATAATTCTATTGGCATTCTCCTAAAAGAATGCTTTTCAACAGTCAGTCATGTCTTATGGAAAACTCATTTCCATGTACCTTATTCTCCCAACCAATTTTACTGATCTTTCTTGGTAGTGCTTTAAATTTTTTGAATTTCTATTATAGTACTTCCTATCATAACATCTTAGATGCCTTATTTAATGCACAGTAACTTGTGCATAGAATTATATATACATTGTAAGGAAACCTGTTTAGCTTATGAGCATTAAGATTCAGACTTTCGTTTTCTTACTAGTATTATAGACTTTTCTCCTCTAAATTGACTCATTTTAGCACTGATAGAGTCAAATAAAACAGCAATTCATCTGGCTTTCTTTTTTTTTTATCTTACCCTCACTTCACCTGGTATTTTATTCAGAGAAAATTTGAGTAGATCTTAAATCTGTCATACCAAATACCTTGACTGACAGATAAAATATAGAAATGCCAGTTAAATTTGAGTTTTGAGTATCAAATAATACTTAGTATAAATACATGCTTTTCAGTGATTATAAACACTTATGCTAAACTGTTTATATTTTTCTATCCTGTTTGGAAGTTGCCAGATTTAGAAAACAGAATAGCTATGGAGCTTTTATTTGAATTTTAGGTGAACAAAAACAAATTTACCAATATAAGTAATTATTTACATTGCAAAATTATCAAGCAAATAACTGAAACATCTTAGGACATAACTATGTTTTCTTTATTTCAAAATCAATGAAATACTTCTTCTGGAAGTAGACATAAATTAAAATCTCTTCATCAAAAAGAAAACTAAATTTGAGCCTAATTATGGAGCCAGAGTAATAGTCTGGCAGGTAGTGTTCTTGTCTTGCACAAGGCCAACCTGAGTTCAGTCTCCACCATGACATTTAGTCCCATGAACATTGCCAGGAGTAACCACTGTGCATTAAAGGTGTGATCTCCAAAAAAATTTAAAAAAAATACAAAGAATATATTTCTAATTCTTTTCTTTTTTTCATTCCTTTTTTTCTTTTTTTTCCTTTATTAAAAATCTTGGTTACATATATGATTGTGATAAGGTTTCAGTCATGTAAAGAACACCCCCTTCACCAGTACAACATTCCCACCACTAATGTCCCAAATCTCCCTCCATCCCACCCCACCCCCACCTGTACTCCAGACAGGCTTTCCAGTTCCCTCATTCATGCACATGATTGTGGTAGTTCTCTGTGTAGTTATTTCTATTTTTTTTTCTTATTTGTGTAGTTATTTCTATAACTGCACTCACCACTCTTTGTGGTGAGCTTCATGAAGTGAGCTGGAAGTTCCAGCCCTCCACTCATTGTCTGTGAGGATTGTTGCAAAAATGACTTTTATTTTTCTTAAAACCCATAGATGAGTGAGCCTATCCTGTGTCTCTCTCTCTCCCTCTGACTTATTTCACTCAGCATGATAGATTCCATGTACATCCATGTATAGGAAAATTTCATGACTTCATTTCTCCTGACGGCTGCATAATATTCCATTGTGTATATGTACCACCGTTTCTTTAGCCATTCGTCTGTTGAAGGGCATGTTGGTTGTTTCCAGAGTGGCTATTGTGAATAGTGCTGCAATAAATATAGGTGTGAGGAAGGGGTTTTGTATTGTATTCTTGTGTTCTTAGGGTATATCCCTAGGATTGGAATAGCTGGGTCAAATGGGAGCTCAATTTCCAGATTTTGGAGGAATCTCCCTATCGCTTTCCATAGAGGTAGGACTAGATGGCATTCCCACCAGCAGTGGATAAGAGTTCCTTTCTCTCCATATCCCCGCCAACACTGACTGTTTTCATTCTTTGTGATGTGCGACAATCTCTCTGGTGTGAGGTGGTATCTCATCGTTGTTTTGATTTGCATCTCCTTTATGATTAGTGACGAGAAGCATTTTTTCATGTGCCTTTTGGCCATTTGTATTTCTTTTTTATCAAAGTGTCTGTTCATTTCTTCTACCCATCTTTTGATGGGATTAGATGTTTTTTTCTTGTAAAGTTCTGTCAGTGCCCTGTATATTTTGGAGATTAGCGCCTTATCTGATGGGTATTGGGTGAATAGTTTCTCCCACTTGGTGGGTGACTATTGTATCCTGGGCACTATTTCTTTTGAGGTGCAAAAGCTTCTCAGTTTAATGTATTCCCTCCCATCTGTTGATCTCTTCTTCCATTTGTTTGGAAAGTGCAGTTTCCTCCTTGAAGATGCATTTAGTCTTAATATCATGGAATGTTTTACCAACGTGTTGTTTTATATACCTTATGGTATCAGGTCTGATATCAAGGTCTTTAATCCATTTGGATTTTACCTTCGTACATGATGTTAACTGGGGGTCTATGTTCGCTTTTTTGCAAGTGGCTAACCAGTTCTGCCAGCACTACTTGTTGAAGAGGTTTTCCTTGCTCCACTTAGGATTTCTTGCTCCTTTGTCAAAAATTAGGTAATTGTATGTCTGGGGAACGTTCTCTGAGGACTCAAGCCTATTCCACTGATCTGAGGGTCTGTCTTTATTCCAGTACCATGCTGTTTTGATAACTATTGCTTTGTAGTACAGTTTAAAGTTGGGGAAAGTAATGCCTCCCATTTTCCTTTTCCCTAGGAGTGCTTTAGCTATTCGAGGGTGTTTATTGTTCCAGATGAACTTTATAAGTGTTTGAGCCACATCTTTGAAGAATGTCATGGGTATTTCTAAGGGTATCGCATTAAATCTGTATAATGCTTTGGGGAGTATTGCCATTTTAATGATGTTAATCCAGCCAATCTATGAGCAGGGTATGTGTTTCCATTTCCGAGTGTCCTCTCTTATTTCTTGGAGCAGGGCTTTATAGTTTTCTTTGTATAGGTCCTCACATCTTTGGTCAAGTTGACTCCAAGATATTTGAGTTTGTGTGGCACTAATGTGAATGGGATTGCCTTCTTGACTTCCTTCTCTTCCCTTTCATTATTGGTGTATAGAAAGGCCATTGATTTTTGTGTGTTAATTTTGTAGCCTGCAACCTTGCTATATGAGTCTATTGTTTCTAGAAGCTTTTTGGTAGAGTCTTTAGGGTTTTCTAAGTAGAGTATCATGTCATCTGCAAACAGTGAGAGCTTGACTTCTTCCTTTCCTATCTGGATTCCCTTGATATCTTTTTCTTGCCTGATCGCTATAGCAAGAACTTCCAGTACTATGTTGAATAGGAGTGGTGAGAGAGGACAGCCTTGTCTTCTACCAGAATTTAGAGGAAAGGCTTTTAGTTTTTCTCCATTGAGGATAATATTTGCCATTGGCTTGTGGTAGATGGCTTCAACTAGATTGAGAAAGGTTCCCTCCATTCCCATCTTGCTGAGAGTTTTGATCAAGAATGGGTGTTGGACCTTATTAAATGCTTTCTCTGCATCTATTCATATGATCATGTGATTTTTATTTTTCTTGTTGTTGATGTTGTGTATGATGTTGATAGATTTACGGATGTTAAACCATCCTTGCATTCCAGGGATGAAACCTACTTGGTCATAGTGTATGATCTTCTTGATGACACATTGAATCCTATTTGCCAGGATTTTGTTTAAGATCTTTGCATCAGCATTCATCAGGGATATTGGTCTGTATTTTTTTTTGGCAGCGTCTCTGTCTGATTTTGGTATCAAGGTGATGTTGGCTTCATAAAAGCTGTTTGGGAGTGTTCCCATTTTTTCAATTTCATGGAAGAGCCTGGCTAGGATTGGTAGTAGCTCCTCTTGAAAGATTTGAAAAAATTCATTAGGAAATCCATTTGGGCCTGGGCTTTTCTTTTTGGGCAGATATTTGATTACAGTTTCGATTTCATCAGTAGTGATGGGGCTGTTTAGATATGCTACATCCTCCTTACTTAAATGTGGAAGGTTATAAGTGTCCCAAGAATTTTTCCATTTCTTCTAGGTTCTCATGTTTAGTAGCATAAAGTTTCTCAAAGTAGTCTTTGATTACCGTTTGGATCTCTGCAATATCTGTCGTGATCTCCCCCTTTTCATTTCTAATACGGGTTATCTGATTTCTCTCTCTTTCTTTGTGAGTTTTGCCAATGGTCTATCAATCTTGTTTATTTTTTTCAAAGAACCAACTTCTTTTGTTGATCTTTCGGATTGTCTTTTGGTTTTCCACTTCATTGAGTTCTACTTTCAGCTTTGTTATTTTCTTCTGTCTCCCTATTTTTGGTTCCTTTTGTTGGTCATTTTCTAATATTTTGTGCTGCGTCATTAAGTTATTCAGGTATGCCCCTTTTTTTTCCTGATGTGTGCTTGTAGAGCTACAAATTTTCCTCTCAGGACCACTTTTGCTGTATATCATAGATTCTGGCAGTTTGTGTCTTCATTATCATTTGTCTCCAGGATAGATTTTCTCTTTGATTTCATCTCGGACCCACTGGTTGTTTAGTAGCAGGGTGTTTAATTTTCAATTGTTGAAGTTTTTCTTCTGTGTGGCTTTGTAGTTCACATCTAATTTCAGAGCCTTGTGGTCAGCAAAGGTAGCCTGCAAGATTTCAAATCTCTTGATTTTATGAAGGTATGTTTTATGTATCAGCATGTAGTCTATCCTGGAGAATGACCTATGTACATTGGAAAAGAATGTGTATTCAGGTTTTTGGGGATGGAGTGTCTTATATATATATATATATATATATATATATATATATATATATATATATATATATATATATATATATATATATATATCTACTAGTCCTCTCTCTTCCATTACTCTTTTCAGGGCTAGTATGTTTTTCTGGGTTGACCTATCAAGTGTTGATATGGCCATGTTGTGGTCTCCCACAATTATTGTATTATTGATTTCTTCTTTCAGATTTGTCAGTAATTGTATTAGATAGTTTGCTGGTCTATTATTAGGTGCATATATGTTTAATAGTCTGATTTCTTCCTGTTGCACATATCCCTTGATTAGTACATAGTGTCCATCTTTGTCCCTTACCACTTTTCTGAGTATAAAGTTGGTGTCATCAGATATTAATATGACCACTCCAGCTTTTTTGAGGGTGTTGTTTGCTTGGATGATTTTCCTCAAGCCTTTGATTTTGAGTCTATGTTTGTTCTGGCTATTCGGGTGTTTTTCTTGTAGGCAGCAGAAGGTTGGATTCATCTTTTTGACTCATTTTGCTACTCTGTGTCTTTTAATTGGTGAATTTAGTCCATTGACATTGAGGTAGATGATTGTCATAGAATTTAATATATTTGTAGATAAATTTGCTGTGTTTGTTGATTTCTCTTGTTTTAAAGTAGAACTGTCAGTTTTTCCTTTAAGGCTGGTTTTTCATCTGTGAAGTTTCTGAGCTGTTGTTTATCCTTGAAGCTATGGATCCTTCCTTCAAACCTGAACATGAGTCGGGTTGGGTGCAGTATTCTCAGTGAGGAATTCATTTCATTCAGTCTTGTCACAATATTTCACCACTGTCTTCTGCCCTTGAGAGTTTCTTGTGACATGTCTGTTGTAAGTCTTAGGGATCCTCTTTTGAATGTAATGTCCCTTTTTGATCTTGCTGCGTTCAGTATTCTATCTCTATATATGGAATTTGTCATTGTAACGAGGATGTGTCTTGGGGTGTTTTTCTTTGGGTCTCTTTTTGGGTACTCTTCGGGCATGCAGGATTTGATTGCATGTAGTCTTTAACTCTGGGAGTATCTCTTTGATGATGTCTTTGACAGTTGATTCTTCCTGGAGATCTCCTACCTGGGCCTCTGGGACTCCAATGATTCTTACGTTTTTTCTGTTGAGTTTATCAAAGACTTCTATTTTCATCTGTTTGCATTCCTTGAGTACTTTTTCCATTGCCTGGTCATTTGTCCTAAGGTTCTTTTCCAGTTTCTTCGGCTGTGTTGAGTTTTTCTGCATCTCATCTTCCAGTACTCCAATTCTCTCCTAAGCTGCTGTTACCCTGCTGTCGAGGCCTTCCTCTGAGGTTTTCAGTTGAGCTACTGTGTTTTCCACATCTGCTATTTCAGTTTGGAGTTTTCTGATTTCTGTCTTTGTGTTCTGTTCAGATCGATCTATGCTTTCTTTGAGTTCTACCAACATCTTCCATATTTCTATTTTAAGTTCCTTATCCGAGAGGTTAATCATATGGTTGGAATTTTTTAGGTCATCCAAGCTATCATCTTCATTCTCTGTGCATGGTATTTGCCTGCGAGTTTTCCGCATTGTCACACTAGTAGTGTGGTTTTTCCTGCGTGTTGTGGTGGGGTTTATTGGTTAGAAAGAGTGCGGGGCTGCTCTTTTGGGGCCTCTAGGTGACAGTTTTTGGGGGTTCGCTTCCCAGGGCTCAGAGGAGAGCTTCAAGAATTCAGGAAAGACAGAGAAGCACAGCACAGGGCTCCCTTCAGGTCCTCAGTTTCCTCAGAAGAAGCACAGTAGGGCGGAGACTCTGCATGTAGAGCAATCAGCACTCCACCTGGCAACACCCACAGCCAGGCCTCCTTAGGCCAGAGATTTCAGCTTATTGGACGGCGACCCCCACAGCCAGAATTTACTCACTGGGAAGTTTCAAAATGCAGTTTTTTGGGGGTGCGCTCCCTAGGCCTCTGAGGAGACCTTCAGGTATTCAGAAACACAGGCAGACAGGCACAGAAGTTTCCCATATTTTCAAGCCCAGGTGAATGAGTCTGAATCAGAGTTGCAGAAGAAATAATCCAGACCAGGCTGAGGGTGAAACATGTCTAGTCTTGCAGTCTTCTACCTAGTATGGAGCCTCTAATTATTTTTTTTTTATATTTTTGGGTTTTGGACCACACCGAGTGACACTCAGGGCTTACTCCTGGCTATGCATTCAGATATCGCTCCTGGCTTGGGCCACCATATGTGATGCCAAGAATCCAACCACAATCTATCCTAGGTCAGCTGTGTGCAAGGAAAACGCTCTTTCGCTGTTCCGTGCTCTGACCAATTAAGAATATGTTTTAATATAGTATCACTCAACATGCACTTTCTACCTGGAATAAATATATCCTAGACAATATATTTCCGTTACTAATATTTTATATGTTAGTATTCGTTTCAATTCTTCATATAAATGAGCGTTACTTTGGACTATTAAAGGAAAACATTTTTTTTATTTTTAATTAAACACCATGATTACATACATGATGGTGTTTGGGTTTCAGTCATGTAAAGAACACCACCCATAACCAGTGCAACATTCCCATCACCAATGTCCCAAGTCTCCCTCCACCCCACACAACCCCCGCCTGTACTCTAAACAGGCTCTCCATTTCCCTCATACATTCTCATTATTAGGACAGTTCAAAATGTAGTTATTTCTCTAACTAAACTCATCACTCTTTGTGGTGAGCTTCCGGAGGTGAGCTGTAACTTCCAGCTCTTTTCTCTTTTGTGTATGAAAATTACTATTGGAAGAATGTCTTTCATTTTTCTTAAAACCCATAGATGAGTGAGACCATTCTGCGTTTTTCTCTCTCTCTCTGACTTATTTCACTCAGCATAATAGATTCCATGTACATCCATGTATAGGAAAATTTCATGACTTCATCTCTCCTGACAACTGCATAATATTCCATTCTGTATATGTACCACAGTTTCTTTAGCCATTCGTCTGTTGAAGGGCATCTTGGTTGTTTCCAGAGTCTTGCTATGGTAAATAGTGCTGCAATGAATATAGGTGTAAGGAAGGGGTTTTTGTATTGTATTTTTGTGTTCCTAGGGTATATTCCTAGGAGTGGTATAGCTGGATCGTATGGGAGCTCGATTTCCAGTTTTTGGAGGAATCTCCATATCGCTTCCCATAAAGGTTGAACTAGATGGCATTCCCACCAACAGTGGATAAGAGTTCCTTTCTCTCCACATCCCCGCCAACACTGTTTATTCTCATTCTTTCTGATGTGTGCCATTCTCTGTGGTGTGAGGTGGTATCTCATCGTTGTTTTGATTTGCATCTCCCTGATTAGTGATGTGGAGCACTTTTTCATGTGTCTTTTGGCCATTTCTATTTCCTCTTTGTCAAAGTGTCTGTTCATTTCTTCTCCCCATTTTTTGATGGGATTAGATGTTTTTTTCTTGTAAAGTTCTATCAGTGCCTTGCATATTTTGGAGATTAGCCCCTTATCTGATGGGAATTGGCTGAATAGTTTCTCCCACTCAGTGGGTGGCTCTTGTATCCTGGGCACTATTTCCTTTGAGGTGCAGAAGCTTCTCAGCTTAATATATTCCCATCTGTTAATCTCTGCTTTCACTTGCTTGGAGTGTGCAGTTTCCTCCTTGAAGATGCCTGTAATGTGCTGGAGTGTTTTGCCTATGTGCTTTTCTATATATCTTATGGTTTGGGGGCTGATATCGAGGTCTTTAATTCATTTGGATTTTACCTTCGTACATGATGTTAGCTGGGGGTCTAAGTTCAATTTTTTGCAAGTGGCTATCCAATTGTGCCAACACCACTTGTTGAAGAGGCTTTCCCTGCTCCATTTAGGATTTCCTGCTCCTTTATTAAAAATTAGGTGATTGTATGTCTGGGGAACATTTTCTGAGTATTCAAGCCTATCCACTGATCTGAGGGCTTGTCCTTATTCCAATACCATGCTGTTTTGATAACTATTGCTTTGTAGTACAGTTTAAAGTAGGGGAAAGTAATTCCTCCCATATTCTTTTTCCCAATGATTGCTTTAGCTAATCGAGGGTGTTTATTGTTCCAAATGAATTTCAAAAGTGCCTGATCTACTTCTTTGAAGAATGTCATGGGTATCTTTAGAGGGATAGCATTAAATCTGTATAATGCCTTGGGGAGTATTGCCATTTGCATGATGTTAATCCTGCCAATCCATGAGCAGGGTATGTGTTTTCATTTCCCTGTGTCCTCTCTTATTCTTGGAGCAGAGTTTTATAGTTTTCTTTGTATAGGTCCTTCACATTTTTAGTCAAGTTGATTCCAAGATATTTGAGTTTGTGTGGCACTATTTTGATTGGGGTTGTTTTCTTAATGTCCATTTCATCCTTATTACTATTGGTGTATAGAAAGGCCATTGATTTTTGTGTGTTGATTTTGTAGCCTGCCACCTTGCTATATGAGTCTATTGTTCCTAGAAGCTTTTTGGTAGAGTCTTTAGGGTTTTCTAAGTAGAGTATCATGTCATCTGCAAACAGTGAGAGCTTGACTTCTTCCTTTCCTATCTGGATTCCCTTGATATCTTTTTCTTGCCTAATCGCTATAGCAAGTACTTCCAGAGCTATGTTGAATAGGAGTGGAGAGAGAGGACAGCCTTGTCTTGTGCCAGAATTTAGAGGGAAGGCTTTTAGTTTTTCTCCATTGAGGATAATATTTGCCACTGGCTTGTGGTAGATGGCCTTAACTATATTGAGAAAGGTTCCTTCCATTCCCATCTTGCTGAGAGTTTTGATCAAGAATGGGTGTTGGACCTTATCAAATGCTTTCTCTGCATCTATTGATATGATCATGTGGTTTTTATTTTTCTTGTTATTGATGTTGTGTATTATGTTGATAGATTTATGGATGTTAAACCATCCTTGCATTCCTGGGATGAAACCTACTTGATCGTAGTGGATGATCTTCTTAATGAGGCATTGAATCCTATTTGCCAGTATTTTGTTGAGGATCTTTGCATCTGCATTCATCAGTGATATTGGTCTGTAATTTTCTTTTTTTGTAGCATCTCTGTCTGGTTGAGGTATCAAGGTGATGTTGGCTTCATAAAAACTATTTGGAAGTGTTTCTGTTTGTTCACTTTCATGAAAGAGTCTTGCCAGGATTGGTAGTAGTTCCTCTTGGAAAGTTTGATAGAATTCATTAATGAATCCATCTGGGCCTGGGCTTTTGTTTTTCTGCAGACATATGATTATCGTTTTAATTTCATCAATGGTGATGGGGGTGTTTAGATATGCTACATCCTCTTCCTTCAATCGTGGAAGATTATGAGTCCAAGAATTTATCCATTTCTTCCAGGTTCTCATTTTAAGTGGCGTAGAGTTTCTCAAAGTAGTTTCTGATTACCCTTTGAATCTCTGTCATATCAGTAGTGATCTCTCCTTTTTCATTCCTAATAAGAGTATCAAGTTTCTGTCTCTCTCTTTGTTAGGTTTGCCAGTGGTCTATCAATCTTGTTTATTTTTTTCAAAGAACCAACTTCTGCTTTCGTTTATCTTTCGGATTGTTTTTTGTGTTTCCACTTCATTGATTTCTGCTCTCGGCTTTGTTATTTCCTTCTGTCTCCCTATTTTTGGGTCCTTTTGTTGAGCACTTTCTAGTTCTTTTAGCTGTGTCATTAAGCTACTCAGGTAAGCTCCTTCTTCCTTCCTGATGTGTGCTTGCAAAGCTATATATTTTCCTCTCAGTACTGCTTTTGCTGTGTCCCATAAGTTCTGAGAGTTTGTGTCTTTATTGTCATTTGTTTCCAGGAACCTTTTGATTTCCTCCTTGATTTCATCTCAGACCCACTCGTTATTGAGCATGAGGCTGTTTAACTTCCAGGTGTTAAGGTTTTTCTTCTGAGTCCCTTTGGAATTCACAAATAATTTCAGAGCCTTGTGGTCAGCGAAGGTAGTCTGCAAAATTTCTATCCTCTTGATATTGTGGAGGTATGTTTTATGTGCCAGCATGTAGTCTATCCTGGAGAATGTCCCATGTACATTGGAGAAGAACGTGTATCCAGGTTTCTGGGGATGGAGTGTCCTATATATATCCACTAGGCCTCTTTCTTCCATTTCTCTCCTCATGTCTAGTATATTCTTGTTGGATTTCAGTCTGGTTGACCTATCCAGTGTTGACAAAGCCGTGTTAAGGTCCTCCACAATTATTGTGTTGTTATTGATATTATTTTTCAGATTTGTCAACAGTTGTATTAAATATTTTGCTGGCCCCTCATTCGGTGCATATATGTTTAGGAGAGTTATTTCTTCCTGCTCTACATACCCCTTGATTAATATAAAATGTCCATCTTTGTCCCTTACAACCTTCCTGAGTATAAAGTTTGCGTTTTCTGATATTAGTATGGCCACTCCAGCTTTTTTATGGGTGTTATTTGCTTGGATAATTTTTCTCCAGCCTTTTATTTTGAGTCTATGTTCTGACTATTCAGGTGCGTTTCTTGTAGGCAGCAGAAGGTTGGATTGAGTTTTTTGATCCATTTAGCCACTCTGTGTCTCTTGACTGGTGCATTTAGTCCATTGACGTTGAGAGAAAGAATTGTCCTGGGATTTAATGTCATCTTTATGTCGAAATTTGGTGTTTTTTTTGTTAGTCTTGTCTTAAATTAGGTCTTTCAGTTTTTCTCTTAAGACTGTTTTTGTGTCTGTAAAGTTTCTGATCTGTTTTTTGTCTGTGAAACCATGTATTCTTCCGTCAAACCGGAAAGTGAGTTTTGCTGGGTATAGTATTCTGGGTGAAGCATTCATTTCATTTAGTCTTGTCACAATATCCCACCACTGCTTTCTGGCATTGAGTATTTCTGGTGACAGGTCTGCTGTAAATCTCAAGGATGCTTGCTTGAACGTAATTTCCCCTTTTGATCTTGCTGTTTTCAGAATTCTGTCTCATCATTGTAACTAAGATGTGTCTTGGGGTGGTTTTTCTGGGGTCTCTTTTGGTTGGTACTCTTCGAGCATGCAGGATTTGATCACATATATTCTTTAGCTCTGGAAGTTTCTCTTTAATGATGTTCTTGACCATTGATTCTTCCTGGAAATTTTCTTCCTGGGTCTCTGGGACTCCAATGATTCTTAAGTTGTTTCTGTTGATCTTATCATAGACTTCTATTTTCGTCTGTTCCCATTCTTTGACTAATTTTTCCATTGTCTGCTCATTTGCTTTAAGTTTTTTGTCCAATCTCTCCTGCTGTATGGAATTGTTATGTATCTCATCTTCCACAGCACCAAGTCTATTCTCAGCTTCTGATACCTGTCCCAGAGCTTATCCATTTTTTCATTCACCTCGTTTACTGACTTTTTCAGGCCTGTTAGTTGACATGTTATTTTAGTTTGGAGTTTTGTGATTTCTGTCTTCATATTTTCTTGGTTCTTATTAGTGTTCTGTTCAACTCGATCCATGGTTTCTTTGAGTTCGTTGAGCATCTTCCATATTGCTAGTCTAAAGTCCTTATCTGAGAGGTTGATTAGTTGGTTGGTCATATCTGGTCATCAGAATTGTCATCTTCATTCTTTATGTCTGATGCTGGCCTGTGTTGTTTTCCCATTGTCACACTTGTATTGTGGGTTTTTCTACGTGTTGTGGTGGTGTTCATTGGCTATATGATGCAGGGAGCACACTCCTCTGGCTCCGCCTTTTCTGGATGGGCTGACTTGCCTCCAAGGTAGGGGAGTCCTCCGTGGATGAAGCCTCACACTGGATCAAATCTTAGGCCCGAGCATGCAACAGAGAAGACAGTCCGGAGAGAAATGCTTGCTTCTGTGATATAGCACAGTTCTTAGTGTGATTTTTTTCTTCTTGTTGCGATGGTGTTCTTTTCTTAGAAAGAGCACACGGCCACGTAGCGAAGCGAAGCGGCGTGCTCTGCGGAGCTTCTTTTCGCCCCACTCCCAAGAGTTTCAAGCAAGGGGACAGTAGACAGACATACACAGGTAGCACTCACAGTTTTTCACAGTTGGGCCCCACTGGGCAGGCGTAGTTTCGTGGATTTTCCCCAGCCTGATGTCACAAACAGGAGACCCGGCTTCTTCAAAAGCTAGCCGGTTTTTATGTTCTGGAGTCCCACCCTGAAAATGGCCTCCTGGAGAGCGAGTTTTCTGGAGCCTCTTTTTGCCCCACTCCAAGAGTTTCACGCAAGAGGACAGTACACAGACATACACAGGTAGCACTCACAGTTTTTCACAGTTGGGCCCCACTGAGCAGGCGTAGTTTCGTAGATTTTCCCAGCCTGATGTCACAAACAGGGGACCCCTAAAGGAAAATATTTATGGTCCAAACTGATTCTACATTTTGTACATTGCCTTGCACTCAATTAACCTGGGTTCAATTCCTGGTACCATATATGGTTCTCCTAGCAGTGTCAGAAGTGAATCCTGAATGCAGAGCTGGGAATAAACACTGCTGATATGACATGACCCTATGCCCCAAATCCCCCTGCAAAAGCAAATATATATATATTAAGGTTACATAAAAGAAAATCTAATCCTATACAATCATCAGTTTTGGTATGAACCTAAAACTGTTCTTAAAACATATTCTGGGGGCTGAGCAATAGTACAGCATGTAAGGAATTTGCCTTGCATGTGCCAGTGCTCAATTTCTAGCTAGTACCATCAGAAGTGATCTCTGAGTGCAGAGCCAGAAGTAACCCTTTAGCATCCTCACCCCTATCCCAAAAAATGATCAGGAGAGCTACAGCAGACAGAGTGCTTGCCTTGCACACTATCAACCATTTACAATCCTTCAAGCCCACCAGGAATGATACCTGAATGCTAAGCCATGGAGATTAAGCTAGGAGCAAAACAAACAAAAAAAATCCAATGAATTATTTACGATCACAAAGTAAATCAATATAGAACAAGGGAGGATGAGTAATTTTAAAAATGTTTTAATTTTCATTAGATATCTTCATATGTAAATTTCTGTGCCCTATTTTGATATCTTTAAAATTTACTCTGTTAAGTCCCATAATCTTATCCTCTTTTCCATTTTTTTTTGGTTTGTTTTGGGGGGATTGAGCCATACTCAGTGATACTCAGTACTCCCTCTTGGCAGTGCTCAAAGGAACATATGCCAATCCAGAATCAAACTGGGGTCTGCTGTATTCAAGGCAAGTGCCTTAACCTCTGTATTAGCTTTCTGTGATCTAATCCCATTTTTTTTGTTTCAAATTAGATGTCTTTATTTTAGACACTAGTTTACACTAGAGTAGTTAACAATACAGTTATTTGTGGCATTAAATATTACAACACGGGGCTGGAGAGAGAGCATGGAGGTAATGCGTTTGCCTTGCATGCAGAAGGTCAGTGGTTTGAATCCCTGCATATGGTCCCCAAGCCTACTAGGAGCGATTTCTGAGCATAGAGCTAGGAGTAACCTCTGAGCGTTGCCGGGCGTGATCCAAAACCTGCCCCTTGGCATGTATGAATAATTTATAAAATTACTTGCTACAATTAAATGATGTTGGAATTACAGGGAGAAAAGACTGCATTAAAAGAAAATTTGTGAACATGGGTCTATATCATTGTCTGAAGGTCTACTAAGCTGTATATTGCCAGCGGAGCATTCTGTTGTTGATTCTGTTTGTTGAGATTATATAGCTTCTATGATAATTTCTCATCAAATTTGATAAATTCCTACTGGAAAATCGGCATTAAAATTATGGGAGTGTTGGGCCCGGAGAGATAGCACAGCGGGCGTTTGCCTTGCAAGCAGCCAATCCAGAAACTAAGGTAATCCCGGTGTCCCATATGGTCCCCCGTGCCTGCCAGGAGCTATTTCTGAGCAGACAGCCAGGAGTAACCCCTGAGCACCGCCGGGTGTGGCCCAAAAAAAAAAAATTATGGGGGTGTTGCATGGCCCACTAATTTGAGGATATGAGGGGCTGTGCTGATAAGCAAATTGTAGCTGATAAGATAATTTCTAATAGGGGCTATAGGAAGGGCCCCAATATGATCAGCTGTGAAACAAGTATGTCCAAGACTTTTTATTGCTCATTGGGTCTTTCTTTTGAGAGTTAGATGAATGTATGGTGTTGGCTGCTTGTGCATACATAGTGGAAAGAAAGCTCTGAATCATGGGTGTGGCTGCCAAGAAAATCTGGAGGTATAGCAGCATGGGGAAAGTGGCCTGGCCTGACTCCAGACCCCCAAAGGTGTCAACCACAAAACCAGCTTACCTGGAGTGTTTGGTGGGTAGGAGTCTGAAGAGATAAGTAGAGAAGTTGTCAAGCTGGGCCATTGGCATGGTGGCATGTACAGTATGTATGGCATGTATGGTAGATTTTTGTGTGCAACCCCTAGAGGGTGTTGATTAACCACTGCCCCATCCTATTTTTAAAAAAATATTTTTTCTCGGGACAGGGGAGATAGTACAGTGGTAGGGCGTTTGCCTTGCATGAGGCTGAGTAAGGGACCCAGTTCAATTCCCAGCATTCCATATGGTCCCCTGAGCCTGCCGGGAGCTATTTCTGAGCGCTGAGCCAGGAGTAACCCCTGAGTGCCACCAGATATTGCCCCAAAATCAACCAACCGACCAACCAACCAATCAATCAAAGTTTAAAAAAAATTTATTTTCTTCCCTTTACCTTTGTTACCAGGGGTCACTTGCTTAGTTATGGTTCTCATATATTTGGTTATTATACTCACATACTCAGCCACAGTGCTCACTAATGGTCGCACAATAAGCAGTGCTTGTACAGTAAATCACCAGGAACAAACAGAAAGCTTGGGTGATAGTACATCTATATACAGAAAATCTTATTGAATATTTGAAGTTCGTTATTGATTCCTATTGCTTAGCAAAAGAGTCCATTCAAAATATTACTCTATACTAGCAGTACATTTTGTCACCTAACTTCTGATGAAGATGGATAGGGATATTATTATTTCCATGCTTGCTGACAAAATGTATTCTGAAACAATGTATTAAGCATTTTAGACTTTCAAACTTTATTATTTATGAAATATATTTTATATATATGGCAGCTGCCATAGTGATTAATCTGATGTATATGCACAGAGTACATTGAAAATCTTTTGGGAAAGATTTGTTGTTATAGATGCGCTTAAGGGCATTCATAATTCATGGGAGGAGGTCACCATATCAATATGATCCATTTGAAAGAGATTGATTTTGAACTTTACTAGATGACATAAGTAGAAGAAATAATTAAATGATAATGTTTTCTTGTGATAAACAGATTCCTATGGGCAGGTTGTAAACATTGTTAAAATGATAATACAGAATCAGAATACTGAATGAATGTATGGATGAAGTAGTGTCAAAGTTCAAAAAACTTTAATATTGAAAGTTCTACCATGGGTAAAATTCTACCAAGCAGCATTTCTACAGAGAAATCTCTCATGTAAGAAAGAGTCCAACAGCAGGGGTTACTCCTGGCTAAGCGCTCAGAAATTGCCCCTGGCTTGGGGGGACCATATGAGATGCCAGGGGGATTGAACCTCGGTCCTTCCTTGGCTAGTGCTTGCAAGGCAGACACCTTACCTCTAGCCCCACCTCTCCAGCCCCTTGGTTAGCATTTTATAGAAATAAAGTCATTAATTTTGGCAATCATTAATTTATAAGACTGTGTTTTAGGAATGCAAATTTAATTCATTAAATATAAATGATCACAACATTCCGTCCAACAAAGTACCCATCTATTATACTTCCTTCCCCTCTGGAAGCCTTAGTCTTGTAGTAAGAATCCACTATTTTATTTCCCTTTTACTTTATTCCCTTGATAGGCTTCTTTCTAGCCCAAATGTGAGTGAGATCATCTGGTGTTTGTTTTTTATCCTCTGACTAAAATTTTCTTAGCATGAAACTCTTCAGTTCCATTCTTGTCACAAAAGGCAGAAATTCATCTTTTCTTTCTTTTTTTCTTTTTTTCTTTTTTTTTTTTTTTTTTGTTTTTCAGCCACACCTGGTGGCATTGAGGGGTTACTCCTGACTATGTGCTCAGAAATCACTCCTGTGTTGGAGGACCATATGGGACTCCTAGGGGATGAAACTGTGGTCCGTCCTATGCTAGTGCGGGCAAGGCAGATGCCTTACTGCTTGTGCCACTGCTCCAGCCCCAGAATTTCATCTTTTCTTATAATGGATGGATTATTATTTCATTATGTATATATATCACATCTTCTGTATTAATATATCACTGAGTAATTGGGTTTCCTTATCTTGGCTATGTAATGTTCTAAGGAACATGGGTTTTGGGTGAATCTTTTCAAGTTAGTTCTTTGTATTAATACCTAGAAGTGAACTAGATCAAATGGTAGATCTGGTTTTTTACAATCTACTTTTAATAATTTGAGAAATATCTTTAGTTTTTTCTATAAAGGTTAGAATAATTTACATCCTACTGACGGTGTACCAGGATATCCACACTCCTTCCAACACATATTTCTGGCATGTGTATCAGCCATTCTCACCAGTGTGATGTGATAGCTCATTATCAGTTTTTGTCTTTCCCTCACAATAAGTCATAATGAACATTAACTGTGTGCTTGTTGGCCATATGTATCTCTCACTATTCAAGTGTATAATAATGGTGGAGGGAAAGTCAGTCATAAACTAATTGTGCCTGCTGTAACATGTGCCTGCTGTTACAAGCAAGCATTAGGCTGTAAATTCAATATCTGTTACTGCTACATGTGCTGAACATGATTCTGGCAGCTCAACTCAGTTGTCTGAGATCACCAGAAATTGCCACAGGCACCTAGTCAGAACCAAGTGTATGTAAGCATTTCAACTGTAAAACAGATATGATCACTATAACCAGAATTTGTATAAGTATCTGGTTAAAATGTTTATAGGAATCTGAGTCATTGCAACATCATCAGCAGAGGAAGAGTTATAAAGTATTTGTTCACCTTTACTCCCTAATTTTGAATAGGTTTGTTTTCTTGATCAGCTTTGTAAAATCTTTATAAAATCTTAGTCTTTTGCCAGATAAATTGTACCAGAGTGCTAATCATTACATTATGGAACCCACCTTTTAGTAAGATGTGTTTGCATCTTAATGGTAGTTTCTTTAGCTTTGCAGAAGTTTTTTCATATTATGTAGTCACATTAACTTTTTTTTTAAACAATAGGTAGGGGATTTTGATTTTCTTTTGTGTTTTGGGGTTTTTTGGTTTTGTTGCTTGTTTTGTACCGTCCTCATTTGTGCTTGGGATTTATCCTGGCATTGTACTCCTCAGGGGGATAGGGGCACCATATGGGGTGCTAGGGATTCAAACTCAGCTTGACTGTAATTAAAGCAAGCACTTTGCCTGCTGAACTATTTCTCTGACCCAGTGCTGTTTTTATCGAATTAAGATATGTACTTTTCCCAGGTATTGCTGTGTGTACTTAATTGTGGACTTTATTGTAGTTCTTTATTTCTGTGGTCTGGCACCTATCTTGTTCTTACTTAATACTATGTTATTTTTAATACATACTGCATAGCAATACAGACACATTGCTATGAACATTGGTAAACCAACATTTAAATCTGTAATGGTAATAACCATTAGAACAGTCAAAAGGTAATAGTTGATATTGTCAAATAAGTGAATTTTTTAATTAAGGTATATATGCAAAATGTGATTTACAAATTTATGTGACAGAAGTAATCAAATAGACTGTTAATATCTTCAGAATCATTAATTTAATTTATATGTATGCCTTTTGTCCAGAATTAAGTTGTGCTGTCATCAAGTGGCTGTTATATCTTAGTTATGGCCTTACAATAGCTTTATTGGCTTAGTCATTACATATTGCCACAGCAAAAGTTATGGTTGAAGAAACATTAGAAAAATAATTATATGAAGGCATAGAGAAAATAGAAAACTTTATGGCAATAAGAAATCTTAATATAAAAGAGAAGAAATAATGGGCAGAGCGATAGCACAGCAGGTAGAAGTTGACCCGGATTTGATCTCCAGAATCCCTTATGGTCCCCTGACTTGTCAGGAGTGATTTCTTTTTTCTTCTTACGGATTTTGGGCCACACCCGGTGATACTCATTAGTTACTCCTGGCTCTGCTTTCAGAAATTGCTCCTGGCAAGCTCTGAGGACCATATGGGATGCTGGGGATCAAACCCAAGTTCATCCTGGGTTGGCCTCATGTAAGGCAAATGCTCTACCATTGTGCTATCACTCCAGCCCCATCAACCGGGAGTGATTTCAGAGAGCAGAGCCAATAATAACCCCTGATTGCCACTAGGTGTGTCCCAACAACCAAACAACAACAATAACAACAACAACAATAAAAAGAATAAAAACAAAAGATAAATTTTTGGAGCTAATGTTTTAGAATTTCTCAAATCTTTATTTGAAACTATTTATTATTTGTTAGCTATGTTACCTTCAAGCATTTAACGTCTTTGTGCTTTGGATTTCTTATTAAATAAAGGCAATATCCACTTTGAGAACTTTTATATTGTTTTGTCAAAGAATAAAAATAAAATGCTTAGAATAGCATAGAAAGTAAAGTAAGGTCCTGGCCAAGAAATGACCGTTATTGTTATATAGAAGTTAGAGAAAGAAGGAAAAGCAGTTACCATATTTTCCGGCATATAAGATGACTTTGGAAATGAAAAAAAGTCAACCGAAAATTGGGGGTCGTCTTACACGCCGAGTATATCCCGAAAAACGTTTGGATATGCCACTAAACGATCATCTGGATATTGCCACAAAACGAATTTTCAAACTCGACCCTGCACCAATCACTTCAAAGCTACTCAGACCGCCTCTTTAACTCAGCCAATCCAAGCAGGCTTTTTATGCATGCAAATTAGACAATGTTCTGGAACCGAATCTACACTGTAAAAAGCCTGCTCAGATTGGCCAGAGTCAGAAAGGAAGTCTATTTACAGTATAACCTTTGAACCTTTGCTTGTTGTGATTGGCTCACCATGGTATATACAGTTGCAGTACAGGAATATTCTATCTTATACAGTGAATATAGGCCTACACCTATGTTTAACTGTAAAATTAGGGGGTCATCTTATACACTGGAAAATACAGTAACAATTTTTGTAGTTTCGTCTGCAACTGCAGAAATTCTGAAGACTTGTGGTATCATTTCTTAATCTATCATCTCTAGAGAGACCTGAAAATAATGCAGCTGTAAGGGCACATAGATCTAGGATTCGCCCTATCCAGGTTTTTTTCCAAGTATTACATGGTCCCCTGAGCATTGTAGGGTACAGCCCCACAGGCCTTGGAGGTCACTAATTTCGGGGTATAGTAAACTCCATTTCATACATAACAAAGCATATTGCATTATAATCTGTATCACCTATATGGTCTTGTATTGGGTGGGGATTCATAAAGATGTGGTAGATTTTTAGCTTGTTTCTTTTTCTGAATGTCAGGCTACAATCTATAAGCCTACTTTGCCTCTCTTTGTTCCTAAGCTGATACTTGAGCTCCTTACTTTTAGGAGGTTCTTCCTGGTCATTCCCAGATCTGTTTACTTTGTAAGCACTATTGTGCACTTCCTGTGAGGCTGCTTGCAGAATTCTTGGGTCGCTTCTGTGTTTTCATTTGATTTGAGATCCAGTATAATTCATAGGGCATCCTTCTCTGCTATCTTGGCCTCACCTCCTCACACTCTCTTTTACCATCCTAAGATTTTTTTTCCTGACTAATCAAATATTTCACATTATTAATATTCTCTTTTGTAATTTTCAGGTACGGAGATTTTCTGAGGCTTTCTTTTGTTTTGAACATCCAAGAGAAGCTGCCATTGCATACCAGGAACTGCAGTGAGTAGCATAAATCCAAAAATAACACTCAAATTATTTTTTTGTTGTTATGTTTTAGTTTGTGCTTTAGACTTACTCTTGGTTCTGCACCGGTGATCACTTCTAGCAGGACTCAGCCATATGGGGTGCTGGAAATAAAGCAAACACCTTATCACTATACTATCACTCTGAGCCCCCCTCCCTTATTCTCTTTTACATAAAATCTAAATATCAGACTTTATCAGTGGACAAAGTATGGTAAAATTCCATTCCTTACATAACAAAGCAAATTGCACGGTAATCTACTTCACCTATATTAGGCCTATATCTTTGATAGTACTATACATTTCTGGCTTCAGGTTTTCTTTTGGTCATCTTGGTCTAGCTTTACTTTTGCATATCGGAACTCCCTATATTTTTTAATTATGTGTTACAGATTTCTACAAGTAGTTTGCTTGGCACTGTCTCTCTTTCCCTCTGGAGATACTCAGTATATCTCCTTGACTTTCAAATATTTGTGGGCATTATGTTGAGCAAAAGAGTAAACACTGGGCTAAAGAGAGGCTATAGCAGAGAAAGCAATACATTGCATGTGACCAAACTGGTGTCAAATCCCTAATATCACATATATTCCTCTGAGCCCTGCCAGGAGTAAGCTCAATCATTAGTATTTATTCCATCACAACTAAACACGTGATTTTATTCTTACGAAGTTCTGTAACATGTAAAATATAAGATGAGGCATATTTGTCTATATTTCCCCAAGATGTCTTTCCCTTCTTTAGACTTAAGGCACATTTGCCCATATCCCTACTTCATAACTTCATGTGTGTACTTTTCTTTTTCTATGCTGCTATAGCCCAAATTTTTCTTCTTTTTTTTTCTCTCCTATTTTCTTCTTTCCTCTCCTCTCCTCGCCATCTTTGCTTTACTTCACTATCATTCTCCTCCTAAAATTTTTGCTTGAGGTTGAGAAAAGGCAACAGACCTGTAAAACCTGAAAATGATTTAGGATTGACTTGTCCTAAAAGAGAAATAAAAAAATTCTAAAGGGAAAAATATCTTGACAAATTTGGGCTAGAAGTTTAAATGGGAAGACATAAAATTACTTTCTCAGTAGATAAAAATATTCTATATCATGTGTTTATTAGTCAAAATATTACTGCTAAAATTTTTATTTCTGTGCCTATGAATTATAAAAAACAGTAATAAAGTATGACATCATTAGTGAATAACTAGTATAGATAAAACAAGAAGAGCAAATTTTTCATCTGAATGATAGATTTTATTAATTTCTTAGATTTGAATTTTTTCATTAGAAAAGGTTTGTGTGTGTGTTTCTTTTTAAAAATAACTATTTTTTAAAGAAGGTACCTTACCCTGATTTTATTCCTGTTACCAAATAAGGCCCCTTTCCCAGTATTGCTAGGTATAGTTCTATTGGTCCCCAAATATAACCTGGTATCCCTTAGGATGCTGTTAAGCACTGCTTGCATAGACCTAATGATTTATGGCACTGCACAGGACCCTGACATTAAAGCTCCAGCCCAGTTGGCCAAGGGATCGTGAGCACTGCTTGGAAATATTCATCCCATGGGGGGAAAAAGGGAACCAGAAAAATAATATAGGAGTGAATAAAGTACTTGCCTTGTGTGATACTAACCTTAGTTTAATCCTCTGTTGTTTCTTGAACATCACTGGAAGTGACCCTAAAGCTCAGAGTTGGGAGTAAATCGCATGCTCCATCAGGTTTTGTCAAAGTAAAATAAATAGCCAAATAAATATATTTTATGGTGAAAGTTCATAGCTTTTTAAAAATAGATGTTAATTTTATTCATGAGTATATGTTAAATATAGCAGTAACAACAGAACACATTTTTCTTTTTTTATATGAATATTTAATAAAATTATAATTTAACCAAGATCATTATAAATATTGAAGTTGTTTTAGATTTTAGTTATATCAGAATATCACATATTCCAAAATATTTTATCACGTGTTATTTAATAATACAAAGAGTAAAGTCATAATTTTACAGTTGAGAAAATTAACAGACATCTTTTAAACCTAATGATAAAAGTTAACATTGCCAACTTTAACAATTAACGATCTGTGCTTTCTGATATATTTGTGTTTTCATAGTCAAATATATATAATTTGAATATTATATGAGAAAACATAAATACAAAAATTAACAGGTCTGCAAAATTGCTTTACTGATTTTTAAAAAACATCAATTGTGGAACAATAGATGGAATCAGAAACCATTTCAAATTGAAACATGACTACTGAATGTTATAGGAGAAATCTTAGAAGTTTTATTAAGAGAATTAGGAGATGTTATATTCTTCTAAATGGTATAAGGAGAAATACTAAATTGTAATAATATAATTACAGTTGTACTTTATATATTGACACTAATTTTTTTATTTTGATTCAGGTCATTCCTTTATTAAGGGAAAGAACACAAAAATGTTTAGGAATTTAGACTTCATCTTGCAACATGTCTGCAAATTAAATGGCTCAGGAAAAAATAAAAAATAAATAAAAGATTGATTTATTGGTATATATAGTAAACATTGGAGCCTTATGGCAAAACAATATATTTGTGTAAATTTAATTTACTTAAATAAAAATTTATATATATTTTTCTTATTTTGACCATATTAGCTTACATATCTTTCACAGTAATATTTTAGGTACATGTTAACATTGAATCAGGATAATTCCCATCACCAAATTTGTCCTCCCTCCACCCCTGTTCCCATCTTGCATCCCATATCCCCTCCCCTTACACCCCAGGCTTCTAGAATAAGTGGTCTCCTCTGTGTCTAGCTTACTACTTAGTGATCATACATCTGTTTAGTCCTGGTACCCTCCCTTATTTCCCCCTCTATTTGAGAGGTGGAACTAGAGAGTTCAAGTTATGTGATTTTGTTTGAAGAAAAGAAAAGCAATAAAATGGGGTAAAAATCAAATAAGCCGAAAATGGGTGGAATCCTTCTAGAGACTCTCAACCTTAGTTTGAGAGAGGAAAGGAAAAAAGGAATTGAAACACCACAACAATACAAAAAAGAAATATCAAATAAAATATGCAGAGAACACTACAGCAATAAAGACAAGCACCACCTGAAATAAAAACATGCCAGAGTGCAAAAAGAAAGAAAAAGATATAGTAAAATAAAATAAAATTGGAGACATCAACTTCAATATCTACACCAAAACAAAGAAGTAAAAATATATATAAATAAATAAAAGATTATTTTGTGCTTTTTTTTTTTTTCCTGCATAGGCACAGTAAATATTGGGAACATTAGAGAGGGAATTCCTTTGGCCTAAGAGATTCAGGGTTTCTCCACCCTTGAAGTATACTGCCATGGGATTAACTATAGACTTCTTGCATGTTCATTTACTCTCCCCTCCGTGCTGGAACACATTTTTCTAACATTATCATCAAATTATCATTAGGCATTTGACTTGCGGTATTTCTGCTATAAGGCATTGCTCTATCAATGGGAAATTAGTTCAGGCATTAACCATAAATAATGATTACCTTGAAATAACAAGTTCTGGGGCTGGAGAGATAGCATGGAGGTAAGGTGTTTGCCTTTCATGCAGGAGGTCATCGGTTTGAATCCCGGCATCCCATATGGTCCCCTGTGCCTGCCAGGAGCAATTTCTGAGCCTGGAGCCAGGAATAACCCCTGAGCACTGCCGGGTGTGACCCAAAAACCACAAAAAAAAAACAACCAAGTTCTAGAATATAATACAAATTATGTAAATAATTTATCAACATAGCCATAATTTAAATCAGTAATTTTGCTATCAATAAATTTTCATTTTATCAGAGTTTGGGGGGATTTCTTGTGTGTGTGTTCTTTGTAAATACTTTTCCATAATAGATTTATTTGTTTTTTCACAATTGCAAAATTGTTTGTGATTTAATTTTAGTCACATCATGTACAAAACCCTTCCCCAGTGCACGTTTTCTGCCACCTATGTCCCCAGTTTCCTTCCCATACTCCCCTCAATTGCCTCTGAGACAAGTTTTGTGGGGTTTGCTCATTTATGGCCACACCCAGTGTTGCTCAATGTTTACTCCTTTCTCTGTGCTCAGTGTTCACTCCTAGTAGTGTTTGCAGGAACATATACAGTTCTGGGAATTAAACCCAGTCTATATGCAAGGCATAACACTGTACTCTCTCTCCTGCCCCACCCACAATTTTTCTTTTTAAACAAGATATTATTTACAAGAAGGTTATATATTGAGAAAGGAAATACAGTGAGGAGGTTAGAAAAGGAGTTGAGTGTTAAGGTAGAATTGGATATAGTTTTTATTACAGTCTAACTTAAATATTTTTTCAGTGCTCAGAGTCATCTACAGATGTGCACTGCTATCAAAAATACTTCCTTCTGCAATTCTCTTCCACCCCTACCTATTGAATGTAGTGAATTAGATGGAGATCTCAATTCATTGCCTATAATCTTTGAAGATAGGTATTTAGATTCAATTACTGAAGGTAAGTATACTCTAATATGTAACCATATTGTGATTTTTGGTATAATTTTCCTTATATACATAATTCATTCCCTAATTGGGGCTGTTTTTATTCTCTGGTTTTATTTTATTTTATTTTTTTGAAAATGAAGAAAGTTATAGTCAGAAAAATAATCTTAATTATGATCCACACCTTGTTTTAAACCTGAATCTTTTTTTCTTTGGATAAAAGACATAGATGCACCTTGGATTGGAATTCAGACTCTTCAGAGATCAGAATCCAGTAGAATGGATAAATATGACACTGAAGAAAGCTCTATAGCTGGACTTTCTAGCCCAGAGTTGAAAATCAAACCTGGTGTCTCCAATTTTTGGTATACAGAAAGTGAAAAGCAGCTAACAAAATCTCTAAAAGGAAATAATGAAGAATCACATAAGTCCAAGGTTAAGGTTACTAAACTCATGAAAACAATGAAATCTGAAAGCACAAAAAAAATTATAAAACAGAACTCTAAGGATTCTGTGGTTTTGGTTGGCTACAAATGTTTGAAAAGCATGCCATCAAATGATCTCTCTAGATGCTTTGAAGACAATCCTTCACATAGTCAGAAGGAAAGTCTGGAGCCCTCAATATTTGGATATCATTTTGACCTAAAGACCTACACCAGACAGAGAATTCAAAATGAAGCTAGCTATTTGCCAACTAATAAAGACAGAACTGAACAAAAGTCTCCAGATAATGAAAACATACAACCAGACATGTTTGATACTTTGAGCTCTGGCAGCCTAAATCAGTGTGCAAATTTGTCCATTTCAGGTAAACTTGATATCTCCCAGGACGATAGTGAAATTATACAAGTGGAACAGAATGTGACATCCAGAAGTTCATCAGATTATTGCCATGATCCTCCGATAACTCCATCTCCAGGAGTTAAGACAATTGAAGTAAAGCCCTGTAATAAAGATGCTTTTAGTGGAGAGAAAATAACTGTAAAAATAGGACATTGGACGGAACTTCAACAAAATGAAACATTTGTGGATAATTTACAACTACCGAACTTTGAGCCCTTAGAGTCTAATGGTAATTCTAAATCTATAGAAATAAGTCTTGAAAAGGAAGTTTTTCAGGAAGGAAAGAATATTCCTATTGAAGAATCCTTAACTAAATTAAGTGATCTACCTGGTTCTACTACAAAAGAATCTCATATTGTAGTAAGTGGAGATACAATTAAAGTACCAGATAACAATGCCACATATGTCTCATCTAGGTTTTCAGATTCAGGTGTTGAAAGTGAACCAAGTTCTTTTGCAACACATTCAAATCCTGATGTAGTGCTTGAAAGTATCCAAGGGCAAGGTCCTTACAATAATGAAAAATTATTTCGGCAGCTTTTGATTAAACCTGACTATAATGTAAAAATTTCATTAGGAAGTCATTGTACAGAGAGTACAAGTGCTTTAAGTGAAATACAGTCATCTCTGACATCTATAAACTCTCTGCCGTCTGATGATGAACTATCACCTGATGAAAATTCTAAGAAATCTCTTATACCTGAAAATCACCTAAGTGATAGCAAAACTGTATTAAATCTAGGAACAGTTGATTTGCCAAAATGTGACAATAGTAAAAAGTCAAATGTTACTTTGCAGCATCAGAGTGTTGTGTTTTCTGAGCATTTGGACAATGAAATTATAACAGTACAGTCCTTTGATTCAAGCACTAAAGACTCTTTGCAATTTGTTTTTTCAGATGAAGATACATCCACTGATCTGAAAAGTAGTTGCACCTCCAAACCTAACCTGGACAATCTATATAAAGGCTCCCAAAGTCCAGATAAAGCTAGTAACTCTGCAGAAATTGAATTTACATTAAATTCAGAACTGGTTTGTTTGAGTCCTCCTCCTGCTCTAGTAGGTTCTATTTCTTCTAATACAGAAGAGAGTGAAAATAGTTCTGTAAATAGAAAAAGTAGTGATACAATAAATCTAAAAAAAATTAATCTAGAAGTGTCTACAGTTAAAAATGAAATTCATCTAGATACAAGCGACCCTTTTTCTACCAGTCTTTCTACCAGTCTTGATATGGTTAAGCAGGGGCTTGTGGAAAACTATTTTGGTTCTCAAGGCAATACAGATATTTCTGATGCATGTTCTAGTAACTATAGCAATTCAGTTAACACTCAGAAGGAGACTTCAGGAAAAGAAATTAGTAATCTACTGCAGGAACAGGGTGTCAAAGATGAGGAGGAAGAGCAGGATCAACAAATGGTTCAGAATGGTTATTATGAAGAAACAGTGTATTCAGCTTTGGATGGAACAGGAAGTGATCATTATACAAGCAGAGATGAACTAGAAGAAAGTCTTAAAAAATCTGAAAAACTAAACAGTGAATACCTGAGGGATGGTATAAATATGCCTACGCTCTGTACTTCTGGTTGTCTTTCATTTCCATCTGCACCACGAGGATCTCCTTCTAGTGTTAAGTTTTCTAAAAGTAAATTTGATGCCATTACAAAGCAGCCAAGCAGCACTTCTTACCACTTCACTTCATCAATTTCCTGGTATGAAAATTCACCTAGACCTCAAATTCAAGCGTAAGTAAAGAAATACAGTAGTATGTGCTACTTTCTAGATAGAACATACATTTTTTTTGTAACAATGTATTTTCATGTTCTTTGGTTTCATAAATAAAAAAATTCTTCTTTGGTGCCGGTGAGGTGGCACTAGAGGTAAGCGCTAGCCAAGGAAGGACCTCGATTCGATCCCCCAGCGTCCCATATGGCCCCCCCAAGCCAGGGGCAATTTCTGAGCGCTTAGCCAGGAGTAACCCCTGAGCATCAAACGGGTGTGGCCCAAAAAAACAAACAAAAAAAATTCTTCTTTGATTAGTTATCTAAAGTGGAGAAGTTATTAGCTCACTATACTTTTGACCAACATTTCATTCTTTATGTGAATTTCCTGTTCTATTTTTGTTTTGGCGCCATACCCAGCGATTCTTAGAGCTTACTTCTGGCTCTACACTCAGATATCACTCCTGACCTGCCTAGAGGACCATGTAGGGTGCTGGGGATTGAACCCCAGTCTGCTATATGCAAGACAGGCCACCCCTCCCATTGTACTATTTATCTTGTCCCAAATTTCCTGTTCTAAAGACTAAACTTTCCTAATACAAAATTTTCACTGGCAATTTTAGTTGTTTTGTTTTGTTTTGGGCAGTGCTCAGGGGTTACTCCTGGTTCTTCACTCAGAAATTGCTCCCAGCAGGCTCGAGGGACCATATGGGATGGTGGGGATCAAACCCAGGTCCATCCTGGGTCAGCCACATACAAGGCAAAGGCCCCACAGCTGTCCTATCACTCCAGTCCCTATCCTTTTTTAAAAATATTATATTTTATATTCCTAACCAATTTTTTTATAATCAGCTTCCCCACTTATTCTCAGATAAGTTTAAAAGTATGTCTAGCAAATATTGGCAACATTAGATAGTAAATAATAGATTGTTGGAAAGTTCCTAAACTTATCAGACCAAACTGCTTAAGCTAAGTCAGTGGTTTACAAATTTAATATATTATGCATCGGTAAAATATACTAAAAATCTGAAGATTACAGGTTTACTAGCATAGCACTGGTTTTCAAGATGTTCTACCTTGCCCCAGAAAGGATTATAAAATCCTTAGAGTAAATTTGTCTGGGCGTGTCTGCATAGATGATTTTTTCTTAATTTTTAGATTATTCTGATTATATCTATAAACAAGATCCAGGCATAGTGATTAAAGTTAGTGAAGCCAATGAAGAAAGGAAGCCCTCTTCAAATATCAAAATATGCTAGAAATTCTGACTACATCTGGGTACTTCAAATTGTGTCTGAGTCATTAATGAAAACATGTCTATGTCTTTAAAAGTTTAGAAATTAACAGTTTCTGCTTTACTTTTATGGGTCCAAATGATGCAATGTAAGAATTTTTTTGATGTTTGTAATCCCCAAATTGATTAAATTAGCCATTATTTTTTTAAAAATTTTATTGAAACAATTGTGTTTTACAAAATTCTTCAAAATTGGTCACTACTTTAAAGTGAATGCATAATAATCACTTTTCATCCTACTCCCTTTTGATACTACTCAGTATTTTCAGAGAAAAAATAACAATCTAATGTATTAAAGGCTATTAGTCTTATTACCCTTTCTAGGACAGCTCCTTCCCTCCTGTTTATGGGAGATTAGAAAGGAGTCAAAAGGGAATTTAGTACGTTTATAGGATATGCTTCAAATTGTCACATTTTCAGTATTCTGTCAGCTTTCTTGTGCTTTCCTACAGATATAGTTTAAAACATATTCACTCCTAACTTCACTGATCCCAAATTTAGAAGAATATTTTTTATATTTTTAAGTATTCATTGTATTTGGTCAGATTTTGTACTAAAATAATATAGAAAAATCACTGCTTTATAAATCATTTAGGGGATCTTACATATTTTTATTATTTTATAAACAAATGTTGCTGTGATTCCTCTACAGCAATCCTCTGAAGTCAGTAGATTATCTTTTCAGTACTTAAAAACAATACAATAAAGTAATATGAAAGATATTTTATAATATTTTGCTTCAGCTTTCTTCAGGCAAAAGAAGAACTAAGGCAACTTAAGCTCCCTGGGTTCATGTACAGTGATGTTCCTGTCCTAGCATCCTCCATCCCTTACTTTAGCATTGAAGAAGAGGGTGGTTCTGAAGAAGGAGTTCATCTCATAGTCTGTGTGCATGGTTTAGATGGTATGTGACATCTATCAATATAAACCACAGTAATTCTGTTTTATAAATTCTGTTTTCCTAATGGATCTGACTTAGTTTTATTTACTCTTAAATAACTTTTCTATTGTTTACATGTATTGAATTATATACATTTTAAGCCAAAATTATTTAATTTCGCTGTATAATGTTAGATTTTCTTTACAGCAAATATTCTGTGGACCTGACATTCATGTGTCCACATTTCATTTAACTAAATTTTTCTCTTTTTTTTTTGCCAGCTCTCTCACCTTATATAATCATTTTGTCTGCATCTGATAGTCTTCCAATGAATTTTATGGAATAGAAAGCCATTTTCTATAATTAAAGATTATATATAATAAATATAATTAATTATGTTAATTAGGGCATAATTTAAATTCTAAATACTTTGGTTTAGTGCTATAGTTTATATGTTATATTACTTAACAGACTTTCTAGATGAAGAAGCTGGATAAGAAGATGTAAATAGCTCTAAACTAGTCAAATATTACTGTATTGTAAAATGATTCTCTATAAACAAATTCACCTTTTTATAGATTAAAAAATTTAACAGAGGTCTTGGGATGTGACTTAGAGGTAAAGAATTGGATGTTTAAAGTCCTCAATTCAATTCTTGGCACCACGCCACATCATTAAGTAAGATTCCCTACACCACAAATCTAACCCTATTATACAACAAATACTAAAGAAACCTGACCTGTGGAATTGCTTTTGTCTTATTTTACACACACATATACATGTACATACACGCATGCATGCACACACACACACACACAAGGACATGGCAATGCTCAGAATTGCTTTGGGCTCTATGACTGGGAGCCCGTGAAATTCTGAAGATTGAACCTAGGCATGAATGCATATGAGCTAAGTCCATTGAGCTATTTCTCCTGTCCCAAGAATTAAAGGATTTTTTTTAAACAAACAAAAAATGCCTTGACTCTTAGAAACAAAATACTTATAAGATTAAACTCTTTCCCCTAATAATAATATTTTCAAAGAATTTTTCCCCCAGTTAAAATACTTATTACTTAACAGCTCTGGCAAATCTTTCTTGGAATTTAAGAAACAGTCCCTATCTGATATATCTTGCTCCATAATAATGAGGATAATAAGGGGTAGGGGATAGGAGAGAGCCACAAACATAATATTGTTATTATTTTATACAAAATAAATAAAATCTTAAAATAGAAACTTGATATTAGAAATAAATATTTTTCTATGAATACTTAGAAATTAATCTTTTTTATGGGGCCAGAGAGATAGTACAGCGAGTAGGACACTCCCCTTGCATGTAGCTATCATGTGGGTTTGATCCTTGACACCCCATATAGTCCTTCAAGCTTGCCAGAGTGAGCCACCACAGAATGAGGCCCAAAAACGGGGGGGGGGGGTGGAGAGAGGGAGGGAGGGAGGGAGGGAGGGAGGGAGGGAAGGAGAGGGAGAGGGAGGGAGGGAGAGAGAGAGGGAGGGAGGGAGGGGGAGAGAGAGAGAGAGAGAGAGAGAGAGAGAGAGAGAGAGAGAGAGAGAGAGAGAGAGAGAGAGAGACCATAGACCATAGTACTCAGGACTTACTCCTGGCTCTTGTGTAAGGGATCACTCCTGATAGGTCCCAGGTGATCCTAGGGATCAAACCTGGGATGGCTACTACAAGGCAATTGGTATCTTTGCTTTACTGTCTCTCCAGCCCCATTTTTTTTTTCTGGTATTTGGGCCACACTGTAATGCTCGGGAATCATTCGTGGCAGGGCTCAGGTTACTATATGCATTGCCAGGAATCAACTCCAGGACAGCTGATGCAAGGCAAGTGCCTCTACAGTTGTAGGGCCATACTTGGCAGTGCTGACATTACACTAAGTGGTATAGAACAGTGCTGAGAATCAAACTCATGACCTTATATATGCCAGGCCACTGAGCCATAGCCCTAGAACTTGTTTTGGGAGATCATAATGGGTTGTGTGTGTGTGTGTGTGTGTGTGTGTGTGTGTGTTATTCAATTTTAACAGTATAATAGTATAACTGATATTTTTAGAATACATTGAGCACCTTTTCTTTTATATAAAATATTTATGCACCATGATTATAAGCATGATCGTAGTTGGGTTTCAGTCATAAACAGAATGCCCCCTTTCACCAGTGCAACATTCCCACCGCCAATGCCCCCCCCCTGCTTCCCAACCCCTGCCTTTATTTGAGAAAGGCGTTCTTCTTCTCTCATTAAGATTGTCATGATAGTTGTTAGTGTAGTTATTTCTCTAACTGCAATCACCACTCTTTGTGGTGAGCTTCATATTGTGAGCCAGTTCTTCCAACCCTCATCTCTATTGTCTCTGGGAATTATTACAATAATGTCCTTAATTTTTCTTAAAACCCATATAAGATGAGTGAGACTATTCTATGTCTATCTCTCTCCCTCTGACTTATTTCACTCATAGTTTAGTGCCTTCTTGTTTTTTGTATTTTATTTTATATACTGATCCCACAAGAGATAGAGCTCTTGTTTCTCAATAAGTTCTATCAACCATGGACTGGAGAGATAGCACAGTGGTAGGGCATTTGCCTTACACGCAGCCAACCCAGAACAGATGGTGGTTCAAACCCCTGCATCCCATATGGTTCCCCAAGCCAGCCAGGAGCGATTACTGAGTGCAGAGCCAGGAGTAACCCCTGAATGTCACCGATTGACCCAAAACAAACAAAAAGTTATATCAACCAGTTGCCATGAAAAAAATCTTCAAAATTCATTAAATACTATTATGAAGTCCTCTTTAAACTTGTTCTAAGGCTAGAAAGATAATGCAGGGGATAAGGATAGGTTCATTCCCCAGCACCACATATGGCCCCTTGACCACTAGAAATAAGCACCAAGTCCAGGTATATTCCAAAACCCTCTCCAAAAATAAGGTTTTGGCCTAACAAACCAACATAATATCTGAACAGATATTAAGAGATAGGATGCAAAGACAATCTATCACACACTTCTCATACTTTAGCAATATTTTAGAAAATAGGTATTAACCCTCTAGCAGGTAGATCTTGTATATGAAGTCAGTTCAGTAAGTAGGACTTAATTCCAAGAATGTACACTAAATATAATGTTTATTTATAAATATACCACTACCAACAATCAGGTGAGGAACTTGATAAGATTTGATTCATGCACTGAGGATGTATCAGTGGTAGAATGCCTACCTTGCACACTTGAGTCCCTAGTTTGATCCCTGTAACCACAATACAAAAAAGATAAAACCAAACTTTAAGCTTGAAATAACACTATTTAGAGGTGATTACACATTTATATTTCCAGTCAATATAAAAAATATTTAGTAGTAATGCAGTAGGGATGTTTCTTTTAACATCATAAAGAAGTATAGGAAATGCCTCAAGAGTCAAATATTTGGAGAAATTAAAAGCTCAGCAATTGCTTATGACATTTTAATATTAGTATTCAATAAACAAAAAGAAGTAACTAAAATTTTACTATGCTGATTTTTTTTTTCTTGGTGTTTGGGCCACACCCGGCGTTGCTCAAGGGTTATTCTTGGCTGTCTGCTCAGAAATAGCTCCTGGCAGGCAAGGAGGACCATATGGGACACCGGGATTCAAACCAACCACCTTTGGCCCTGGATCAGCTGCTTGCAAGGCAAACGCCGCTGTGCTATCTCTCCGGGCCCACTATGCTGATTTTTAAAGAAAATTGTATATCTATTATATGCATTTTACAAATATTTCCTATTGATAGATTTCTATTGAGGTATGCTGATTTACATAACTATATATTTTAATGGTTCATTTTCACACCTCTTCAAAAATGGACATTACCATATCACACCCATCAAACAAGGTAAACCCTCTTAGATCATTCGATTTGTTTTTAATTTAGTCACCATGAAATTACAAAGTCATTCATGATTGAGTTTCAGGCATACAATATTTCAACACTTAATTCTTTTACCTGTGCCCTTTTTCTTATACCAGCTCCCTGCCACACTCACTAGTCTGCCTTTATGAGAGTCACTGGGGAGTAGGGGTTATTCTACAGTACATTTTTACACTGTGGTTTACAGTTCTGTTGCTGATAGCACTGTATAATCTAGCATACATTAAATCATACATAATGCTTTACCACCTTTCAGTACCACCTCCTTCTCCTTGTTGAGTACTTCCCTCCACCATAGTTGTTGCCCCTTTTCTTTAGCCCCAAAGTGACATGTTTCCTACTGAATGTCGGTTTTCAGATTCTTTGTTTCCATTGTCTTTGGGCATTTGTTATTCCACTATTACGTTTCTTTATAACCCACATATTCTCTCTCTCTCTCTCTTTCTCTCTTTCTCTCTTCTCTCTCTCCTCTCTCTGTCTCTCCCCCCTAATTTCACTCAGCATGGTTTTCTTAGGACCTCCATATAGCAAATTTCCTTTTTTTTTTTTTTTTTTTTTTTTTTGGTTTTCTGGGCCACACCCAGCAGTGCTCAGGGGTTACTCCTGGCTGTCTGCTCAGAAATAGCTCCTGGCAGGCACGGGGGACCATATGGGACACCGGGATTCGAGCCAACCACCTTTGGTCCTGGATCGGCTGCTTGCAAGGCAAACGCTGCTGTGCTATCTCTCCGGGCCCAAATTTCCTAATTTTATCTTTTCTTATGTCGAAGTAATATTGCATTGTACCATAGAGCCTTTATTTTTTAATCATTTATTCTTGAACATTTGGGTTGTTTCCAGATTTTGGCTACTGTGGATAGTGCTGCAAAGAACACAGGAGTTGTAGATAATTTTTCTCTATTTTGTTTTTGTGCCATTGGGCATATATTCCAAGGAGTAGAGTTGCTGGGTCAAATGTAAGGTCGATTACTAGATATTTTTAAGAATGTCTATATTTTTCCAGAAAGGCTGAACCAGTCAACATTCTCACCAGCAGTGAATGAGAGTTCCTTTCTTACCATATCCACACCAACACTGATGGTTCTTGTTCTTGATGTGTGCTATAGAATTGTATTTAAATTTCAACCACTATCCCAGGAGCAAGGAAAGTCAACAGATGAATTCTGATTCTAAAATGCACTTAAGTTTTGTACAATGAACATATTGAGTGGTGACAATAAAAATAACTTTAGTTATTCATAGCTCCTATAGTCATTGTCACCAAAGTGAGTGCTAACAAATATACAATTAAGTGACAAAATATCAATTGATGTAAACTTCCTTAGAAACAATACTGTAAGGGTTGGAGTGATAATACAGTGCAAAGGGTATTAATACAGTGCAAATTTGCCTTGCAAGCTGTTGATTTGGACTCAATCCCCAACATCCCATATAATCACCTGAGTACATCCAGGAGTGAAAGAAGTTTGTCATGAGCACCACTAGTTCCCCCTTAAACAACAAACAACATAAAACTGGAAAGTACTGCCTTACTTGTAGGAATAAAATTGAAAATAAATTGAAATTTGTAAGTGTGTTTATTCATAACTGAGATATGACATATCTTTCAAAAACTGTAAAAATATATGAATACTTTGTTTTTGTCCTTCAGACATAATTTTTCATATTCTTTATTTTCTAGGAAACAGTGCAGATCTCCGATTAGTAAAAACTTATATTGAGCTTGGACTACCTGGGGGAAGAATTGATTTTCTTATGTCTGAGAGGAATCAGGTACAATATAGTGGTGTTTTCAGAAAAAGCAAACATTTAATATTAATTTCATTCTAATATTTGCTTACTACAGAATTTCTATAGTAATAAATAATAAATCTGATTTCCATGAAATTTAACATTACTGTATTTAGTGAGTTCATGCTTATTATTTTTTAGGAGGAGTTTGTAGGCTTCCTCACTGTAATAGGTAATTCTCAGACAATAGTGTTTGCCCAAGTGTTGGGCTCAATTTTGACACTTTTACCTAGTGATAACTTTCCTGTTCTATTGGCTGAGTTCTCAGTCTCCCAAGATAACTCTATCAATAGTAAGTTTCAAACCCATGAGATGCATAAGACACAATATAGGGAAAGCTGGAGAGCAATATGCTTATCTTTAATTTCATGTGCTCACTAATCCAGAAACTCTTGAGAGTCCATCTTTTTGGACTTTTTAATGGTGTTTTTATTCATATATGTCATAACTCATTGGTTATTGGCTGTTGAATTCAACCTATTCCTTTCCTTGGGTTAGAATTTCCAACCCCCATTGTTAGGTGACTTCCCAGCCTACTTTATTATCATAACAAGAGATACCTTTAGCATCTTTAATACTTTAAAATTCCAAGGCTTTTGGAGAAATGTGAATTTGGAATCTTGAATGAAGACTTAATACGTCATATAAATGACCAAATATATTTTTCTTATAAATTATAGTATCTCAAGGAAGTGAAAATTATTTAATCAACCTGTGCACTATTTCATTTAATCCATTATGATTAGCTTAATGTTGAATGCTGAAAGTGTGCTAAATAATTAAATTAAAAATTTATCTAAAATACAGTGAAATGTTAATTAGGAAAAGAAATTAAGACTATCATAAAATATCATACATAGAAAATATTTTAGAATAGCAAACCAATGCAATTAAGTTGAAGAATACAGCCAATGCCCAAAAGAAATCTGTCACATTTTTACAGATAAGTAATGAATAATCTAGAAGAAAAAAGTTAAAGATAGTTTTATTTACAATTGTTTTCAAAAGTATCTAGGAATCTATTTTACAATGGAGGTGGAAGACTTATTTGTCAAAAGCTAAGTCACTATTAAAAGAAATAGTACAAGACACATAGCAAGTTGAAAGTGTTCATTTCCTATTATGTTCATTAATTGGAGAACTTGACATAGTGGAGATGACCATCCTATCCAAAGTATTAGACAGTGCAGTCTCTGTCAAAATTCTTATGGTATTGAAGGAAATAGAGGCAAATAATACTAAAATTTATGTGTAACCAAAATCTCTCTTTGCAGCCAAGTAATTTCTTATAGAAAGGCAGATAAAGTGACATTATTGCATTTACTGACTTAAGACTTACACTATTCTGGATAAGTATAGTGATAAAAAGCAGATTATCAGACCAGTGGAGTAGAATTGAGAATCCAAAAGTAAACCCAGAGATGCAAGACAAAGTAGCTACCTACATACAGGAACACGGGAGTTTCAAGTGCTAGGAAAGTTGGGAGCCACATCAAAAAAGAAAGAAATTAGATATGACAGACAAAAATTAGTTCAAAATTCAAGACCTCCAAATTAGACACAAATTCAGCAAAAAAATTAAAAGAAACTGTAGGCGAAACTGCATAAGACTGCAGAAGGGTCTTCAATTATTTGATTCCACTGGCAACAAAATTACAAGCAAAATTAACAGCACTACAGAAACTAAAAAGAATTGGCATTGCAAAAGAACTGAATTGAAATAATACACTACTGAATGAGAGAAAATTTTGCATGCCATGCATTTGATATGATTCATATCCAAGATATGTATAACTCAAAGAAGAAAACAACTCATTTTAAAATGAGAGAAAAGGGGGCTATAGAGATAGTATGGAGGTAGGGCATTTGCCTTGCATGCAGAAGGATGGTGGTTCAAATCCTGGCATCCCATATGGTCCCCCCATGCCTGCCAGGAGCAATTTCTGAGCATAGATCCAGGAATAACCTCTGAGCCCTGCTGGGTATGTCCCAAACCACCACCCCCCCAAATGAGAGAAAAGTTGAACAGACATTTCTCATTGCTTATTAAGTAAAGTATGGGTGAAAACAAATTTGTACCAGTGAGAATTATCTATATAAATCTGGAAAAAAACATTATTGCTTGGAATGTGGTATAAAGGAACCTTAATCATTGTTGATGGGACTTTCTCTAGTTCAATTTCTATGGAAAACTGTATAGACCTTCTTTCCAAAAGTTGAACTATTATAATATTCAGTGATTTTACTCTGGGATATTTATTCAAGAATGCAAGTATCTTAATTCAAAAAGATTTGCCTGTTGCTTTGTTCATTGCACAATACCCAAGACCTAGAAATAACTCAGATGCAAAACAATCATGTGTGGATAAAGAAATTAAGGTTTTTGTACACACTGGATTACTACTCAGCTATAAGAAAAGATGATATCAGGGCTGGAGAGATAGCATGGAGGTAGGGCATTTGCCTTGCATGCAGAAGGATGGTAGTTCGAATCCCGGCATCCCATATGGTCCCCCGTGCCTGCCAGGAGTGATTTCTGAGCATAGAGCCAGGAGTAACCCCTGAGCACTGCTGGGCATGACCCAAAAACAAACAAAAAATAATAATAATAATAATATATATATATTATATATAATATATATATATATATATATGAAAGAAAGAAAAGATGCTTTCTTTGCCTTTTGCTGCAATTTGGGTGTCATGTTAAGCAAAATAAGTCAAAAGGGAAAAAATAATTGCCAGATGGTATTCTCCATGCAGTATATATAGGAACAAAGTTAGGGAATTGACAATGTCCAAAGAAAAGAAATCGAGACCTTGAATTATCAGCAGAACTGGGACCACAGGATAGTGGAAGTGGGAGGTAAGGAAGTAATAAAAGATGAAAGTGTGAAGGGAAAAATGAAAGATCAAGGATTTTTGACACTGTTAGAAGTTGTTGCACAGCGTATATACCAAAAGTATAACTTAACATTGTAATTTTAAGAAAGATAGACTTTTTCCCTAGAAATTGACTATTCATGCTTATTAATGAATTCATTTCACTAACTTCTCATAGGAGCTGTGATTCTAATTGTATTAATGGTTTATATTCCACTTCATATTCAGTTTTAATGTGATTATGCATATTTAATACATGATATATCTCTTGCTTTTGTTTAGAATGATACTTTTGCTGATTTTGACAGCATGACTGATCGCCTTCTGGATGAAATAATACAATATATTCAGATATATAGCTTAACAGTTTCAAAAATAAGGTAACTGCTATGTTATGCAACTTAATTTTTATATCTATGAATCATAGAAAAATATTTTAGTATTTACTGTTCTGAAGCATAGAATATCATGACTCAGACTGAAAACAAAAAGAAAACATTATATATTTTTTAAGGATGAAGCATATACCATCTGATCCTATTTTTGTGAAATGTTCAGAATTGACTATTTGTAGAGACAGAAGGTTAGTTACTGCTACAGACTGGAGGAGATAGGAAGGAGAAAACTAAAGGAAGTGGTGAAAAGTTCTAAATTTTTTTGTAATAGTTGCAAAATTCTGTGAGTACACTAAAAACTATTGAATTGTATTCTTTACAAAGTGTTGAATTGTATGATGTGTGAATAATATTTTAATAAACCTGATAACAAAGAAGATAGAGAAAGGGATGTACCATCTATTATAAAATAGTGATGAGCGAAATGCTCTTCTGATTTCAGCAACTTCTAAATAGAGATAAATGTTTTATAAATGTTATTCTCTACGTGTAATGCAATGCGAATTATTTTCCTGTTCTTAAAGCACATGAAGTCAAAAACTTCCAGTTTGGAGTATATATTCAAAATAAGTCATCCCTCATAGATACAATTTAATGATTTTGCTTTATTTCAGAACTAAAATATAAAAAAAAAAAAAAAAGGTGTGTGCCTAAAGAAGCAAATTTATTGAAGCCAGAGAAATAGCACAGCAGTAGCACATTTGCACGTGGCAAACCCAGAATAGATGGTGGTTTGATTCCTGGCATCCCATATGGTCCCCCATACCTGCCAGGAGCGACTTCTGAGTGCAGAGCCAGGAGTAACCCCTCAGCGCTACTGGGTGTGACACAAAAACAAAAATGAAAAGAAATAAATTTATTATCTAGTAAATGTTAAATTAATTTTTAAATTATTTATTTTAAGTATTTACAAACTTTTGGATAAAATTTAATGTTAACTTTTAAAATATAATAAATATATTTAAGTAAATACTTATTATATTTTAAATATATATATTTTTTGTTTGTTTTGTTTTTTGGGGGGGGCCACACCCGGTGGTGCTCAGGGGTTACTCCTGGCTGTCTGCTCAGAAATAGCTCCTGGCAGGCAGAGGGAACCATATGGGACACCAGGATTCGAACCAACCACCTTAGATCCTAGATCAGCTGCTTGCAAGGCAAACACTGCTGTGCCATCTCTCCGGGCCCTATTTTAAATATATTTTAAATATATTTTAACAGGGCCGGAGAGGAAGCGCTAGAGGTAAGGCGTCTGCCTTGCAAGTGCTAGCCTAGGACCGACCTTGGTTCAATCCCCCAGTGTCTCATATGGTCCCTCCAAGCCAGGGGTGATACACATGAGCACAGAGCCAAGACTAACCCCTGAGCATCAAATAGGTGTGCCCCCCAAAAAAATATATTAATCAATAAAAAAATAGTAAATATATTTAACACAAATATAAAAAATATAAAAGGAATTTTATACACTCAGTTTTCCTTCAAACTATAGGTATTATAGGGGTCAGGCAGATACTCAGTGGGCTAGAATTCATACTTTGCATTCAGGAGTTCCAGGTTCTGTCCTCGGTAAGATATCATTACCCATGCAGAATTGAAGATGACTCTCTCAAGCACTACTGGGTATAACTTAAAAACAAAATTTTTAAAAGATAAATGTATACAATGGGTAAAGTACTTGCTTTGTGGGGCTGGAAAGATAGCATGGAGGTAAGGTGTTTGCCTTGCATGCAAAAGGTTGGTGGTTCGAATCCCGGCGTCCCATATGGTCCCCCAGACTGCCAGGAGCGATTTCTGAGTGTAGAGCCAGGAGTAACCCCTGAGCACTGCAAGGTGTGACACCCCCCCCCCCCAAAAAAAAAAGCATTTGCTTTGCACGCAACTAACTTAAGTTCTGTCCCTGGTACCACATACAGTCTCCCAATCCCCTCCAGGAGTGATCCCTGAACTCCCATAGTCCTGAATACTACCAAGTATGCCCCCAAAACGAACAAAATAAAGAAAAGCAATGAATTACCATTTCAAGATACTGAAATAAAGTTTTAAAATATTAGAAAATTTCAAATTATTACTGTTACTTCCATATAATGTGATAATAACTTATTTTTTACTTAAAGTTAATTATATGAAAGACATGGTTTGTTTTGTTTTGTTTTTGCCCCCTTTTAAAGCTTCATTGGACATTCATTGGGAAATTTGATAATCCGTTCAGTGCTCACCAGGCCAAGGTTTAAATATTACCTTGATAAACTTCATACCTTTTTATCACTTTCTGGACCTCATCTTGGTACACTCTACAATAGCAGTGCTCTTGTTAATACAGGTAAATAGTTTTCTTTTTCAATATAGAAACCTTGCCGTGGAGAGAACATTTAATATAAATGTAGCATTTTCTTGTGTTTATTATAGAGTGTTTGTTACATTATGAAATGAAAGATGAAGCCATTTTTCTAAATTGACATTGAGTGTGAAAAATATGTTAAAAATGGTTTCAAAAAATATTCTAGGGGCCGGAGAGATAGCATGGAGGTAGGCATTTGCCTTTCATGCAGAAGGACGGTGGTTCGAATTTTGGCATCCCATATGGTCCCCTGTGCCTGCCAGGGGTGATTTCTAAACCTAGAGCCAGGAGTAACTCCTGAGCACTGCCGGCTGTGACCCAAACACCAAAACCAAAAACAAACAAACAAACAAACAAAAATATTCTAATAGATGGAAATGTTACTCAGTAGTAGATAGCACGCACTCATATGTGTGAAGCCCTGATCTGGATCTTTCACACACCAAATCCTCAGTTCTTCCTTTCCCAAGCTCCTGGTAACCTACCCCACCCCCCAAAAAGAGGATGTCCTCAATTTCCTTTCTCTTTACATCAACCTGTCTAGATTTTTAGTAAATACTTTTAAATAGGCATTTTTTCGTTTATACATCTAACAAATATTTTACTATATTATAACATGACAAAATATATGACATTAATTAGGATTTTAATTTGTTACTCATAGAGGAACTTAATGAGAAAATACTTAGTTTTCTTTTCCCAAGAAATTTAATTTAAAAACCCTGGTTCTGGTTAGAATAGATATTCTCCTTAAGAAAGAACCAGTACCTTGATTTGTCTTTTATTTCATTTTGTTTTTCCCTTACAACTTTGAAACGCCTTTTATATATAGTTGTTACTCATTGTAAGAGTAAACTGATTTTATTCTTTTTCACCAAACCATGAAATTCTTAGTTCCATGTTCTCTTCTACTTCTTTCACTAGCAAGCAAACTACATTTTTTAGTATACCATTTTAAATAGTACATTTTAATAGTTCTCTATTTCTAATTTTAATAAAGTTTGTTTTCCATTTTTAACTTTTCAAAAAGTGAGTGTGAAAGAAAAATAATATAAGTAAATAATAAAAATTCTGAATTTAGTGGAAGAGCTTAACAAATTGAGTACATGATTAGCATGCATGAGACTTGGGTTCAATACATAGCACCAAATGGTTCTTAGAATGTCTCTGGGAATAGTCCCCAAACCCCAGCACAACCAGGCATAAACAAAAATAATAATGTAAACTTTTTCTCTCAAAACTTATTCCCAAATATAGTTGAATTATTTTATCTAATATATTTTTCCCATTTTCCTCTAATATCCTCTAAATAGTTAAAGTAGAAATAGATATTCTATATTCTTAAATTATTTCCAGGGTGGGGAGCAAAAGATAGCATGGAGGTAAGGCATCCCATAAGGACGGCATTCCATATGGTCCTCTGAGCCTGCCAGGAGTGATTTCTGAGCCTGGAGCCAGGAATAACCCCTGAGTGCTGCCGGTTGTGACCCAAAAAAAAAATATTTTAATTCGGGTTGATTGAAGGTTCATATAAAGAAATTACATTTATGTAGGTAACTCATAATATAAAAATTATAATTAAGGACCAAAGAAATAGAATAGCAGGTAGGGTATTTGTCTTTGTTTAGGCTGACCCAAGTTCAATTCCCAGCATCTCATATGGTGCCCTGAGCCTGCCATGAGTGATTTCTGAGTTCAGATCCACGAGTAATCCCTAAACACCATGAGGTGTGCCCCAAAAAACAAACAAAAAATTATGATTAAATATGAACCATAAGATTATTTATACCTATATAAATTAAATGATTAATTGATAATATATTTCTATTAATTGATTAATTGAAACGCTAATTCTGAAGTTTAGTCCATATCTAATTAATCAGAGACTTTGTAGTTAGGCATTTTGATGTTACTGTTTGAAGATTACACACACAATTCTAATAAATATGAACATATTGTTCATATAATATAACATTATAATATGCTGAACAGAAATATTTTTTTCAAATTTGTACTTCAATGACCATTTTCTGTTTTATTATTGAATGAAATAGGGACAACATGTCTTCAACAATCACCATTAAATCAGAAGTAATTTATGTGTTTCTGATTATTGACTATGATTATCAGAAAATAGAACTATATTCCATATATTATAACCAATAAAATGCTTATTTTAGATCTTATTTTATGCATTGAAATACATAGTAAAATTAACATGTTGCCACACATTTCCAGCTGTACTAACATATCATTTATAACTGTCTAGGTCTCTGGTTTATGCAGAAATGGAAAAAATCGGGCTCTCTCTTACAGCTGACTTGTCGAGATCATTCAGACCCTCGCCAAACATTCTTATACAAGCTTAGTAATAAAGCAGGTAAGTATCTAGTAAGAGTTTTGAAGATATTTACATGAAAATGTAAATACTGTTTTGTTTTTGTTTTGGGCCCATACTTGGTGATGCTCAGGGGTACTCCTGACTTTGCTCTCAAGGGTCATTTCCTGGCAATGCTCAGCAGACTCTATGGGATGCCAAGAATCAAACCTGGGTCAGCTGCATGCCAGGCGAATGCCCTACCTGCTGTGCTATTGCTCTAGCCCATGAAAACTTTTAAAAATGAACCTTTAGCAAAGAAATGATTACCTTGTCTTTCTAGTTATAAAAAAAAGTATAATTAATTATAATTTTGTGATGAAATAGAAGATTCAAAAATAAAGTTTAGCAGTTAAATTAATTATTACCATGAATATATTCATCTTTTATAAGTGAAATAACTTAGAAAATTTAATTATGCCTACACTTGGCCTAGCCTTCTGGAAATCCATACTCTTGTCCACGGACCATTCTATAAACTCAAATGACCACTTATTTGTGCTCATCAAACTTTTCTGCACAAATGTCAGAAACTAAAATATTAATAGTTATTTCTTGCACAGATTCTGCCGATTCTTACTACTCATCTCCATAGCTAATTATTAAGTTTAATACATTGTCCATCTTCACATACATTCAGCCTGGAGCCCAAATTACTCTTTAACCATTCTGATTGTTAGCATTCAAAAATAAGGAGTATCTAAATAGATGAGAATGGCTTTATTGGCACAGAGATAATAGGGAAGCTAGCCTGAACACACAAATAGAGCAAGCTCCAGAAGGGGGAAGTGTAAGAGTCTGCTTTTATGCCAAATAGAGATAAGGTCTTTTTAATAGTCTATATATTTGGAGTTTTCCAGTGGAAAAAATACAAATTTATGAGAAGAAACAGTGTGACATATACAGTTGAGAAACCCAGTTTACATTAAATAATGGTATATCACATGCAGAAAATGTCAGCAAAATAAAGTATGTTTTTAGTATAGTTAATGAGGAAGCAGATCAGATGGCCCTTCAGGTCTGTTTTCACTGACCAATTTTAGCATAGGTGGGACCAGAGAAATAGCACAGAGGATTAGAATCCCAGCATCCTGAGCATTGCCAGATGTGCCCCCCCCCCCTAAAAGAAAACGTTTGTATCATAAATATGTAGATCACTGACACAATAGATTCATAGGTCCTCATCTACTTATCCCTATCCATTACCTTAAAAGTTCAGAGGTGTATATGTGGGGGCGGGGGGAATTCCCACTTGTATGGTGCTTGCCTTGTACACAGCTGACTTACAATCTGTCCTGATACCCTTTATAGTAACCCAATCTCTGCCAGGAGTGAACCTTGTGCATAGACCCAGGAGTAAGCCTAGAGCACCAAATGCATGGCCTAGAAATAAAAGGCAAAAAAAAAAGTCTTTTTTTTTTTTTTTTTTGAGATCAAAGAGCTGAAACTTAACTGTGGCTTGCAAAGGCACTGGATTTGATTTACAAGATTATTTAAGTACCACTGGTGGTCCAGTGGCTGAAAGACTTGAGGAGTGATGACCTTTAGGTACCCTGCACACTGCTTAAAACAGGTTCCTTCCCACTTGCCCCTTTTTTAGAACAAAATTACTTGGTACCTTCCTGAGAATCTCTTCTTACTTTTATTTTTTTGAGTTCTCATGCTTTTACTTTTTGCAAAGCACTATTCTCTGTGTTCTGTTGACATGACACTAATTTTTACATGGCCACATGAAGTAATACACATTGTTCCCATTTTATTATTTTTATATAAAATATCTAAGCATCATGAGTACAAGCATGATTGTAGTTGCGTTTCAATCATAAACAGAACACCCCTATCACCACTTCAACATTTCCCCACCAATGTTCTCCCTCCCTCCTTCCCAGCCCTTGCCTGTATTTGAGATAAACATTCTACTTCTCTCACTCATTAAGATTGTCATGATTGTTGTTAGTGTAGTTATTTCCCTATCTGCACCACTATTTGTGGTGAGCTTCATATTGTGAGCCAGACCTTCTTGTCCTCATCTCTTTCTGTCTCTGGGGATTATTACAATAATGTCCTTAATTTTTCTTAAAACCCATAGATGAGAGAGATTATTCTGTATCTATCTCTCTCACTCTGACTTACTTCATTCAGCATAATAGATTCCATGTACATCCACATATAGGAAAATTTCATGACTTCTCTCCTAACGGCTGCATAACATTCCATTGTATATATGTACCACAATTTCTTTAGCCATTCCTCTGTTGAAGGGCATCTTGGTTGTTTCCAGAGTCTGACTATTGTAAATAGTGCTGCAATGAATATAGGTGTGAGGAAGGGATTTTTGAATTGTATTTTTGTGTTCCCTTGGCATATCCCTAGGAGTGGTATAGCTGGATCATATGAGAGCTCAATTTCCAGTTTTTTGAGGAATCTCCATATTTTTCATAAGGCTGGGCTAGACAGCATTCTCACCAGCAGTGAATGAGATTTCCTTTCTCTCCATACCCCCACCAGCACTGATTATTCTTGTTCTTTGTGATGTGTGCCAGTCTCTGTGGTGTGAGATGGTACCTCATTGTTGTTTTGATTTGCATCTCCCTGATTATTAGTGATGTGGAGCATTTTTTCAAGTGTCTTTTGGCCATTTGTATTTCTTTTTACCTTCTTTAAACAAGCAGAAAATTCGTTCCCTCTTGCTGTTATGCCTAAGGACCAACACTACACTTCCTATGTGAATCATTCAACACATCCTGGTTTTGGGGGGCGGGTGAGTATTACTCATTCCTGGAAACACTGGATTGGGAAATTTTTTAATGGCTTCTAATTTTCATATCTTCTTCATACTTTGAACTACCACTGCTACTGTCACTCCACAAATGATCTTGCTTCCTACTTTATATGTGATAATCGAGACCATCATGAAAGAACTTTAGCATACCTTTTTTCTTTCTCAGTAAAGTTTACATTTATGATCTAGGAATAACTCTGGGTTTTTATTTTTCTCTTCAATATTTTAATCTCTTATCTCTGTATTTAATCTGCCTTTCTCAGTGGAAAAATCCCTTAATTTATGGTATTCCACTTAATCTCATGTTACATCAGTGGTAATTGATATGCTCCTTGACTACTGACACTGTAGTTCTCTTTCTCTTTTTTCAAATTGAAGCCACTTTACTTCATCTTTTACTTCACCTTTCAATCTATTACAATTTGATTTCTAATTTCATCATTCTACACAAGCTTGTTAAATCCAGTGATCTCTGTTCATTCTTTTACTTGAACTTACTTTCATTTAAGATTATTGAAAACACCTTTCATCTTGAAGTTACTTTCTGTTCACTAATTCCTTATCAGCATCTAATTTTTTTTCATCTCTTGCCTTTTGCTTTCAAATAGGCTCCTTTTTTTCTTCTCCCTCTGCTTTGTTCTTTGATAGGATTATTCAGTATCCAACTTTACCTTCGATACTCATTTAACACAGTCATCTGTGCTTTATAATTGAGTGTCCATTTGCCCAATTAATTTAACACTTAGATGTTTCATGAATGCTACAGATAGAATGTTTTAGGTGCCTTCTGAATTTCTTCTCTTGATTTCACATTTACAAGTATGTCACCCCCATTTACCCAGCTAGAACCTGGAAAATTTTTTAGATTTCCCCTACCATACACTGAGCTTTTAATATTTGCAGCCTTTCTAGTAGCAATCTGCCTCAAATTTGTAGCAATAAGAGTAGAGCAAAATAAAATAGTATCTTCAGGTTTATACAACTTTAGGTTGATATTCAAGTAGAGATGTTTAAACAAATAAAATTGGATTTTATTAATGAGATCAGGCTGGAGGCATACTGTATTTTTCGCTCTATAAGATGCACCTGACCATAAGATGCACATAATTTTTAGACAAGGAAAACAAGAAAAAAAAAAAAAAGTAAATGGTGCAATGCGAGGCGCCAGGAGACGGTGGCTTGGAACAACCAGCCTTCGAGGCTGAAGTATATTTACAATACGCTGTTCCACAGCTGGTGTAAACACATTTACCTAACTTTTTTTCATCAGAAAATAAATAATAAAAAAATGTCATAGTAAATACTTTGAAAAACTATGAATTCCACAGTAAATACTGGGGAAATTAGAAAGGAAATTCTCTTGACCTAAGAGATAGTTTCTCCACCCTTGAAGCATACTGTCATGAAATGAACTACAGGCTCTGGACATGACAACCCCAAGGTCTTCCTTTATGGTGCCAGGAAATGTTCTGCTTTGTTTCGGTTGTGGTTGTCAAAGTTAGTCCTCTGTAATTAAGAGATCTTGGTTTTTGCACAGATTCTAGGATAGTGTCTTTTTAATGGTTCGAGAAGTTCTGCTCACTACGTTTGTTGTAGTCAGTCTTCTGTAATTAGTGATCTTGGTTTTTGCACATATCAAGGACAGAGTGTTTTTTGATTTCATGTCACCATTAGGGCAACTTGCCCTTAGATCAAGTTATTGCTGTTTACTCATTGTCAGGATTTTATATGAACCTTCCCCAGCGCAAGTTGGTGCCAGAGCGGTATTAGGGACTCCCTCAGGGGGAGTTTGATTCCTGGTGCTGCAGCAGGGAACTGTGCCAGTGCTAAGGTTGGGATCTAGGGTTCTGATGTCCAATCACATGAGGTTTAAGTTGAGTCCCCATGACAAATGTTCTGTTCAGGGTGGAAGGTGCCCCTGTATTATAAAATTTATGAGTTCTTATGTCTAGTAGATAACTTGTTTCTATATGTAAGATTTTCTCCATTTTAGTGTGCCTATGCAAAAAGGAATGATGCATATCATATTATTGTGCATTTGGAGGTAAAAATGACAAGCTATACAATCTCTGTACCCTGACCTGAGCTTTTATCCCAAGCAAGACTTTTCTATTAGAATTTTGTACTAAGCAGAAATAAAGCCAGCAAAAATTAAAATAAAGGGATGGAGAAGGCTACCTTTATATTTGGAAATAAACACACTAAGAGGTATATCTATTAAGGAAACACAAAAAAAATATAGATAATCCCCATTAAGTCTTTTGAGATAGTCTGCGGGGGATGAGATCCAGGGCACATTTTCATCCCACTTCTTGAGTCTTATTGCCTATATTTCTATGAGAATCAGTGAAACTTTTATAGGTGAAGTTTTAGTATTTTTGTGTCTAAGGATAGAAAGTACATGGAATTTCTTATAGTGTACTTAAGTATATACTTGATTTATAAAACTATAAGCTATTCACACAAAATCAAAAACACTATTTGAGAAATTTTGTGAGAAAAATACACAACAGAGACTTAAGGATATTACCTGAACCATGCACAACTTTCTGCTAGCCTTATGCTCTGAAGAAGGTAGCTGTAGTTTGTGCTAGTGCTGATGACAGGTTGGCACCTTTCTTATGCCATTGGTCCCCAGTTTATGAAAATTTCATCACTGCTTCCTTGAAATATCTTTTAAGTCTCAAGGGGAGTCAAATAGCACCCAGTTGAGTACAGCTTCAGAAGACTACCTAGTATATACTGTTACATCTCATAAGATTATGAGAGGCACTGAGATCTCTGTATTTTAAAAGGACTTTCTATGAAGACCAACTCCAGAGTCTGCAAACTGCCAGATGGTGCAGTACCTAAACTTGCAGTGTGGTGCTTCTGAGACCCAGTGGTTGTGGGCAACAACAATGGTTACCTGTTAAGGTAGTGGGTTCCATATGCTGCCAGGAATTAAACTTTGGGCCCCACACATATAAAGTTTATAGCTCCATGTCCCAAGAACTTATACTTCTATATTTTTTATGTTACATGAATTTTTTTATTTAAGCACAGTTCTTACAAAGTAAGAACTGATCATTTATACTGAATTTTACAAAGTAAATTTTAATTAGTAATAATAATAGCATAATAAAATAAAAGCATTAGGCTGGAGTGAAGTTAGGCATTTGCTTTGTACCTGGCCAACCCTATTTTGATCCCTAGCATTCCATATGGTCCCCTGAGCCAGCCACAAGTAATTTCTGAGCCCAGAGCCAGAAGTAACTCCTGAGCACTGCTGGGTATGGCCCCATAAAGAAAAAGATAGAAAGAAAAGAAAAACATTGGGGCCAAAAAAATCAACCTGGTCAACCTGAGTTTGGTCCCTGGTACCACGTGTGGCTCTCTGAGCATTGCCTGGTATGATCCCTGATCTCAAAACCTGGAGTAAGCCCTGAAGACTTCTGTGCTGCTGGTGTGGGCCGAAAACAAAGAAACAAGAAAAAAACTAAAAAAAAGCATAATTATAAAAATTTATGTAAATTTCATTATTCATGACCTTCCTCATCTGAACATATATTTATATTACTAAGTTCATTATTAATAATTATGTATATATTACTTATTTTAAGTTAAAACTTATGCATACATCATATGCTTTAAACATTAGTTAAAACTTAAGCCTACAAACTGTTTGCCTTAAAATGGCAACTCTTTATTTTACCAGTCTGACATTACCAAAGTTTGAAGTTGTTACACATAGCTCTCAACTGTAGATAAAATATCAACTAGCATATTTATCTAAACAAGCATGTTTCTTTATTGGTAAATGAATACAATAGTATCTTCCTGACAAGACTATTAAAGTTTTTTTCTTGTCACACCCAGCAACACTTAGGGGTTAGTTACTTTTGGCTATGTGCTTAGAAATCACTCCTGGCTTGGGGGACCCTATGGGACATCAGGGATTAAACCCAGGTCCATCCTGGTTCAGCCTCGTGCAAGGCAAATCCTTACTGCTGTGCTATCACTCCAGCCCTGACTATTAAAATATTAAGATAATATGTGCAAATTATTAGTATTTTGAATATAAAGAACTTAAGGTTAGATGGTAAAAGTAGCTCTAAAGAGTTGTCTGAACTAGAACATTATTTACTAATGTAATTAATAATGTAAGTTGAGGCCTGAGAGATAGCATGGAGGTAGGGCATTTGCCTTTCATGCAGAAGGATGGTGGTTCGAGTCCCGGCATTTCATATGGTCCCCTGAGCCTGCCAGGAGTAACCCCTGAGTGCTGCCGGGTGTGACCCAAAAACCAAAATAATAATAATAATAATGTAAGTCATAGTTAATTTACTTTCAAATTAACATGAATTATTAGTCTTTTAAATATCAGCAGTTAAAAATCCTTCATGTCAATATAAGTAAATATAAAAAATGATTTAAAGAAATTATTAAATTGTTTTTATTTTAAGATTATGCCTTGCACCTGAATCTTGTTAATATATACTAGAATTTAATTCACATTATTAGACATAACATAAAAAGCATGATTTTCTAATTATCTTGATTAGTATATTAGGTAATAATGAAATACAGAAATAAAATAACAGTACATGACAGCTGGAACTTACTATATTCCAGATATCAGCTTATTGCATATATGTGCTCTGATACATAATAGCTTATTTACTATTATGCAGTAGAAATCTTATAACCCCTATCTTGTAGATGAAGGGCCTAATTATAGAGAAGTTAAATTATCTGCTTTAGAGTATAAGGCTAGTAGAAAGTTTTGCATGATTCAGATTATGTCCATAAGCCATTATTGTGTATTTGTTTTGTTTTTTGGGGGGCCACACCTAGCTGTGCTCAGGGATTACTCCTGGCTCTGCACTTTGGTCATTCTTGGTGGTACTTAGAGGAGTGTATGGAATGCCAGGGATTGAACCCAGGTCAGCCACATGCAAGGCAAACACCCTATCCTCTGTGCTATTGCTCTGACCTTCTGTTGTGTAATATTTTTGGCTTTGGAGATTTTTGTTAATGTTAACAATATTCTGTACTTGACAGTCTTATTTTAGAATATTGTCAGTTTGTCTCTCAAGCTTTGATCATGTCTACCACAGAGCTGTGAAAGATTACTAGTCTATTTTTAAAACATCATTTCACCTGTATGTTTTATATAATTTATTTATAAAGTAAATTTTGTGGATTTATAGCAGAAATATCAGAAATAAATATTAAATAAATATCAGAAATAAATAGAAAAATATAGGCAGTGTTTATGTAAAATCTGTTATTTTTTAAATCCATAATGATAATTTCTCTTTCATTTAATATTACTCTGCTAAAGCCTCCTACTTGTAAATGCCCTTGTCTTATTATTGCTTCTGTTTCTTTACAATGGTCAACTTCTGGTTCTTTGGGAAAAACTAAAATAGTATATCTAAAGTAAAATCTGGCCTTCTATCTTCTTCCATTTCTTTTGTTTTTTTAATATCTTTATTTAAACACCTTGATTACAAAAATGATTGTAGTTGGGTTTCAGTCATGTAAAGAACACCCCCCTTCACCGGCTCAACATTCCTATCACCAATGTCCCAAATCTCCTTCCTCCCCACCCACCCCCACCTGTACTCGACAGGCTTTCCACTTCCCTCATTCATTCATATTGTTATGATAGTTCTCAGTGTAGCTATTTCTCTAACTGCACTCACCACTCTTTGTGGTGAACTTCAAGTTGTGAGCTGAACCTTCTAGCCCTACTCTTTGTCTTTGAGGATTATTGTGAAAATGTCTTATTTTTTAAAAAACCCATACATGAGTTAGACTATTCTGTGTCTATATCTCTTCTTCTGACTTATTTCACTCAGCATAATAGAGTCTATATTTTGGGGATTTTTTTTTTTTGGTTATTCTTTGAGTAATTTGTATATCCTTGATATCAACCCTTTATCTGATGTTTTGAATGAAAATATTTTGTCCCAGTCAGCCCATATTTCTTTTGCCATACAGCAATTCTCTAGTTTGATGAAGTCTTATTTTTTGTGTGTGTATTGATTCTGTAGCCTTTGCCTTTAGCATCATTGAATACTTCTTTGAGGTCTAGGTATTGGAGTGTTCTGCCTATATTTTCCTTGGTATACTTTATAAATTCAGTCTGCATTAACTTTTGTGTAAGGTGTTAGAGATGGATCCAGCTTTAAATTTTTACTTATGACTATTCAATTGTCCCAACATCATTGTTGGGATGTCTTTATTCCATTTCATATTCTAAGCTCCTTTGTCAAATATTAATTGACCGTGTGTTTGGGGGTTTGTCACTGAATATTCTATTCTGACCAATTGGTCTGAAAGTCTGTCTTTGTTCCAATATCATGCTGTTTTGATCACTATATCTTTGTAGTAGAGCTTCAAGTTAGGTGATGAGATGCCTCCTGGTTTCTTGTAAGAGATACCCAGCAATTTATCCAAAACAAAGGCTTTCCCCATCTTTCTCTTCCCCAGAACCTCTCCCTTTGATACATAAACTACCACCTGGATCACTCTGGCCTGCTCCACCCTTGTGAATTTTGTTATGGGATAATAAAGAAAAGTCAGTTTTGGCTTGGCTCTCAGAGAGAGACCATGAGAAACCACTGACTCCATGTTTCTTACCTGACTTGCCTGGTTTATTATTTCTTCACTGCTATTCTGCTTCTTCAGACCCGTCCATCTCCATATGGTATGTGGATACATGGATGACTTCAGCCGCCTACTACAGAACGAGAAGATGGAGGGACGCCTTTGTTTTGGGTTAATAGCTGTATGTCAACTTAACAGTTTTTCAATATGGGTTTGGCTGTCTTCGATCTTTTATGGTTCCATACAAACTTTATAATTGATTGTTCATTAAGTCCTTGAAGAATGTTGTCTGAGTTTGGATAGGAATTGCACTAAATCTATATAGTAGTTTAGATAAGATGGTCATTTTGATAATAGTGATTCTTCCAATTCATGAGCATGGAATTTTTTATATTTCTGTAGGTCTTCAATTATTTTTCTTTATGCTGTAGGTCTCTTCACTCTTTTGATAAGTTGATTTTGAGATACTTGATGTTTTTTGACATTATTTTAAGTGGGATAGACTGTTTATCTCTTTCTCTCTGACTCATTATTTGTATAAAATAATGGAACAAATTTTTGTGTATTGACTGTAGCCAATCACTGTGCTGGTATATTGGTTTAATTTTTCTGGGAGCTATTATGTAAACTCTTTAGAGTTTTCAATGTATATTAAAGGGTCATCTGCAAATAGTTTAACTATTTGTTTAACTTCCTCTTTGATTTCCTTCTTTTGCCTGTTTGCTGTGGCTAGGACTTCTCTATGATGTTAAATAAGAATTGGGCCCGGAGAGATAGCACAGTGGCGTTTGCTTTGCAAGCAGCCGATCCAGGACCAAAGGTGGTTGGTTCGAATCCCGGTGTCCCATATGGTCCCCCATGCCTGCCAGGAGCTATTTCTGAGCAGACAGCCAGGAGTAACCCCTGAGTACCACTGGGTGTGGCCCAAAAACCAAAAAAAAAAAAAAAAAAAAAAAAGAATGAAGACAGGGAGAAATGGCTGGATGTGGGGGTTTCCAGGCAGAGTGCTGACTGCTCTACCTGCAGAGTCTCCACCTGGCTGTGCTTCTTCTGAGGACACTGAGCACCAGAAGGGAGCCCTGTCCTACCCTTCTCTGTCTTTCCTGAACTCTGGAAGCTCTCCTCAGAGCCCTGGGAAGCGAACCCCAAAGAAACTACATTTGGAAGCTACCCAGCGAGCCAGAAACTGAGCACCTGAAGGAAGCCCTGTCCTACTCTTCTCTGTCTTTCCTGAACTCTGGAAGCTCTCCTCAGAGCCCTGGGAAGCGAACCCCAAAGAAACTACATTCGGAAGCTACCCAGAGAGCCAGTGACCCTCCTCAGAGTCCTGGGAAGTGAACCCCAAAAATACAGCATTCTGAAGCTGCCCAGCGAGCGAGTGAAAACTACGCCTGACCAGTGGGGCCCGACTGTGAAAAATTGTGAGTGCTGCCTATGTGTGTCTCTGCTATCCTGTTGCGTGAACCTCCTGAGAGTGGGCTGAAAAGAGGCTTCAGAAGGCACTTAACTCCACTTCGCTACGCAGCTGTGCGCTCTTTCTAAAAAAAGAACACCATCACAAGAAGAAAAAAACCACACTAAGAACTGTGCTGGATCACAGAAGCAAGAATTTCTCTCCAGACTGTCTTCTCTCCTGCGTGTTTGGGCCTAAGATTTGATCCTGTGTGAGGCTTCATCCACGGAGGACTCCCCTACCTTGGAGGCAAGTCGGCCCATCCAGAAAGGGCGGAGCCAGAGAAGTGTGCTGCCTGCATCATATAACCAATGAATACCACCACAACACGTAGAAAAACCCACAATACAAGTGTGACAATGGGGAAACAATGCAGGCCAGCATCAGACATAGAGAATGAAGATGACAATTCTGATGACCAGTTAACGACCAACCAACTAATCAATCTCTCAGATAAGGACTTTAGAGTAGCAATATGGAATATACTCAAAGAACTCAAAGAAACCATGAATAGAATAGAACAGAACACTAATAAAAATCAAGAAAATATGAAGACAGAAATCACAAAACTCCAAACTGAAATAACATGTCAACTAACAGGCCTGAAAAAATCAGTAAACGAAGTGAATGACAAAATGGATAAGCTCTGGGACAGGGTATCAGAAGCTGAGAATAGACTTGGTGCTGTGGAAGATGAGATACATAACAATTCCATACAACAGGAGAGATTGGAAAAAAAAAACTTAAAACAAATGAACAGACAATGGAAAAATTAGTCAAAGAATGGGAACAGATGAAAATAGAGGTCTATGATAAGATCAACAGAAACAACTTAAGAATCATTGGAGTCCCAGAGACCCAGGAAGAAAATTTCCAGGAAGAATAAACGGTCAAGAACATCATTAAAGAGAAACTCCCAGAGCTAAAGAATATATGTGATCAAATCCTGCATGCTCGAAGAGTACCAACCAAAAGAGACCCAAGAAAAACCACCCCAAGACACATCCTAGTCACAATGACAAATCCCACAGATAGAGACAGAATTCTGAAAACAGCAAGATCAAAAGGGGAAATTACATTCAAGCAAGCATCCTTGAGATTTACAGCAGACCTGTCACCAGAAACACTAAATGCCAGAAAGCAGTGGTGGGATATTGTGACAAGACAGAATGAAATGAATGTTTCACCTAGAATACTGTACCCAGCAAAACTCACTTTCCGGTTTGACGGAAGAATACATGGTTTCACAGACAAAAAACAGCTCAGAAACTTTACAGACTCAAAACCAGTCTTAAGAGAAAAACTGAAAGACCTAATCTAAGACAAGACTACCCAAAAGACACACCAAATTTCGATATAAAGATGGCATTAAATCCCAGGACAATTCTTTCTCTCAACGTCAATGGACTAAATGCACCAGTTAAGAGACACAAAGTGGCTAAATGGATCAAAAAACTCAATCCAACCTTCTGCTGCCTACAAGAAACGCACCTGAATAGTCAGAACAAACATAGACTCAAAATAAAAGGCTGGAGAAAAATTATCCAAGCAAACAACACCCATAAAAAAGTTGGAGTGGCCATACTAATATCAGATAATGCAAACTTTATACTCAGGAAGGTTGTAAGGGACAAAGATGGACATTTTATATTAATCAAGGGGTATGTAGAACAGGAAGAAATAACTCTCCTAAACATATATGCACCAAATGAGGGGCCAGCAAAATATTTAAAACAACTGTTGACAAATCTGAAAAACAATATCAATAACAATACAATAATTGTGGGGGACCTCAACACTGCTTTGTCAACACTGGATAGGTCAACCAGACTGAAACCCAACAAGAATATACTAGACCTGAGGAGAGAAATGGAAGAAAGAGGCCTAGTGGATATATATAGGACACTCCATCCCCAGAAACCTGGATACACATTCTTCTCCAATGTACATGGGACATTCTCCAGGATAGACTACATGCTGGCACATAAAACATACCTCCATAAGATCAAGAGGATAGAAATTTTGCAGACTACCTTCGCTGACCACAAGGCTCTGAAATTATTTGTGAATTCCAAAGGGACTCAGAAGAAAAACTTTAACACCTGAAGTTAAACAGCCTCATACTCAATAACCAGTGGGTCCGAGATGAAATCAAGGAGGAAATCAAAAGGTTCCTGGAAACAAATGACAATAAAGACACAAACTATCAGAACTTATGGGACACAGCAAAAGCAGTACTGAGAGGAAAATTTATAGCTTTGCAAGCACACATCAGGAAGGAAGAAGGAGCTTACCTGAGTAGATTAATGACACAGCTAGTTGTGTACTTTCTAGTACTAGAAAGTACTCAACAAAAGGACCCAAAAATAGGAAGACAGAAGGAAATAACAAAGCTGAGAGCAGAAATCAACGAAGTGGAAACCCAAAAAACAATCCGAAAGATCAACTAAAGCAGAAGTTGGTTCTTCGAAAAAATAAACAAGATTGATAGACCACTAGCAAACCTAACAAAGAAAGAGAGAGAGAGAGAAACTTCATAACTCGTATTAGGAATGAAAAAGGAGAGATCACTACTGATATGACAGAGATTCAAAGGGTAATCAGAAACTACTTTGAAAACCTCTATGCCACTAAAAATGAGAACCTGGAAGAAATGGATAAATTCTTGGACTCTTATAATCTTCCACTCTTCCACGGTTGAAAGAAGAGGATGTAGCATATCTAAACACCCCCATCACCATTGATGAAATAAAAATGGTAATCAAAAGTCTGCCCTAAAACAAAAGCCCAGGCCCAGATGGATTCACTAATGAATTCTATCAAACTTTCCAAGAGGAACTACTACCAATCCTGGCAAGACTCTTTCATGAAATTGAACAAGTGGAAACACTCCCAAATAGCTTTTATGAAGCCAACATCACCTTGATACCTAAACCAGACAGAGATGCTACGAAAAAAGAAAATTACAGACCAATATCGCTGATGAATGCAGATGCAAAGATCCTCAACAAAATCCTGGCAAATAGGATTCAATGCCTCATTAAGAAGATCATCCACTACGATCAAGTAGGTTTCATCCCAGGAATGCAAGGATGGTTTAACATCCGTAAGTCTATCAACATAATACACAACATCAACAACAAGAAAAATAAAAACCACATGATTATATCAATAGATGCAGAGAAAGCATTTGACAAGGTCCAACACCCATTCTTGATCAAAACTCTCAGCAAGATGGGAATGGAAGGAACCTTTCTCAATATAGTTAAGGCCATCTACCACAAGCCAGTGGCAAATATTATCCTCAATGGAGAAAAACTAAAAGCCTTCCCTCTAAATTCTGGCACAAGACAAGGCTGTCCTCTCTCACCACTCCTATTCAACATAGCACTGAAAGTACTTCCTATAGCGATTAGGCAAGAAAAAGATATCAAGGGAATCCAGATAGGAAAGGAAGAAGTCAAGCTCTCACTGTTTGCAGATGACATGATGCTCTACTTAGAAAACCCTAAAGACTCTACCAAAAAGCTTCTAGAAACAATAGACTCATATAGCAAGGTGGCAGGCTACAAAATTAACACACAAAAATCAATGGCCATTCTATACACCAATAGTAATAAGGAAGAAATGGACATTAGGAAAACAACCCCATTCACAATAGTGCCACACAAACTCAAATATCTTGGAATCAACTTGACTAAAAATGTGAAAGACCTATACAAAGAAAACTATAAAAGTCTGCTCCAAGAAATAAGAGAGGACACGCGGAAATGGAAACACATACCCTGCTCATGGATTGGCAGGATTAACATCATCAAAATGGCAATACTCCCCAAGGCGTTATACAGATTCAACGCTATCCCCCTAAAGATACCTATGACATTCTTCAAAGAGGTAGATCAGGCACTTTTGAAATTTGTTTGGAACAATAAACACCCTAGAATAGCTAAAGCAATCATTGGGAAAAAGAATATGGGAGGAATTACTTTCCCCAACTTTAAACTGTACTACAAAGCAATAGTTATCAAAACAGCATGGTATTGGAATAAGGACAGACCCTCAGATCAGTGGAATAGGCTTGAATACTCAGAAAATGTTCCCCAGACATACAATCACCTAATTTTTGATAAAGGAGCAGGAAATCCTAAATGGAGCAAGGAAAGCCTCTTCAACAAGTGGTGTTGGCACAACTGGCTAGCCACTTGCAAAAAATTGAACTTAGACCTCCAGCTAACATCATGTACGAAGGTAAAATCCAAATGGATTAAAGACCTCGATATCCGACCCCAAACCATAAGATATATAGAACAACACATAGGCAAAACTCTCCAGGACATTGAGACTTCAGGCATCTTCAAGGAGGAAACTGCACTCTCCAAGTAAGTGAAAACAGAGATTAACAGATGGGAATATATTAAGTTGAGAAGCTTCTGCACCTCAAAGGAAATAGTGCCCAGGATACAAGAGCCACCCACTGAGTGGGAGAATCTATTCACCCAATACCCATCAGACAAGGGGCTAATCTCCAAAATATACAAGGCACTGACAGAAATTTACAAGAAAAAAACATCTAATCCCATCAAAAAATGGGGAGAAGAAATGAACAGACACTTTGACAAAGAAGAAATACACATGGCCAAAAGACACATGAAGAAATGCTCCACATCACTAATCATCAGGGAGATGCAAATCAAAACAACAATGAGATACCACCTCACACCACAGAGAATGGCACACATCACAAAGAATGAGAACAAACAGTGCTGGCGGGGATGTGGAGAGAAAGGAACCCTTATCCACTGCTGGTGGGAATGCCGTCTAGTTCACCCTTTATAGAAAGCGATATGGAGATTCCTCCAAAAACTGGAAATCGAGCTCCCATACGATCCAGCTATACCACTCCTAGGAATATACCCTAAGAACACAAAAATACAATACAAAAACCCCTTCCTTACACCTATATTCATTGCAGCACTATTTACAATAGCAAGACTCTGGAAACAACCAAGATGCCCTTTAACAGATGAATGGCTAAAGAAACGGTGGTACATATACACAATGGAATATTATGCAGCTGTCAGGAGAGATGAAGTCATGAAATTTTCCTATACATGGATGTACACAGAATCTATTAAGCTGAGTGAAATAAGTCAGAGAGAGAGAGAAAAACGCAGAATGGTCTCACTCATCTATGGGTTTTGAGAAAAATGAAAGACATTCTTGCAATAATAAATTTCAGACACAAAAGAGAAAAGAGCTGGAAGTTCCAGCTAACCTCAGGAAGCTCACCACAAAGAGTGATGAGTTTAGTTAGAGAAATAACTACATTTTGAACTGTCCTAATATTGAGAATGTATGAGGGAAATGTAGAGCCTGTTTAGAGTACAGGCGGGGGTTGGGTGGGGAGGAGGGAGATTTGGGACATGGGTGATGGGAATGTTGCACTGGTGATGGGTGGTGTTCCTTTTATGACTGAAACCCAAACACAATCATGTATGTATTCAAGGTGTTTAAATAAAAAAAAATTAAAAAAAAAAGAAAGAAAAAGTGAAAGGTCTACTTTAAGACAAGACAGACCAAAAAAAAAAAAAAAGAATGAAGACAGTGGATATTCTTTTTCTTTTTAGTTTTGGGTCACACCCGGCAGCACTCAGGGGTTACTCCTGGCTTCCCGCTCAGAAATTGCTCCTGGAAGGCTCGGGGGACCATATGGGATGCCAGGATTCAAACCAATGACCTTCTACATGAAAGGCAAACAGCGCCTTACCTCCATGCTATCTCTCCAGCCCCGACAGTGGATATTCTTGTCTTGTGCCTAATCTCAGTGGTAATGCTTTCAGTTTTTCATCATTAAGAATAATATTGGCTATAGGCTCTTTATAGATAGATGTTACTTTCTTGAGGAAGAGTCCTTCTAACCCTATTTTGCTGAGGGTTTAATCATAAATGGTATGGATCTTGTCAAAAGCTTTCTCTGCATATATTGATATGATTATATGGTACTTATCTTTCTTTTCACTGTTGTGGTATATGATATTAATTGATGCATACATTTGGATGTATATCCCCTTGAAACTCACCTTGCATCTCCCTGAAACCCACCTCATGATTATGATTTCTTTTGATATGCTGTTGGATTTGCTTTGTTAAAAATTTGTTGAGGATTTTTCCTCAGTGCTCATTAGAGAATTTGATCTGAAATTGGTTTTTTTTTTTTATAGTATTTCTGTAAGCTTTAGGTATCAGTGTATTGGTTAGCTTCATAGAAATTGCTAAGGAGAGGAAAAAAGGTTGCTAGGGAGAGTTGTCATTTTGCAGATATTTTGGAAGAGATTAAATTAAGATCAATGACAGCACATCTTGGAGTGCTTGGTGAAACTCACCCATAAACTCATGTAGGCCTGGCTTGTTTTTTTTGTGGGGTTTTTTTTTTTTGGAAAATCCTTAGTTATTGTTACAATTTCATTTTCATTTTCAGGCTATCTACTTTCTCCTCATTTGGTTTTGGAAGATTATGTGGTTCTAGAAATTTCTTCTAAGTTCTCTAGTTTATCAAATAAAGTTTATAGTAAGCTCTCATGATATCTTGGATTTCTGGAGATTTCTTTATAATTTCCTCCCCTTTTTTTTCTGAGCCAATCTATTTCAGCACTTTATCTTTTCTTCCTCATGAGTCTTGTTATCTTGTTTATTCATTCAAAGAACCAGCTCCTGGTTTCATCAATTCTTTGTATTGCTTTCTTGATTTCTATATCATTGATTTATGCTTTGGTTTTTATTATCTCTTTTCTTCTACTAGTGTTTGTTTTCTAGACATTTAAGGTGTACATTTAACTTGTCAATTTTATCTTTTTCTTTTTCCTTATATATGCCTCTATTGCTATGAGTTTTTCTAATTAATGCTGTTGCTCTGTCCGTCCCATAGATGTTGATCATTTGTTTCTTCATTATCTTTAGTCTCAAGGAATCTTTTTATTTATTCCTTGAGTTTTTCTTTAAACCAGCAGTTATGTCCCACCTGCCATGTTTAGAAGTATTTAGCAATGTATTCATTCACATACATATACTAGTGTCTGTGCATTTGAGGTTTAGAGGACAGATAAACATCAGATCTGGCCAATTTCTTGTTGAGGACTGGGCAGAGCAGTGTTGATAGGGGGCTGGGGTCTCCAGTTTTCCAGGTCACTTACTTTTTTTTTTTTTTTTTTGGTGTTTGGGTTATACCCAGTGGCACTCAGGAGTTTACTTCTGGCTCTGCACTCAGAAATTGCTTCTGGCAGGCTCAGGGCATGCCAGGAATCAAACCTGGGTCAGTCCCAGGTCAGCTTTGTGCAAAGCAAATGCCCTACAGCTGTGCTACCCCTCCAGCCCCCTGGTCACTCTTAAAAGTAACCTTTTTTAGTGCTTTACCAGACCTATTGGAGTATAGAGATAGCTCAAAGGACTGACAACATGCAGGAGGCCTGGGTATAGCTCCTGGCACCACATGTTCTGCCAAGCACTGCCAGGTGACTCCCTCAGCACTGCCAGTTGATATCCAAATTCCCCTGCCAAAAAAGGAATAAGTTAATTACTAAGTTAGACATTAAAATTAGCATTAAATTTTCCAACAGCTTTTAACCAAAAAAGCTTTTTAAAACTTTTTGCTAAACTGTATAGTAATATACACTGTATATTTATGCATACCATGGCATACAGTATTGACTATCAAAGGCAGGAAAAATGAAGGAACCAGGCCAGTTTAAAGGTAAAATGTTTGTGATATATAAATGAGATGATAGCAGTGGAAAGAAATCAAGACTGTATTAACTATAAGGAATACCTCTTTTGATTCAAAAAAATTGCCCACAGCCCACAGCTGGCAATCTTGCTGCCAGTCTCATGTCCTTTCTGTGTACAGGCCACACTCTTGTCTGGGCATACTAATCTCAATTCAGAATGGCTCTTTTGATTCCAAAAGCTGCCTGCTTCTGGAGCCACTGCTGCTGTTCATCACAGGTTTTCTGTCTTACCAATGACGTATACTGTCAATATAATAATTTTAGTAGATACTCTATATATTAAAATTTCCATGTCAGATGGCAATTGGAGGTATATAAAGTTCTAAGAGTAAATAATTTTTAGGATGGGAAAAATAAAAGTATTCTGTATATTAATCATCATGATCCAAAAAAAAATAAAATTAACAGTGCATGAGAGAGACATGATGTCTTCTAGAACTATTTCTTTTTTAAAATAAAAAAGGAATTGGAATCTAACATCCAGGTGAAAAGGCTCACTGAAGTGTGAGCATAGGCAGTTCATTTTAGGAGCAAAAGCAAAGGCATAGCACTTGAAGATATACACAATTGTGGAAGTGTGGATGTTTTCTCTGGTTCTTCTATATTTTTAGTGAAGTAGGAGCAAAGCCAGTTACAGTTATAGAAGGGTTTGAAGATATATATATATATATATATATATATATATATATATATATATATGCATAGTTAAAGAAAAAGTAGATCATTTTGTAAAGTAAAAAATGAACATTTGTTGCTAAAGGTCATTTAGGAAAACAAAAAAATGAAGATTTGTTGAGCCAGACTGCCACTGTGCAGCATACAGCTCCAGGAAGTAAACTGGGATGTGAATGGCATCCCTAAAGTTGTGCAAATTAGTTAGTACTCAATGGAGTGCAAAGAAATATGCCTTTTACATTAATAAGAAAAGCCAGTTGTGAGGTTATAGATCAGTGGTTTGTTCCACTCTAATTATAGTTTAGATCATTCAGTGTTTAAAATGTGAGCCATAAAACCTAAAACTGTTGGATAGAGGGGGAGTTTGGGCCATACCCAAATGACTACTGAGGGGATAGTCCTTCCTTTGTGCTCAGGAGTTCCCTTGGTTATGCTCAATGGGCCATGCAGTGTTGGTATATCAAACCAAGACTAAACCAGCTGCATGCAAGACAAGTGATTCTTCATATTAGTTCATAAGAAAACTGGTTAGGGGAACTTCTATAGAGAATATATAGAAATTTGGAGAAAAAATTCATCAGGATTATAAAAGCATTAAAATAAGTATTAAAAATTAATTTCTTGGTCATTATGATACTTTAAAATCTGGCTAATTGTTGCATTATATTTCTCTTCCCAGGACTTCATTATTTCAAAAACGTTGTGCTTGTGGGTTCACTACAGGATCGCTATGTTCCTTATCACTCTGCCCGAATTGAAATGTGTAAAACAGCATTAAAGGACAAACAGTCAGGTAACAACATAAATTAGAAGTATTTCAAAGAGGGGCCGGAGAGATAGCACAGCGGTAAGGCATGCGGCCAACCCGGGATGGACCCGGTTCTATTCCTGGCATCCCATATGGTCCCCTGAACTTGCCAAGAGCAATTTCTGAGCACAGAGCCAGGAGTAACTCCTAAGCATTGTCAGTTGTGGCCCAAAAACCAATTAATTAATAAATAAATAAACCAAAAAAAAGTATTTCAAAGAACTTTTTCATTTTTTTCTCTATCTCAAAACAGCCTTTTTTTTTTTAATTACTCTGAATTATTTGGATATGTGGTTGTGGGTAATGTTCATGCTATTCTGCTATAGCCCAAAAATTATCAAATATGTCTAATCAAAACTAGCTTTGGCTATTAAAAAAAAAAAAAGAAAGAAAGAAACTTATAGCATAGCTCTTTACCTCAGGTAGGAGGCTTCACTCTTACTTAGTTTTGTTTGTTTGTTTGTTTGGGTGCCACACTAGTATTGATCAGGGCTTACTCCTTCTGTGTTTAAGGATCGTTCCTGGAAATACTCGTGGGATTTGAGCTGCCAGGGAATGAACTATGTTAGCCACATGCAAGGCAAGCATTTTAACTGTAAAACTAGCTCTTCTGCCCTTACTTCATATTTTATAATTGAGGCACCTAGTGATGTTTAAGTGGCTTGCCTAAAGTTTTTGAAGGTTATTTGTAGGCTTAGGGCAAAAACCTAGATATCCTACTTCCTAATAATCCAATTCTGTTGTTGAATGTGACCACTTTTATACTCTTCATCTTCATCTTTAGCCTTTTTCTTTCCACAATGTGAAAAATATGCTTGTTCAGACTGGAACTTTTATCTTGGTATTGGCCTTGCCTAGTGTAGTACCTGACATTGTGCCACAGTATTTGGTAGGTACTCAGTTGCTTAAAATGATTTTATGAGCATTGTAACATAAAAATAACTTTTGTAAATGAAAGACACAGTGCAAGAGGTAAAATAATTGCCTTGTTTAGATTTTTCTCTTATACCTTTAGCAGACCCTTTCTGTAAGTAGTCTCTCAAGGGTCTATTACCATTGGCTATTTAATATATCACTCATTCTGTTTGGGAGGTAGTGAAGATTTGTTACTACAATTTAGGTAATTAGTATTAAATTTTATGATATAAATACATAAATACAATTTAGGTAATTAGTATTAAATTTTATGATATAAATACATAAGATTGTATGAATAAATCATACAATGGGTAGGATGCTTACCTTGTATATGGCCAACCTGGTATCTAATATGGTCCTCCTGAGTACTGCCAGGAGTGATTCCAGAGCACAGAGCTAGATGTAACCTCTAAGCATTGCCGGTGTGTCCAAAAAAATAAAGGAAGGGAGGGAGAAAGGAGAGACTGTATAGGATGCCAGTGATCAAACTGAGATCAGGCATGCAAGGTAAATAGTCTATCCACTATGCTATAGCTCTGCCCCCCCCCCCAAAATGTGATTTTTATCTGCTTTTCATGTGAATTAATCTCTTATTTTGTATTTGTTTGTTTATAGGACAAATATATTCAGAAATGATCCATAACTTGCTTCATCCAGTTCTGCAAAGCAAGGACTGCAACTTGGTTAGATATAATATCATCAATACATTGCCCAATACAGCTGATTCACTCATTGGGAGAGCTGCACATATAGCTGTTCTTGATTCAGAAATATTTTTAGAGAAATTCTTCCTGGTTGCTGCCCTTAAATATTTCCAATAAGACAAAAACATTGCTAGACATTTACCTCATTCAGCAGTGATTCAAATAATGTGTTATAGTAAATTGTAGATGTTGATAAGTTCTATGAAATATTTATATCTTTTTATATGGGAGATAATTTATATCATCCATGTTAAGAGCTTTGTAAACATCTACTTTTACTTTCTAGGTAATGTGGCTGTGCAATTTTTTTAACTATATTTTTACTTTTCCATTCTTTTCATATATTTTGCTACTTATGTATTTCAGTGAAACTTTAAGCCCGGGCTATATGTATATTTGATTGTTTATTGGCTTCCCACAATCCTTACATCAGAAACATATTAGAGGCCATTATTGTGAGAATAGCATGAGTTTTTAATTTTCTAGTACTGGGATATAGTAAATTGCAGATTTTACTTTTAACCTTTTACTATTTAACTGGAAATAAAATGATGGCTGCTAAAATATATTTTTTGAAATCAACTTCTTTAGACCAGTCAAACTGAATAGTTCATATATGAAAATGTTACAGAAGTTTTCTATAAAAAGTCATTATATTATTGCTATTAAACATCATGCCTTTTAAAATATATTTTCTACTGGCGATTCAACATTATTTCTCATACTGACTTACTACTGGAATTTTTCATGTTCGGGTTAGCAGCATCTAGAGATTTTTTAATGTTTGCCTTCTGCCTTGATTTAGTTGGAATTCTGCTACACTTGGTAATGTTGCTTGAACTTTTTGACAACATGTCTAACTTTTTTCATGAACTTCCTTATATGTACATAACAATAACATGTTGAAATTTATGAAGTACTTTTATGAATTTAGATAACTTTTAAATATCGTTAATATTTGGTGAACTTCAGAGTGATGTAAATAAAATTATTCATGTTAAAATGGAAAAAAATACATGTTTGGTGATAACAGCTACAAATGTTTTTGATATATGGAGATGTTAATTTTACTAATGGTGCTGAATAGCATTTAAATTCACTATTTTCCTTTTCTGTTTTATATGTGAAAATAATAATGCACTAAGGGTGGAGCGGAGGTTTGTCTGCATTCACATATTGTGATGGACAGAGGTTTTTGTATTATTGTATAATTGATGCATGTTTATTTTGAGAAATGTGTTATTGCCTCTGGTGTTAATAAAGGGTCAGATGACTCTGGAAGAACATCTAAGACACTTGCTTATTTTCAGAATACTGGAGGTAGTATGTATGTTTATAATTGAATCAACTATTATTCTGTACACCAACATGATTTGTATGTTATTACCTTAGTAGGTAAACTAGTGAGATAAGATTATAGAAACAGGGGTCGGAGTGATAGCACAGCAGGTTAGCACTACCTTGCATGTGATCCAGATCGACCCTTGGCATCCCAGATGGTCCCCTGAGCCTGCCAGGAGTGATTTCTGAGCAAGAGACAGGAGTAAACCTTAAGGGCCACCAGGTATGCCCACTCCCCCAAAAGTTACAGAAACAAGAGAAATTCACATAACCAGTTGGTAGATGGATAATGGATAGTAGCAGTATGAAGATGCATTTTAAATGTAAAAATAGGGGAAGAATTATAAAGATGCCAGAGATGAATGACAGTATACCTCTGGTGACTAGTCACCACCATCCCATATAAAGTAAGAATATATGGTGAGCAAGAAAAGGAAATTTATAAAGTTTGTAAAGCACTTGCATGAGTCGGAAGGAACCAGTTAAATATATTTCTCCATTTCTGCCACTGTTCATACGCTTGGTGGTAATGACTTGCCACCATTATTACTTATTCCCTATTTGCTTTTTTTTTTTTTCCTTGAAGCCCATCCTTATTTTAGTTTCTTGTTGCAATGATCAGGTGATCACACACAGTTGGTTGTGTTACTTACTGGGCCAGTGCTAAACAGATGTCTCACTTTTTTTACACTTGCTTGCATGTGTTCCCACAGGAATATCTTGCTTGAATTGTTCATACACATACTTGCTAGGAGTTGCATACTTGGCCATAGTGCTTGCACACTGTAGTTGTACTCTCCCAGAATCATACCCTAGTGTCACATCTTGCTCAAGCTCAGATACTTTGCCACTGAACAATCCCTAGAGCCCTCCCTTTTTGCTATATTTTGATGAACTACACTCAGCAGTGCTTGGGACTTGTTCCTGGCTCTGTGCTCCATGATCAGAGCTTAGAGAAGACCATATGGAATGCCAAAGATTGAACTGGATCAGCTGAGTACAGAGCCAGGGTCTTGCCCACTGTGCCTGTTGTGTTATCTCTATGGCTTTTGTTTGCTTTATGTTCAACCAACACTCATTCAGATAACAATGGAGGAGCCAAAGTTCTGTTTGAATATTCTTGCATTTATGTTTATGTTCAAAATGGTATTGTGAAGAGATATTATAGTCATATTTTTCACCATACTCCTAATAGGAAATAAGCATCCTCCCCTACTATAGGGGGGCATAGTTGTCAGAGCAAATCATTCCAGTTAGCACCATAACCACCTTTCAAACAATCCTAGGGACTAATCTTAAAATAATAATGTGGCAATCTAAAATTCCAGTTCAGAGGAGATTCCAGTTCTTTAAACCTTCCCTTGGATATAAAAATCATAATACCAACAGAACCTGGAATCATGGCAATGAGAGCAAGAAGTATAAAGGAGCAGTGAAGATTTTTTTTTCTACTTGACTGCTTGCTTGCTGTGATTTTGGTGATTCTGACAGGAGACTAATACCTGGGTAAAGAAAGGTAATCTTTACTATAGCAAAGGATTAGTGACCAATATATTGGCACTATTGCATAGTTATTGTTAAGTCCCACAGTGATACAGAAAGACCAGAAGATACCTTTACACATAATAGGTAACTTTAAAAGTCCATACGCTAGGAATTTGTTTTGGGACTACACCTCACCTGGCAGGCTTACTCTTGAGTCTGCAGTCAAATATCACTCTTGGAAGGCTTGGGAGCCAGATGAAGTGCCAGGGTTCAGACCTGGGTCAGCTACATGCAAGGTGAATGTCCTACCCACTCCACTATCAGTCCATTGCAAGAAAATATTTCAGCAGACAGAAGCTAGTCTTTTGGGAAGCAGAGTTACATCATGGCATTGTTCTGTTACTTTAATCCACCTCTATGACTGGAACAGATCAAGATTAGGAGATTAATTATCCCGCCTTAAGACTGACATACTCAGCAATTACATCAAAGCTATTCAGGACATATGGCAGATTCTTTTCCCACAGGAAAGTAAAATATATGGACAGATGTCACTCCCTCTGCTGTTTTTGGAACTATCACTGAAAATGGTAAACTTGCTTGGGACATATGCCAAATCCCTTAGCACAGCATCTCAAAGTATCTCAACCTGAGTCCAAAAATAACCCTCAGTCGGGTGGTCCATTATTCTTGAAGACCAGTGCTTATGGTCTGATAGGATATGTATTAAGACTAGTTAATCCCACTGGCATCCATACACGGTCCTTTTCATCTTTCACAGAAAAGGAAGTCCTGGGCCCGGGGAGAGAGCACAGTGGTGTTTGCCTTGCAAGCAGCCGATCCAGGACCAAAGGTGGTTGGTTCGAATCCCGGTGTCCCATATGGTCCCCCGTGCCTGCCAGGAGCTATTTCTGAGCAGACAGCCAGGAGTAACCCCTGAGCACCACTGGGTGTGGCCCGAAAACCAAAAAAAAAAAAAAAAAAAAAAAGGAAGTCCTTTGGTTAAGAAGATATATAAGATGCTTTATAAGACAGTTACTTAGAAAAACTTTTGTAACTAAGTCCATACATGGAATACAAAAAAAAAAGCACATTTGGAAAAGCAATCCAAAACTATAGTAAATTTATACAATAAATGACTGCCGACCTAAGACAGTAATAGTCCATTACAATCAAATCTGTTACCCTGGGAATCTCAGTGATCACTGCAATTAGTAGTACTAACTATACCCGGTCTTAGCAACAAGAAAAGACTGGTTAAATATATATGCAACAGGAAGAAGAGGTGGAAAAAATAATGCATTTTGCATTGTCACAGCCTGCTTGGTCTGGACACTAAGGGAATTCTCAGGGTCCCTGTTCAGGAAGGTGGATGCATGATGTCGGTGATTGGTAAATAGGTCAGACACTTGGAAGTGAAGTTCAAATTCTGTTTTATTTTTCAGTTAAAGCAGGATAATTATAATAAATTTCTTTGCAAGGCATCATAATTGCAAACATAACTGTTAGTTCTCACAATGTACCAGACAAAATGCCCAGAGCAAGTTGCATACTTATTTTTACAGACTCAGAGCACAGCCTTTAGCTTCTGGCTATTCTGCTATCTTGTCAAATTATTCCTGTGGTCAGCCAGGTAGCAAGGTCAGTTTTCAGAGAGTGGTGGATTTTTTTTTTTTTGGCCTTGTTCCAGTTCATGCACTCTCAGCTGGGCTGAAAATATTAATCCTTAATATGACTGCACTTAGGCTAACAGCAAAGATAGGTTGAGGGTAGTTAATAATTTTGCAAGATGAATAAAGAATTGCTTGAGTATATACAATTAATGATGGAGGATTTACAGAAATCTGAGTGGTCTTTAAAAGAGGCTCAAATGTTCTTAGGATGCTAGTGAAGTTATGTCTCAAATAAGATTTATGCCACATCCCCTATCAGTTTCCCCATTTCCGAGTGCCTTATGGACTGGCAACCAAGGTGTCTCAATGTCTAGTGCCCTCCCTTGTGGGTACAGGCTGCTTCTCGAGCCCAGTGCCCTCCCTTGTGGTACAGGCAACTAAGGCTTCTCAATCCTAGTGTCCTCCCTTGTGAGTACAGGCAGCTAAGGCCCCTCGAGCCCTTAGCCGTGGTCTCAAGTCAGTTCCATACACAGGTGTGGCTATGATATGCTTAAAGACCCAACTTCAATATCAAGTAGTCCACTGTTCTCTGAACATCACCAAGTTCAAGCATC